>NC_136123.1:13566268-13913768 GCF_965212315.1 Lampetra planeri | reverse complement strand
GTGTGAGTGTATAGAGGTGTGTAGGTGTGTGTGAGTGTATAGAGGTGTGTGTAAGTGTCTAGAGGTGTGTGTAGGTGTGTGTAAGTGTATAGAGGTGTGTGTGTAGGTGTGAGTGTATAGAGGTGTGTGTGTAGGTGTGTGTAAGTGTATAGAGGTGTGTGTGTAGGTGTGTGTAAGTGTAAAGAGGTGTGTGTGTGAGTTTATAGAGGTGTGTGTGTGTGAGTGTATAGAGGTGTGTGAAAGTGTCTAGAGGTGTGTGTAGGTGTGTGTAAGTGTCTAGAGGTGTGTGTGTAGGTGTGTGTAAGTGTATAGAGGTGTGTGTGGAGGTGTGTGTAAGTGTTTAGAGGTGTGTGTGTAGGGTGTGTGAGTGTATAGAGGTGTGTGTGTAGGTGTGTAGAGGTGTGTGTGTATGTGTGTGTAAGTGTATAGAGGTGTGTGTAGGTGTGTGTAAGTGTATAGAGGTGTGTGTGTATGTGTGTGTAAGTGTAGGTGTGTGTAGGTGTGTGTGAGTGTATAGAAGTGTGTGTGCAGGTGTGTGTGTGTAAGTGTATAGAGGTGTGTGTGTAGGTGTGTGAGTGTATAGAGGTGTGTGTGTAGGTGTGAGTGTATAGACGTGTGTGTAGGTGTGTGTAAGTGTACGGAGGTGTTCGGGAGAGTAACCCTGGCAGCGCAACGCTGCTGGCGTCTCGTGCTGCCGCCTGTACCTCGACTTGTCCACCAGAGGGCATCGCCTACCCACGGGTTGTGTGGCGTCAGGGTGAGAAGTGGAGGGTGGGGGAGGGGTCCGGGGATGGGGGGGGGGCTGCTGCTTCAGCGCTGATGCTTCAGCGCTCAGCTGAAGCAGCAGCCGCTGAAAGTCACCGTAAACGTGAACACAATCAGTTAAGATCCGAAATGGTTTATTACGTCCTTCCAATGATTGCTAAGCCCGAATCCATCTTCTCGGTTGAAATTGTCGTTCATGAGGCGATCTACATATACAAACACAGAGACAGTATATAATTTAATGTTGGGTTTGTCTATGGCAGTATATAGTACGGTGTAGACTCGTGTGATGTAAGAGAATAAAGTTTAGATGGAAGCATATTATATCATTTTTACGACGTAGAATTGTAATGTATTACTTACTGTTACTAACTCAGCTTATTGTAGAGTATAGTAAGTATACTGATGATACTATGTGGTTTATACTTTAGTTGTTTACGCGTTGGTTTTAGTTGTTGCAGCTACATACTGTTAACACTCCTTCCCTTTATTAATGCTACCCCTATCCCCTCCCTTTGATGCTGAATTAGTACTATTCACATACCTGCATTTCCCATATCCTCTCCCTTTGATACTGTTAATCCTGCATAATGCACAGGCATATGTAGTACTAATCACATTCCTGCATTTCCCATGGAAATGCTAAATTCCTCTTGATATGCAAATTCCTTTGTCAAGGCGCCCAGCTTATATATATGCTCCAAGCTCGTGTGGTGTTTCATTCAGACGCTGTCGCCTCGACAGACCTGGTTATCACCTGAGGACGGCTGCTTGCGTTGTGACCGAAACGTCGTGAGAATGATTTTATTATGTTTTATTTTTTTATTATTTTATTACTTCCCTTCTACGTGACTTTACCGAAAGAACCAAGTAGATGAATCCCTGCAGTCACGAAAGCTTTAAATCGAGATGTAGAGGTGTTACGTACCGGGGTGTAGCAAGCCATTACGTTGCGGTGTCTACATCACGGTCCGTGCGTGGGGTGTCTACATCAACGTCCGCATACAGCCCCGCCCCTCGGGGGGCAGTTGGCTATATAAGGCGGTGCGTGAGAGAGCTCGAGCCAGTCGTTGGAGCAGAAGAACCAGTGACGACTGAAGACCAGCTAGCTAGCCCTGGGACTACCCTGACTCGCTGCACTTATAAGAGCCGAGCAGGGCAAGCCAGGGGCGACCTCAGAGCAGCGAGGTCTGTGTCCTTGTGAGGGCCAGGCTCGTGTGGCTGAGGGTCAGACCCGAGCCGAAGCTGGGCCAGGTCAGTGAGCCTCTACAGTAAAATGAAAAACAATTAAATATTCGTTTATTGTGTGGATGAGTGGGTGCGTGCATGTGTGGATGAGTGGGTGCGTGCGTGAGTGGGTGCCTGGGTGGATGAGTGAGTGGATGGGTTGATGCGTCATAGGTGAGTCGCTGAGTGAGTGAGTGGCTGAGTGCATGAGTGTGGGTTAGTGATTGAGTGGGTGGCTTAGTGAGTGGTTCAGTGTATGAATGGCTCAATAGTTGAGTGGGTGAGTGTGAGTGGCTCGGTGGTTTAGTTCGTGGGTGGTTGAATGTTTTGGTGGTTGAATTATTGGGTGGTTGAGTGATGGGTGGGTGGGTGAATAATTACGTGGTTAGTGGGTGAGTTGCTGAGGGAGTGGCCGGGTGGTTAGGCGAGAGGGTGGGTTAGAAATTGAGTGGGTAGCATGGTGAGTGGATGTGGATGTGACCGGGTGAGTAGGTGAGTGGCTGGGTGAGTATGTGAGTGGATGGATGAGTGAGGGGGTGAGTGGGTTTGTGGATGAGTGAGTATGTGGGTAGGAATGAAACACCACCACGCTTGGAGCGTATATTTAATCTGGGTTGGAAGGGGGGAAGGGCGCCTTGACAAAATAATTTGCATATCAAGAGGAATTTAGCATATTTATGGGAAATGCAGTTATGTGATTAGTACTACTTGTGAAATGCGTAGGAGGTGGGCGGGGGGTTTAAAGTCATATTATGCCCGTGCATTATGCAGGATTAGCAGCATCAAAGGGAGGGGATAGGGGTAGCATTAATAAAGGGAAGGAATGTTAATAGTATGTAGCTGCAGTAACTAAACCACCACGTAAACAACTAAAGTATAAACTACATAGACATCTCTAACGGCCAAACTGCCAGTGGCGCGAGACGCGGGGGGCGGTACAAGGTAACCACGCCCCCCCGTGATGTCACAGCCATTAGCTCCTCCCCCCATGCCCCCCTCTGCCTGCCTTCGCGACCACCTTCCATGTCCCCTCCCCCCCTCGCGAACCCCCCATGCCCCTCAACCCCATGCCCCTCACCCCCCATGCCCCGCCCCCCTCACCCCCCATGCCCCTCCCCCTCACCCCCATGCCCCTCCCCCTCACTCCCCATGCCCCTCCCCCCTCACCCACCATGCCCCTCCCCCCTCGCCCCCCATGCCCCTCCCCCTCACCCCCCATGCCCCTCCCCCTCACCCCCCATGCCCCTCCCCCTCACTCCCCATGCCCCTCTCCCTCACTCCCCATGCCCCACCCCCTCACTCCCCATGCCCCACCCCCCTCACCCCCCATGCCCCTCCCCCCTCATGCCCCACCCCCCTCACCCCCCATGCCCCTCCCCCCTCACCCCCCATGCCCCTCCCCCTCACCCCCCATGCCCCTCCCCCTCACCCCCCATGCCCCCCCCTCACCCCCATGCCCCTCCCCCTCACCCCCCATGCCCCTCCCCCTCACCCCCCATGCCCCTCCCCCTCACCCCCCATGCCCCACCCCCCTCCCCCCGCTGCCACTTCCGCTGGGGCCGAGTGGAGGCAGCGCGCGCTGTGCATTGTGGGTGGCGAGCGGCAGATTTTGATTCCCGCTCACGGCCACCGTCAGTGGCGAGCGAAAGCTTCTGAAGCGGCGGCTCGCTGGGCCTCCTCTACGTCGACTCAGCCTGAAGGTGAGAACTTCGCGCGGTGTGTCCACATCAGCAGTGGCGGCGGCTGTGGGAGGAGACAGAGGAGGCGCCTGGCCCACAGCCGTCACGTTCTGCGGAGTTCACGGCGCAGCTTCAAGCAGAGCTCGTCCCTGCTGCTGCTGTGGTTACATTATAGTTGTGGTTACATTATAGTTGTGGTTACATTATAGTTGTGGTTGCAGTTGTTGGTCGTGGTTATTGTTGTGATTATAATTGTGTGGTTGTTACTGTGGTGGTTGTGCAGGTGATGGCACACGAGTTAACCCAGAGCACCAGGGTCTAGCCTTCCTCTTGTACCGAGCCAGGCAGAGCAGTCGGCCCATGGCACCTGAGTCTGGCCCGTGACCTCCTCCTGCACTTAGCCTGGCACAGCCGTCAATCCATGGCACCTGGGTTATTGTGGTGACATCACCGCCACCTCGTAGTGAATGGCGACTGTTGATGTGTGTGGGATTGTGTGTGAGTATGATGGTGAATGCGAGAGTATGATGGTGAGTGTGATGGTGAGTGTATCATGGTTGGTGAGTAATACTGAGTGTGAGTTTGACTAATTATCTTCCCTCTCCCTCTCGCTGTCTCTGCTTTCCCCCCTAACTACCTCGCCTGGTATACAGGAGTTTGTAGGTTCGATCCCGACCCTGATGCCTGCTGTATATTTGGAGTTTGCGTGTCTCTGTCTTTCCCCGTGGTCGCGTGGATTTTTCTCCGGGTCCTCCGGTTTTTCTCTCCACATTAAGAAACATTCGTTTAAAGTTTTGACTTAACTTTCGTGACTGCAGGAATTAATATTCTTGGTTCGTTCGGTAAAGTCACCTAAATAGAAAACAAAAAATCTATTTTTTTTAAATAAAAAAATAATATAAATTGATAATAATAGCAATTTATTATATTTATTTCATTTGAATTACTAATTTTTTATTTCTATTTACGTGACTTTACCGAAAGAACCAAGAATATGAATATTCGTTTAAAGTATTTAGCTGCTATAATTTACACGCGATGATGAGCCACTTCGTTGAGCTATTATTGGTGGCAAGTACTTTGTTTTTTTAAACACGCTTTAATTAAATTAAATGTACCACGACTCCAGGATGCTTGCCATAACGTAAGGGACCATGGTGATTTACAGCCAACGTCAGTTGAGCGTGGACAATTAGACCCAAGCCGAAACATAACATAAAAATGAATGTTTAAAACTACTTTTTTATATAAAATGTAGTTTTGTCATCAGTATGACATAAGTATACCAAGTTTGCAGTCGATACCACATTGGGAAGTGGGTTAAAATTGAGTTGCAAGATTTGAGGATACGACAACAACAACAACAACAGAGTGAGTTAAATTAAAGTGCGTAATAAAAGAAATCTTAATTTAGGAGCTTTCGTGACTGCAGGAATTATTCTTTGGTTCTTTTCGGTTAAGTCACGTCTAAAAATAAAATAATAAATTAAAATAACATATTACTACGTTTCGATTGCAAAAACAAGCAATCATCATCAGGTATAAAAGAAATAGCAACAAAAATCTAACTAGAAAACTATAGACAGACATACAAGCAGACAGACATCACAACGGCACACAGAGAGAGGACACAAATCGGCACAAAGAGAGGGGTCGTTTCTGTGACGGTCCCTTAAATATAGAGAGGGGGGGCGGGGGAAGGAGAGAGGGAGGGGGCAGAGAGAACTCTCTCTGTGTGCCGTTGTGATGTCTGTCTGCTTGTATGTCTGTCTATAGTTTTCTAGTTAGATTGTTGTTGCTATTTCTTTTATACCTGATGATGATTGCTTGTTTTGCAATCGAAACGTAGTAATATGTTATTTTAATTTATTATTTTATTTTTAGACGTGACTTAACCGAAAAGAACCAAAGAATAAAAGAAATGTTTATCTCAGTGGACCTTACCTGGTGAAATTAAAATCGTTGAGATTTTAGTCTAGTTTTATCTCTCCTTCCCGAGCACAACAACAAGCAGGAGTAGTGGGAGGAGCATTTTCCACTAACGGCGCTTGTGCCAGGATATGTACACCACAGATATCCATCACATAGAGACCCATAGACAGTCCCTCCAGAAAAACGCGGAGTTTTTTGGTGATTGTTGCGGGCAAAAATCGTTGATTATGCGGCACGTTTTCTTAAAAAATGCGATGGAATATGCGGGATATTTATGCAATTTTATGCGATTAAATTGCGGGAACTTGCAAAAATTGCGGGAACTTGCAAAAATTGCGGGAACTTGCAAAAACTGCGGTTTGATGAAAAAGAGAAAAAAAAGTGATTCCCCCAACACCCTATTCACTAGGCTACTACTTTAATGTAAAGAGTCATTTCTTATTACTTCCTATGATAAGCAAGCATACTACATCACAGAAAGTGCTGGGAATATTTAGGTTCTCTTGTTTTATTTCAGACCTTAACAAACAGATGGCTCAAACTTACAAAACATTGAGTCGAACAAGTTCTGTAGCTTTACAAAATGAATATGCTACAACTTCTGTAAAAATGAATAAATAAAATATTAAAAAATACAATGTGTGCTTCCTGTTTTACAGAGGTAGCTATACAAAACAGACATCTTCTGTTAAAATAAGTGTTTTCAGTGCACAGTAACGTAAGCAATACAGTAACAGTACAGTCTTACAGTAATGTGAATTTACATACTACTAACAAAAAAGTGCAATCTTACAACTGTAAAGTTGCATAAACTCTTCATCATGGTTTCATTGGCATCGCGGGGTTTGCAGCTTTTCAATGATGTCGCGTAATGAGTGACGTCACTTCATAACGTTCCCATGGCAACAGGGGAAATGGCTGCGCTTGTGTGAAGTAAACGCAACATTTTTCAACTTTCTGCTAAGATATATGTGACTTTTTGCAACGAAAATGCGGGGATTATGAAATCATGCAAGCCCGCATATTTTGCGCGCGGAAATCTGCAATTTATGCGGCGAAAGTGCGGCGTATTTGAAAAAACGCGCCCCCCGCATAAATATGCGGACTTTGGCTGATTTTGCGTGGAATCTTGCGATCGCATAATCGCGTTTTTCTGGAGGGACTGCATAGAGTCATCACACATAGACCTATACACTCACTACGCACAGACCCTCAGACTTGCACAGAGAACATAGACTCACCACAGAGACCCATCGACTCACAGAGAGACCCAAGGGCTCGCACGTGAATGTGTGGTGATTTAGTTGAAGGTGGAGGGGGGTTACCAGCCCCTCGCACCCATCCAGAACTCCCTGTGGCCACTGGTGGCTGCGGGCGACATGAGGGTCACAGCTGGTCAGGGTTGCCCCCCCCCCCCCCCCCCCAAAATGGCATCTCTCACAACCACCGCTGCATTATCAACCGTCACCATTCGCCAATAAGTGACAGTGACGTCACCACAGCGCCTGTGCCAGGCCAGGTGCACTTTGAAGCCACGTGAAGTGGCGAAGGCTCGTTGACCGGAGGTCCTGGAACAGACCCAGGTGCCATGGGTTGGCTGACTGAGATGAATGCAGATGCACCACCTGTACCCCGTACTTTGCCAAATTGCTGCATATTTATCATGTTCCGCTCGTTGTTGTGAGTGTCACTCCTCCGTTGTTGTTGGAGGGCGACTGTCGCCAACTGCCAAGTAGAAGCATCCTTCACGAGCCTCCCCGCAGAGGCCGATCTCGACACCACTGGTACCAGTCGTCGGCAAAGCCCACTCAGCTCCACATCCTCCCGTACCGCATCAGTCCACCTCCACTCCAGCCCATGCCGTGCCCGCCCAGTTCCCTCCATCCACCCACATACTCACTTACCGGCTTACTCACGCATTCACCCAATCATATCTGCTAACGCACCCACGCATGAAATTTTAAATACAGGCTACGCAAAGCATCGTGATCAATTTACACCAAAATCTACTCTCAACCACTTAAACCACATATTCGTAAATGATGCGCACCCTAATCAGCCACTATGGCTGTGTGCAGGGTGTTGTGATGTCATGTAGTACGACGTTTTTCTTGCTCCCCCCCCCCCCCCCCCCCCGTTATAACTCGTTGTCTATCTATGGCCTCGTCACATTGGCCTTAATGGACGCGTGGTGATGGTGAAAGATGATTCGGCGTTGGACACTGAATTACCGGAGCCCCATTTAACATTCAGGTGACACGGGGCACGGTACGTGAAGAACCTCTTATGTCCTGTAAGCAGACTTCTCTGCGTGGGATAGTTAACACCTCTTAATGCACAGACAACCGCCAACGCAGCCTCGCCTGCCGGAGGAGCTCGCTGATGATCGGACAGTGTTCAGATCTCTCAAGGATCTGTGAGCTACTCGCACACAAAGATCCCCGTGTAGCCTTTAACAGACTGTTGGGGCAAGTGCTTTATAACATCATCAAAGGGGCGCTGCAATACGATGCAATCAAAATCACCGATCAGAGATTTTCCCATATATGGTCTTTGTTGATTGTGAATCGATACTAATTGTATTGATTCCACTCAGTCGATACAGCAGCAAGCTCAAAATGTCCGATTTTATCTGAAAATTTCTGCGTTTCACAGATCATGCAAAGCAACGGTATTGATGCCTGGTTTGTATGTACTTTTTATAAAATAAAAATGCATGTAGTCTATCAGACTTTTGTATTAAATCGCTCTGCAAAAAGTCATTTTGTATGCTAATAAATCAATGTTATGCTAATGCAAAATTTAATCATAGCCGTGACTCGGTTTACTCCGATGTGCAATGTCATCTTTATTTCGATCCTGTGAGTGTACAATTTTATATTAAACTTCATTTACTGAGTGAATACAAGACCACTTATATGCTGATGTCCATTTTTATCATAGCTGTGATTCATTCAGCCATTCACTCACTCAGCCACAAACTCACTCAACGACTCACTCAACTACTCAGCCGCTCGCTCACTCAGATATTCACTCACTCAACCACTCACTCACTCAATAATTAACTCAACCACTCAACCAATCATTCAACCACCCACTCACTCAATCACTCAACCATCACGCTCTCACTCACTCAACTATTCACTCACTCAGCCACTCGCTTGCTCACTCAACCACTCACCCGCTCACTCAACCACTCACCCAACCACTCGCTCAACGACTAACTCTACCACTCACTCACTCACTCAACCCCTCACTCAACCTTTCACTCAACCCCTCACCAAACCACTCAACGACTCACCAGAATCCTCTCGGCTTGGGGACTCACTTAACCATTCACTTAACCACTCACTAGAGCAACCACTCACTCACTTAATGACGTACTCAACCACTCAACCAATTACTTTCTCACTCACTCAGCCACTCACTCCTTCACTCAGCCACTCACCCTTTCACTCAGCCACTCACTCATTTAGCCACTCACTCAGCCACACACTCAACCACTCAGCCGCGCACTCACGAAGCTACTTACTCACGAAGCTATTTACTCACTCAACCACTCACTCACTTAATCACTTACTCAACCACTCAACCACTCAACCATCACTCTTTAACTCACTCAACCATTCACTCAATCAGCCACACTCACTCAACGACTCACTAACTTAACCGCTCAGTCGCTCAGTCACTCTATCTCAATCACTCAACCACTCGCTCACTCAGCCACTCACTCCCTCAACCACTAACTGACTGAACCACTCACTCAACCACTCACTCATTCAACCATTCCCGAATTCATTCAACCAGTCACTCAACCATTATGTCGCTGGACGAGTCCCACCTTGATGGGTCTGCGACATTTCTTTCCACAGTTATTGCCAAAAAACCACAAACATCCCAGAATCCTCTCGGTTTGGGGTCCAAATGTTGTCGCTTATTATATCCCATGAGAAACATTGCATCGAATAAATGTGATTGGATTCTCCCCGCCTGGACGAGCAGAATTGAATATGTAAGCATCAGGGTTTGGATCAGACCTACAACCTCCTGTATACCGGGCGAAGTAGTGAACTCGTCACCCAGGTCGCCATAATCCATTCCCGTATCTATTCTTCTGTGTGTGTGCTACAGGCGGGTGTCTCAGATTGCCAGCACCATGTGATGGGAGCTCCAGGGCATGCTGCGTGCTCGCCAGGAGGGGCTGGGCAAGATGGCGTAGTCGCTGGAGCAGCTGCGGGCGCGGCACCGCCGCTCTCACCCTGGCGGAGTGCAGCAACACAGTGGGGCGGCACCAGCGGGACACGCTGGACAACGCAGCCAAGGTGCGCGCCAGCCACTCACTCATCCACTCACTCACTCAGCCACTCATAAAACCACTCACTCACTCATCCACTAACTTTAACCACTCACTCAACTACTCACTCACTCAACCACTCACTCAACCATTCACTCAACCATCCACTTACTCAACCACTCAATCAATCACTCACTCAGTAATTAACTCAACCACTCACTCAACCACACACTCATGCGCTCAAACACTCACTCATTGGTTCAAACACTCACTCATTCAAATACTCATTCAACCACTCACTAATTCACTCAACCACTCACTCACTGAACCACTCACTCGCTCACTCAACCACCCGCTCGCTCACTGAACCAATCGCTCCATAAATCACTCATTCAGCCACTCACTCAACTATTCACTCACTCACTCAGCCATTCACTCAACCAATCAGTCACTCAATCATGAATTAAACCGCTCACTCACTCAACCCCTCACACCCAGGCTCATCACCTGTGTCTCAACCATCTTACTGAGTAACATAACTCTTTTTTTAGAAGTGACCTGGCCACAAATGATAGGTCAACAACGTGCCTTATGTGGAAATTTATAGCAGCCAACTACTCTAAACGCCTGTTTCTAATGTGTAGGGAAAATCCAGCGGACCAGAATAAAAATCCACTTGACCACTGAGAGAACATGCAAACTCTAAATATACAGGTGTCAGGGTTGGGATCTTACCGACAACCTCCTGTATACCAGACGAGGTAGTTAACATTGTATCCGGGCAAGCCGTACATCGAGCTGGAGTGGACCATGCGGCCCATCCCTATCGCGTGAGTGGCTCCCACTGTTGTTATTGTGTTCATATGTGTGTGGTCTGCTTGTGTGTATGTGTGTGCCGCACTGCGCTATGAACCCAACATGACCAGGCTGTTGCCCCGCTCGCCCGACTCGTTGAGAGGCTTGCCCACCCCCCAGGGCGTTGTCGTGAAGATACCGCTGGGAGGAAGAATATCTCACAATACTGGAAGAGGTGAGGACTACACATAGAGTGGGTGATTAACTGGGTGGGTCTGTGAGTGAGTTGGTGGGTGAGTCAATGGGTGAGTCGGTGGGTGAGTGGGTGAGTGTGTTAAAGATTGAGTGGGTGGTGGGTGATTGTGTGAATTAGTGGGTGGGTGAGTGAATAGTTTGAAGTGGGTGAGGGAGTGGCTGAGAGGTGGGTTGGTGAGTGGATGAGTAAATTGGTGGGTTAGAGATTGAGTGGGTGGGTAACTAGGTGATTGTGTGGGTGAGTGGCTTAATGGGTGAATAGGTGAGTGCCTGGATAAGTAAGTGAGTGGATGGTAGCATGAGTGGGTGGATGGTTGAGTGAGGGGTGAATTAGTGACTGACTGAGTGAGTTAGTGGGTAGGTCAGTGCGTGATTGTGTGGGGGAGTGGTGAGTGAGGAGTTGAGTGAATAGGTTAGTGGGTGGGTGAGTAGATTGTTGGGTGGGTCAGTTAGTGGGTGGGTGAGTGAATATCGAAGGTTGAGCAGGTGAGTTTTTAGTGTGTGATTGGGTGGGTGGGTGAGTCAAAGAGTGGGGCACCACGGTGGTGAGATGTTAACTACCTCACCTAGTATACAGGAGTTTGTGAATTCGATCCCATCCCTTCCACCTGTATATTTGGAGTTGGCATGTTCTCCCCGTGGTCGTGTGGATTTTTCTCCGGGTCCTCCAGGTTTTCTCTCCAGATTTAAGATCAACATGCATTTAGAGGATTTGGCTGCAATAAATGTATCCGTGATAATCAGGTAACCAGGTCACTTCTGAAAAATATTAATATAGTTCTGAGCATTATCTGGTAAAATAAAAAAGATTGTTTAGTTTATTGGGTGGGTGAGTGGGTAGGTGGGTTGTGGAGTGCGTTGGTGGGTAGGTTAGAGGTTGAGTGGGTGAATGGGTGGGTGTGTGAGTGGGGGTGTGAATAGTTGAATAGGTGAGTGGGTGAGTAAATTGTTGAGTGAGTGGATTAAATATTGAGTGGGTGGCAGGGTGAGTGGGTTTGTGAGTGGGTTGGTGGGTGTTTGAATGGGTGAGTGGGTGGAGTGCCGTGGTGGCGAGCTGTTAACTACCTCGCCTTTTTTACAGGAGGTGGTGAGGTCGATCCCGACCCTGACACCTGTATATTTGCATGTTCTCCCCATGTTCACGTGGAATTTTCTCCAGGTGCTCCGGGTTCTCCCTCCACATTTTAAAACATGCAATTATAGAATTTGGCTGCTAAAACTTTATACGTGAAAAGCCACTTAATTGAGCTGTTATTTGTGGTCAGGTGCTTTCTGAAACATCTATATAGCTGAGGGCCTTACCTGGTAAAATAAAAAAAGCGTAATTTTCATTTAGTGTGCAGATGAGTGGCCGAGTGGGAGAGTGGATGAGTGAGTGCGACGTTTGATGGGTAGTAGGTCAGTGGCTGGGTGAGTGAGTGTGGGCTAGAGATTGAGTGGGTGGCTTGGTGAGTGGGTGAGTGTGTGCTTGGCTCGGTGGTTGAATGAATGGATGGTTGAGTTAGTGGGTGGGTGTTTGAGTGTGTGTTATCGTGGGTGGGAGAGTCAGAGAGTGGAGTGCCATGTTGGCAAATTGTTAACTACCTTGCCTGGTATTTTTAAGTTCGTAGGTTCGATCCAAACCCTGCTTCTCAAAACAATCTATATAGGTCAGTGTGCCTTTCCTGGGAAAAAAAAAACATGATTTAGATTTGGTTAGGGGTGTTGGTGAGTGAGTGGGCGGGTGGGTGAGTGCATGAGTGTGGGTTTGAGATTTAGTGGGTGGCTTGGTGAGTGGGTAAGTTCTAGTGACTCAGTGGTTGAGTTAGTGGGTGGTTACGTTAGTAGGTGATTAAATTAGTGGGTGGGTCAATAATTACGTGGGTGAGTGGCTAAGTGGCTGAGGGAGTCGGCGGGTGATTGGGTGGGTGAGTAGGTGGGTTATAAATTGAGTAGGTGGCAGGGTAAGTGGATTTTAAAGTGGGTGAGTAGGTGCACGGCTGGGTGAGATAGTGAGTAGATGGATGGATGAGTGAGTGAGTGGGTGGGTGGGTGAGTGTGTGGGTGGGTGAGTGTGTGGGTGGGTGAGTGTGTGGGTGCGTGGATGTGTGGGTGAGTGAGTGAGTGTGTGTGGGTAGGAGGTTAGGTGGGTAGTGAGTGAGTGGGTTATAAATGGAGTGAGTCGGTTAGTCACTGGGTGAGTGAGTGGGTGGGTGGGTTTGAGTTTTGGTTAAGAGATTGAGTCGATAGCAGGATTGGTGTGTGGTTTAGAGATTGAGTGGGTGGTTGGGGGAGTGGGTGGGTTAGAGATTGAGTGGATCAGTAAGTGAGTGTTGGGTGGGTGAAGTGAGTTGGGTCGGTGTAAGCTTGGGTGGGCGATTGAATAAGTGGGTGAGTGAGGGGTTGGGTGAGCGATGAGTTGAGTGGGTATGTTTTTTTGTTTGTGAGTTTGTGGGTGGGTGAGTTAGTCAGTGAATGGGTGTGTTGGTGGGTGAGTGTGTTGGTGGGTGAGTGTGTAGCTTGGTGAGGGGTCGTAGGGTGAGTGAGCAAGTGGTTAATTAAGTGGGTGAGTTGTTGACTGGGTGGGGTAAGTGAGTGGGTGGGTGAGTGACTGCTGGTTAGGTGAGTTGATGTGGGAGGTTGAGTGGGTACGTTAGCATGTGAGTGAGTGGATGAGTGAGTCAGAGAGTAATGCGCCAAGGTGGTGAGATGTTCACGACTTCGCCTAGTATACAGGAGGTTGTGTATTTTATCCCAGCCTTTCCGTCTGTATATATGGAGTTTGCATATTCTCCCCGTGGTCGCGTGGAATTTTCTCCGGGTCCTCCGGGTTGTCCCTCCACATTTGAAAATGCATTTATAGAATCTGGTTGCTGTAAATTTATTCGTGAACAGCCACTTCATTTAGCTGTCATTTGTGTTGAGGTGGCTTCCGAAAAAGATCTATATAGCTGAGGGCCTTACCTGATAAAATAAAAGAAATTGTTTAATATTAGTTTAGTGTGTGGATGAGTGGGTGAGTGTGTAGGTGGGTAGATTAGTGAGTGGATGGGTTGATGGGTCGGAGGTGAGTGGCTGAGTGAGTGGCTGGGTGCATGAGTGTGGGTTAGTGATTGATTAGGTGGCATGGTGAGTGGGTGAGTGTGTGAGTCACTCAGTAGTTGAGTGAGTGGGTGGGTGATTGAGTGGGCGACTATGTGGGTGTTTGAGTGGGCGACTATGTGGGTGTTTGAGTCGGTGAGTGTGTGGGTATTTGAATGGGTGAGTGTGTGGGTATTTGAGTGGGTGAGTGTGTGGGTGTTTGAGTGGGTGAGTGGGTATTTGAGTAGGTGAGTGTGTGGGTTAGTGGGTGGGGGAGTCAGACAGTGGGGTGCCACAGTGGCGAGATGTTAACTACCTCGCCTGGTATGCAGAAGGTTGTGGGTTTTATCCCAACCGTGACGCCTGTATATTTCCGTCCACATTTAAAATCAGCAAGCATTTTTTTTATTTGGTTGCAATAAATGATTACGTGATAAGCCACTTTGTTGACCGATCATTTGTAACCAGGTTACTTCTGAAAAATATTTTATATAGCTCTGTCAGCCTTACCTGGTAAAATAAACATAATTTAGATTCAGTGTAGTGTGTTGGTGAGTGTGTGGGTGGGTACTTGTGAGAGGCTCGTGGGTAGTAGTGGATGGTTGAGTTAATGGGTGCTTGAATTATTGGGTGCTTGAATTATTGGGTGGTTGAATTATTGGGTGGTTGAGTGATGGGTGGGTGGGTGAATAATGACGTGGTTAGTGGGTGAGTAGCTGAGTAGCTGAGGGAGTGGTTGGGTGTGTGTGTGGGTTAAAAATGGAGTAGGTGGCATGGTAAGTTGATGTGTATGTGACTGGGTGAGTAGGTGAGTGGCTAGGTGAGTATGCGAGTGGATGGATGAGTGAGTGAGTGTGAGTGGGTGGGTGAGTGATTGTGTGGGTAGGAGGTTAGGTGGGTAGTGGGATGGTTAGAAATTGAGTGAGTGGGATAGTGATTGGGTGAATGAGTGGGCGGGTGCGTGGGTGAGTTGTGGTTGAAAGAGTCAGTGGCAGAGCGAGTTGATGGGTTAGAGATTGATTAGCTCGGTGAGTGAGTGCTGGATGGGTTAGTGGGTTATTGGGTAGGTGAGTTGGTGAGTGTTACTGGGTGGGTGCTTGACTGGGTGGCTGGGTGAGTGGTTGAGAAGATGGGGGTGCAAATCAACGGGTGGGTGAGTCGGTGAGTGAGTGGGATGGGTTAGAGATTGAGTGGGTATTTGGGTAAGTTGTGTGAGTGAATCGATGAATGGGTGGGTGGTTGGTTGAGTGAATGAGTGAGTGGGTGGTTGGTTGAGTGGGTGAGTGAGTTAATGTGAGAGGTTGAGTGGGTAAGTTAGTAGGTAATGAGTAGGTAGGTGAGTCAGAGTAGGGCGCCACGGTGGTGGGATGTCAACTACCTCGCCTAGTATACAGGTGGTCGTGATTAGATCCCGATCCTATCATCTGTATATTTGGAGTGTACTTGTTCTCCCCATGGTCACATGGATTTTTCTCCGGGTTCTCGGGGTTTTACCTCTGACCTGACATGGGAGATTTAGAGGTAAAACCTCTGACCTGACACGAAAGATCTAAAGGTAAAACCTCTGACCTGACACGGAAGATTTAGAGGTAAAACCTCTGACCTGACACGAGAGATGTAGAGGTAAAACGTCTGACCTGACACGGGAGATTGAGAGGTAAAACCTCTGACCTGACACGAGAGATCTAAAGGTAAAACGTCTGACCTGACACGAGAGATCTAGAGGTAAAACCTCTGACCTGACACGAGAGATTTAGAGGTAAAACTTCTGACCTGACACGAGAAATTTAGAGGTAAAACCTCTGACCTGCCACGGGAAATTGAGAGGTAAAACCAATGACCTGACACTAGAGATCTAACGGTAAAACCTCTGAGCTGACATGAGAAATCTAGAGGTAAAACCTCTGACCTGACACGAGAGATTTAGAGGTAAAACCTCTGACCTGACACGGAAGATTTAGAGGTAAAACTTCTGACCTGACATGGGAGATTTAGAGGTAAAATTTCTGACCTGACACGAGAGATTTAGAGGTAAAACCTCTGACCTGACACGGGAGATTTAGAGGTAAAACCTCTGACCTGACACGGGATATTTAGAGGTAAAACCTCTGACCTGAAACGGGAGATTGAGAGGTAAAACCTCTGACCTGACACGGGATATTTGGAGGTAAAAACTCTGACCTGACACGAGAGCTTTAGAGGTAAAACCTCTGACCTGACACGCGAAATTGAGAGGTAAAACCTCTGACCTGACACGAGAGATCTAGAGGTAAAACCTCTGACCTGACACGAGAGATTGAGAGGTAAAACCTCTGACCTGACACGAGAGATTAAGTGGTAAAACCAATAACCTGACACGCGAGATCTAAAGGTAAAACCTCTGACCTGACATGAGAGATTGAGAGATACAACCTCTGACCTGACACGAGAGATTTAGAGGTAAAACCTCTGACCTGACACGGGAGATTTAGAGGTAAAACCTCTGACCTGAAACGAGAGATTTTGAGGTAAAACCTCTGACCTGACACAGGAGATTGAGAGGTAAAACCTCTGACCTGACACGAGAGATTTAGAGGTAAAACCTCTGACCTGACACGAGAGATTTAGAGGTAAAACCTCTGATCTGATACGCGAGATCGAGAGGTAAAACCTCTGACCTGACACGAGAGATCTAGAGGCAAAAACCTCTGACCTGACACGAGAGATATAGAGGTAAAACCTCTGAATTGACACGAAAGATCTAAAGGTAAAACCTCTGAGCTGACATGAGAAATCTAGAGGTAAAACCTCTGACCTGACACGAGAGATTTAGAGGTAAAACCTCTGACCTGACATGGGAGATTTAGAGGTAAAACCTCTGACCTGACACGGGAGATTGAGGTAAAACCTCTGACCTGACATGGGAGATTTAGAGGTAAAACCTCTGACCTGACATAGGAGATTTAGAGGTAAAACATCTGACTTGACATGGGAGATATAGAGGCAAAAACATCTGACCTGACATGGGAGATATAGAGGTAAAACCTCTGACCTGACATGGGAGATATAGAGGTAAAACATCTGACTTGACACGGGAGATATAGAGGAAAAACATCTGACTTGACATGGGAGATTTAGAGGTAAAACATCTGACCTGACACGGGAGATTTAGAGGTAAAACATCTGACCTGACATGGGAGATATAGAGGTAAAACATCTGACCTGACACGGGAGATTTAGAGGCAAAACCTCTGACCTGACATGGGAGATATGGAGGTAAAATCTCTGACCTCACATGGGAGATTTAGAGGCAAAACCTCTGATCTGATACGCGAGATCGAGAGGTAAAACCTCTGACCTGACACGAGAGATCTAGAGGCAAAAACCTCTGACCTGACACGAGAGATATAGAGGTAAAACCTCTGAATTGACACGAAAGATCTAAAGGTAAAACCTCTGAGCTGACATGAGAAATCTAGAGGTAAAACCTCTGACCTGACACGAGAGATTTAGAGGTAAAACCTCTGACCTGACATGGGAGATTTAGAGGTAAAACCTCTGACCTGACACGGGAGATTGAGGTAAAACCTCTGACCTGACATGGGAGATTTAGAGGTAAAACCTCTGACCTGACATGGGAGATTTAGAGGTAAAACATCTGACTTGACACGGGAGATATAGAGGAAAAACATCTGACTTGAGATGGGAGATTTAGAGGTAAAACATCTGACCTGACACGGGAGATTTAGAGGTAAAACATCTGACCTGACATGGGAGATATAGAGGTAAAACATCTGACCTGACACGGGAGATTTAGAGGCAAAACCTCTGACCTGACATGGGAGATGTGGAGGTAAAATCTCTGACCTCACATGGGAGATTTAGAGGCAAAACCTCTGACCTGACACGGGAGATTTAGAGGTAAAACCTCTGACCTGACACGGGAGATTTAGAGGTAAAACATCTGACCTGACACGGGAGATTTAGAGGTAAAACATCTGACCTGACATGGGAGATTTAGAGGTAAAACCTCTGACCTGACACGGGAGATTTAGAGGTAAAACCTCTGACCTGACATGGGAGATTTAGAGGTAAAACCTCTGACCTGACACGGGAGATTTAGAGGCAAAACCTCTGACCTGACATGGGAGATAGAGGTAAAACCTCTGACCTGACACATAAGATCTAACGGTAAAACGTCTGAGCTGACATGAGAAATCTAGAGGTAAAACCTCTGACCTGACACGAGAGATTGAGAGGTAAAACCTCTGACCTGACACGAGAGATTTAGAGGTAAAACCTCTGACCTGACACGAGAGATTTAGAGGTAAAACCTCTGACCTGACACGAGAGATTTAGAGGTAAAACCTCTGATCTGACACGCGAGATCGAGAGGATAAACCTCTGACCTGACACGAGAGATTTAGAGGTAAAACATCTGACCTGACACGTAAGATTGAGAGGTAAAACCTCTGACCTGACACGTGAGATTTAGACGTAAAACCTCTGACCTGACACGAGAGATTTAGAGGTAAAACATCTGACCTGACACGGGATATTTAGAGGTAAAACCTCTGACCTGACACGGGAGATTTAGAGGTAAAACCATTGACCTGACACGGGATATTTAGAGGTAAAACCTCTGACCTGACACGGGAGATTTAGAGGTAAATCCTCTGACCTGACACGGGAGATTTAGAGGTAAAACCTCTGACCTGACACAAGAGATTGAGAGGTAAAACCTCTGACCTGACACGAAAGATCGAAAGGTAAAACCTCTGACCTGACATGAGAGATAAAACCTCTGACCTAGCACGAGAGATTACGGGGTAAAACCTCTGACCTGACACAAGAGATTGAGAGGTAAAACCTCTGACCTGACACGAAAGATCGAAAGGTAAAACCTCTGACCTGACATGAGAGATTTAGAGGTAAAACCTCTGACCTGATGCGAGAGATTTAGATGTAAAACCTCTGACCTGACACGAAAGATCTAAAGGTAAAACCTCTGACCTGACACGGGAGATTTAGAGGTAAAACCTCTGACCTGACACGAGAGATTTAGAGGTAAAACATCTGACCTGACACGGGAGATTTAGAGGTAAAACCTCTGACCTGACATGGGAGATATAGAGGTAAAACATCTGACCTGACACGGGAGATTTAGAGGCAAAACCTCTGACCTGACATGGGAGATATGGAGGTAAAATCTCTGACCTCACATGGGAGATTTAGAGGCAAAACCTCTGAC
This sequence comes from Lampetra planeri, assembly GCF_965212315.1. Lineage (NCBI taxonomy): Eukaryota > Metazoa > Chordata > Hyperoartia > Petromyzontiformes > Petromyzontidae > Lampetra > Lampetra planeri. The sequence continues at coordinate 13,894,531 of NC_136123.1, read as the reverse complement.
CTGACACGGGAGATTTAGAGGTAAAACCTCTGACCTGACACGGGAGATTTAGAGGTAAAACATCTGACCTGACACGGGAGATTTAGAGGTAAAACATCCGACCTGACATGGGAGATTTAGAGGTAAAACCTCTGACCTGACACGGGAGATTTAGAGGTAAAACCTCTGACCTGACATGGGAGATTTAGAGGTAAAACCTCTGACCTGACACGGGAGATTTAGAGGCAAAACCTCTGACCTGACATGGGAGATAGAGGTAAAACCTCTGACCTGACACAAGATCTAACGGTAAAACGTCTGAGCTGACATGAGAAATCTAGAGGTAAAACCTCTGACCTGACACGAGAGATTGAGAGGTAAAACCTCTGACCTGACACGAGAGATTTAGAGGTAAAACCTCTGACCTGACACGAGAGATTTAGAGGTAAAACCTCTGACCTGACACGAGAGATTTAGAGGTAAAACCTCTGATCTGACACGCGAGATCGAGAGGATAAACCTCTGACCTGACACGAGAGATTTAGAGGTAAAACATCTGACCTGACACGTAAGATTGAGAGGTAAAACCTCTGACCTGACACGGGAGATTCAGACGTAAAACCTCTGACCTGACACGAGAGATTTAGAGGTAAAACATCTGACCTGACACGGGAGATTTAGAGGTAAAACCATTGACCTGACACGGGATATTTAGAGGTAAAACCTCTGACCTGACACGGGAGATTTAGAGGTAAATCCTCTGACCTGACACGGGAGATTTAGAGGTAAAACCTCTGACCTGACACAAGAGATTGAGAGGTAAAACCTCTGACCTGACACGAAAGATCGAAAGGTAAAACCTCTGACCTGACATGAGAGATAAAACCTCTGACCTAGCACGAGAGATTACGGGGTAAAACCTCTGACCTGACACAAGAGATTGAGAGGTAAAACCTCTGACCTGACACGAAAGATCGAAAGGTAAAACCTCTGACCTGACATGAGAGATTTAGAGGTAAAACCTCTGACCTGATGCGAGAGATTTAGATGTAAAACCTCTGACCTGACACGAAAGATCTAAAGGTAAAACCTCTGACCTGACACGGGAGATTTAGAGGTAAAACCTCTGACCTGACACGAGAGATTTAGAGGTAAAACATCTGACCTGACACGGGAGATTTAGAGGTAAAACCTCTGACCTGACATGGGAGATTTAGAGGTAAAACCTCTGAACTGACACGATAGATTTAGAGGTAAAACCTCTGACCTGACACATAAGATCTAACTGTAAAACCTCTGACCTGACACGGGAGATTTAGAGGTAAAACCATTGACCTGACACGGGATATTTAGAGGTAAAACCTCTGACCTGACACGGGAGATTTAGAGGTAAATCCTCTGACCTGACACGGGAGATTTAGAGGTAAAACCTCTGACCTGACACAAGAGATTGAGAGGTAAAACCTCTGACCTGACACGAAAGATCGAAAGGTAAAACCTCTGACCTGACATGAGAGATAAAACCTCTGACCTAGCACGAGAGATTACGGGGTAAAACCTCTGACCTGACACAAGAGATTGAGAGGTAAAACCTCTGACCTGACACGAAAGATCGAAAGGTAAAACCTCTGACCTGACATGAGAGATTTAGAGGTAAAACCTCTGACCTGATGCGAGAGATTTAGATGTAAAACCTCTGACCTGACACGAAAGATCTAAAGGTAAAACCTCTGACCTGACACGGGAGATTTAGAGGTAAAACCTCTGACCTGACACGAGAGATTTAGAGGTAAAACATCTGACCTGACACGGGAGATTTAGAGGTAAAACCTCTGACCTGACATGGGAGATATAGAGGTAAAACATCTGACCTGACACGGGAGATTTATAGGCAAAACCTCTGACCTGACATGGGAGATATGGAGGTAAAATCTCTGACCTCACATGGGAGATTTAGAGGCAAAACCTCTGACCTGACACGGGAGATTTAGAGGTAAAACCTCTGACCTGACACGGGAGATTTAGAGGTAAAACATCTGACCTGACACGGGAGATTTAGAGGTAAAACATCCGACCTGACATGGGAGATTTAGAGGTAAAACCTCTGACCTGACACGGGAGATTTAGAGGTAAAACCTCTGACCTGACATGGGAGATTTAGAGGTAAAACCTCTGACCTGACACGGGAGATTTAGAGGCAAAACCTCTGACCTGACATGGGAGATAGAGGAAAACCTCTGACCTGACACAAGATCTAACGGTAAAACGTCTGAGCTGACATGAGAAATCTAGAGGTAAAACCTCTGACCTGACACGAGAGATTGAGAGGTAAAACCTCTGACCTGACACGAGAGATTTAGAGGTAAAACCTCTGACCTGACACGAGAGATTTAGAGGTAAAACCTCTGACCTGACACGAGAGATTTAGAGGTAAAACCTCTGACCTGACACGAGAGATTTAGAGGTAAAACCTCTGATCTGACACGCGAGATCGAGAGGATAAACCTCTGACCTGACACGAGAGATTTAGAGGTAAAACCTCTGACCTGACACGAGAGATTTAGAGGTAAAACCTCTGACCTGACACGAGAGATTTAGAGGTAAAACCTCTGATCTGACACGCGAGATCGAGAGGATAAACCTCTGACCTGACACGAGAGATTTAGAGGTAAAACATCTGACCTGACACGTAAGATTGAGAGGTAAAACCTCTGACCTGACACGGGAGATTTAGACGTAAAACCTCTGACCTGACACGAGAGATTTAGAGGTAAAACATCTGACCTGACACGGGATATTTAGAGGTAAAACCTCTGACCTGACACGGGAGATTTAGAGGTAAAACCATTGACCTGACACGGGATATTTAGAGGTAAAACCTCTGACCTGACACGGGAGATTTAGAGGTAAAACCTCTGACCTGACACAAGAGATTGAGAGGTAAAACCTCTGACCTGACACGAAAGATCGAAAGGTAAAACCTCTGACCTGACATGAGAGATAAAACCTCTGACCTAGCACGAGAGATTACGGGGTAAAACCTCTGACCTGACACAAGAGATTGAGAGGTAAAACCTCTGACCTGACACGAAAGATCGAAAGGTAAAACCTCTGACCTGACATGAGAGATTTAGAGGTAAAACCTCTGACCTGATGCGAGAGATTTAGATGTAAAACCTCTGACCTGACACGAAAGATCTAAAGGTAAAACCTCTGACCTGACACGGGAGATTTAGAGGTAAAACCTCTGACCTGACACGAGAGATTTAGAGGTAAAACATCTGACCTGACACGGGAGATTTAGAGGTAAAACCTCTGACCTGACATGGGAGATTTAGAGGTAAAACCTCTGAACTGACACGATAGATTTAGAGGTAAAACCTCTGACCTGACACATAAGATCTAACTGTAAAACGTCTGAGCTGACATGAGAAATCTAGAGGTAAAACCTCTGACCTGACACGAGAGATTGAGAGGTAAAACCTCTGACCTGACACGAGAGATTTAGAGGTAAAACCTCTGACCTGACACGAGAGATTTAGAGGTAAAACCTCTGACCTGACACGAGAGATTTAGAGGTAAAACCTCTGATCTGACACGCGAGATCGAGAGGTAAAACCTCTGACCTGACACGAGAGATTTAGAGGTAAAACCTCTGACCTGACACGGGATATTTAGAGGTAAAACCTCTGACCTGAAACGGGAGATTGAGAGGTAAAACCTCTGACCTGACACGGGAGATTTGGAGGTAAAACCTCTGACCTGACACGAGAGCTTTAGAGGTAAAACCTCTGACCTGACACGGAAGATTGAGAGGTAAAACCTCTGACCTGACACGAGAGATTTAGAGGTAAAACCTCTGACCTGACACGGGATATTTAGAGGTAAAACCTCTGACCTGACACGGGAGATTTAGAGGTAAAACCTCTGACCTGACAAGAGATTTAGAGGTAAAACCTCTGACCTGACACGAGAGATTTAGAGGTAAAACCTCTGACCTGACACGAGAGATTAAGTGGTAAAACCAATGACCTGACACGCGAGATCTAAAGGTAAAACCTCTGACCTGACATGAGAGATTGAGAGATACAACCTCTGACCTGACACGAGAGATTTAGAGGTAAAACCTCTGACCTGACACGGGAGATTTAGAGGTAAACCCTCTGACCTGACACGAGAGATCTAAAGGTAAAACCTATGCCCTGACATGAGAAATCTAGAGGTAAAACCTCTGACCTGACACGAGAGATTTAGAGGTAAAACCTCTGACCTGACACGAGAGATTTAGAGGTAAAACCTCTGATCTGACACGCGAGATCGAGAGGTAAAACCTCTGACCTGACACGGTAGATTGAGAGGTAAAACCTCTGACCTGACACGAGAGATCTAGAGGTAAAACCTCTGACCTGACACGAGAGATCTAGAGGCAAAACCTCTGACCTGACACGAGAGATATAGAGGTAAAACCTCTGAATTAACACGAAAGATCTAAAGGTAAAACCTCTGAGCTGACATGAGAAATCTAGAGGTAAAACCTCTGACCTGACACGAGAGATTGAGAGGTAAAACCTTTGACCTGACACGAGAGATTTAGAGGTAAAACCTCTGACCTGACACGAGAGATTTTGAGGTAAAACCTCTGACCTGACACAGGAGATTGAGAGGTAAAACCTCTGACCTGACACGAGATATCTAAAGGTAAAACCTATGCCCTGACATGAGGAATCTAGAGGTAAAACCTCTGACCTGACACGAGAGATTTAGAGGTAAAACCTCTGACCTGACACGAGAGATTTAGAGGTAAAACCTCTGATCTGACACGCGAGATCGAGAGGTAAAACCTCTGACCTGACACGGTAGATTGAGAGGTAAAACCTCTGACCTGACACGAGAGATCTAGAGGTAAAACCTCTGACCTGACACGAGAGATCTAGAGGTAAAACCTCTGACCTGACACAAGAGATATAGAGGTAAAACCTCTGAATTAACACGAAAGATCTAAAGGTAAAACCTCTGAGCTGACATGAGAAATCTAGAGGTAAAACCTCTGACCTGACACGAGAGATTGAGAGGTAAAACCTTTGACCTGACACGAGAGATTTAGAGGTAAAAACTCTGACTTGACACGAGAGATTTGGAGATACAACCTCTGACCTGACACGAGAGATTTAGAGGTAAAACCTCTGACCTGACATGGGAGATTTAGAGGTAAAACCTCTGACCTGACACGGGAGATTTAGAGGTAAAACCTCTGACCTGACACAAGAGATTTAGAGGTAAAACCTCTGACCTGACACGAAAGATCGAAAGGTAAAACCTCTGACCTGACACGGGATATTTAGAGGTAAAACCTCTGACCTGACACGGGAGATTTAGAGGTAAAACCTCTGACCTGAGACAAGAGATTTAGAGGTAAAACCTCTGACCTGACACGAGAGATTTAGAGGTAAAACCTCTGACCTGACACGAGAGATTAAGTGGTAAAACCAATGACCTGACACGCGAGATCTAAAGGTAAAACCTCTGACCTGACATGAGAGATTGAGAGATACAACCTCTGACCTGACACGATAGATTTAGAGGTAAAACCTCTGACCTGACACGGGAGATTTAGAGGTAAAACCTCTGACCGGCCATGAGAGATTTTGAGGTAAAACCTCTGACCTGACACAGGAGATTGAGAGGTAAAACCTCTGACCTGACACGAGAGATCTAAAGGTAAACCCTATGCCCTGACATGAGAAATCTAGAGGTAAAACCTCTGACCTGACACGAGAGATTTAGAGGTAAAACCTCTGACCTGACACGAGAGATTTAGAGGTAAAACCTCTGATCTGACACGCGATATCGAGAGGTAAAACCTCTGACCTGACACGGTAGATTGAGAGGTAAAACCTCTGACCTGACACGAGAGATCTAGAGGTAAAACCTCTGACCTGACACGAGAGATCTAGAGGCAAAACCTCTGACCTGACACGAGAGATATAGAGGTAAAACCTCTGAATTAACACGAAAGATCTAAAGGTAAAACCTCTGAGCTGACATGAGAAATCTAGAGGTAAAACCTCTGACCTGACACGAGAGATTGAGAGGTAAAACCTTTGACCTGACACGAGAGATTTAGAGGTAAAAACTCTGACCTGACACGAGAGATTTAGAGGTAAAACCTCTGACCTGACACGAGAGATCTAGAGGTAAAACCTATGCCCTGACATGGGAGATTTAGAGGTAAAACCTCTGACCTGACACGGGAGATTTAGAGGTAAAACCTCTGACCTGACATGGGAGATTTAGAGGTAAAACCTCTGACCTGACATGGGAGATTTAGAGGTAAAACATCTGACCTGACATGGGAGATATAGAGGTAAAACATCTGACCTGACATGGGAGATATAGAGGTAAAACATCTGACTTGACATGGGAGATATAGAGGTAAAACATCTGACCTGACGTGGGAGATATAGAGGTAAAACCTCTGACCTGACACGGGAGATTTAGAGGCAAAACCTCTGACCTGACATGGGAGATATAGAGGTAAAACATCTGACTTGACACGGGAGATTTAGAGGTAAAACCTCTGACCTGACACGAGAGATTTAGAGGTAAAACCTCTGATCTGACACGCGAGATCGAGAGGTAAAACCTCTGACCTGACACGGTAGATTGAGAGGTAAAACCTCTGACCTGACACGAGAGATCTAGAGGTAAAACCTCTGACCTGACACGAGAGATCTAGAGGCAAAACCTCTGACCTGACACGAGAGATATAGAGGTAAAACCTCTGAATGAACACGAAAGATCTAAAGGTAAAACCTCTGAGCTGACATGAGAAATCTAGAAGTAAAACCTCTTACCTGACACGAGAGATTGAGAGGTAAAACCTTTGACCTGACACGAGAGATTTAGAGGTAAAAACTCTGACCTGACACGAGAGATTGAGAGGTAAAACCTTTGACCTGACACGAGAGATTTAGAGGTAAAAACTCTGACCTGACACGAGAGATTTAGAGGTAAAACCTCTGACCTGACACGAGAGATTTTGAGGTAAAACCTCTGACCTGACACAGGAGATTGCGAGGTAAAACCTCTGACCTGACACGAGAGATCTAAAGGTAAAACCTATGCCCTGACATGAGAAATCTAGAGGTAAAACCTCTGACCTGACACGAGAGATTGAGAGGTAAAACCTTTGACCTGACACGAGAGATTTAGAGGTAAAAACTCTGACCTGACACGAGAGATTTAGAGGTAAAACCTCTGACCTGACACGAGAGATCTAGAGGTAAAACCTATGCCCTGACATGGGAGATTTAGAGGTAAAACCTCTGACCTGACACGGGAGATTTAGAGGTAAAACCTCTGACCTGACATGGGAGATTTAGAGGTAAAACCTCTGACCTGACATGGGAGATTTAGAGGTAAAACATCTGACCTGACATGGGAGATATAGAGGTAAAACATCTGACCTGACATGGGAGATATAGAGGTAAAACATCTGACTTGACATGGGAGATATAGAGGTAAAACATCTGACCTGACGTGGGAGATATAGAGGTAAAACCTCTGACCTGACACGGGAGATTTAGAGGCAAAACCTCTGACCTGACATGGGAGATATAGAGGTAAAACATCTGACTTGACACGGGAGATTTAGAGGTAAAACCTCTGACCTGACACGAGAGATTTAGAGGTAAAAGCTCTGATCTGACACGCGAGATCGAGAGGTAAAACCTCTGACCTGACACGGTAGATTGAGAGGTAAAACCTCTGACCTGACACGAGAGATCTAGAGGTAAAACCTCTGACCTGACACGAGAGATCTAGAGGCAAAACCTCTGACCTGACACGAGAGATATAGAGGTAAAACCTCTGAATGAACACGAAAGATCTAAAGGTAAAACCTCTGAGCTGACATGAGAAATCTAGAAGTAAAACCTCTTACCTGACACGAGAGATTGAGAGGTAAAACCTTTGACCTGACACGAGAGATTTAGAGGTAAAAACTCTGACCTGACACGAGAGATTGAGAGGTAAAACCTTTGACCTGACACGAGAGATTTAGAGGTAAAAACTCTGACCTGACACGAGAGATTTAGAGGTAAAACCTCTGACCTGACACGAGAGATTTTGAGGTAAAACCTCTGACCTGACACAGGAGATTGCGAGGTAAAACCTCTGACCTGACACGAGAGATCTAAAGGTAAAACCTATGCCCTGACATGAGAAATCTAGAGGCAAAACCTCTGACCTGACACGAGAGATTTAGAGGTAAAACCTCAGACCTGACACGAGAGATCTAGAGGCAAAACCTCTGACCTGACACGAGAGATATAGAGGTAAAACCTCTGAATTAACACGAAAGATCTAAAGGTAAAACCTCTGAGCTGACATGAGAAATCTAGAGGTAAAACCTCTGACCTGACACGAGAGATTGAGAGGTAAAACCTTTGACCTGACACGAGAGATTTAGAGGTAAAAACTCTGACCTGACACGAGAGATTTGGAGATACAACCTCTGACCTGACACGAGAGATTTAGAGGTAAAACCTCTGACCTGACACGGGAGATTGAGGTAAAACCTCTGACCTGACACAAGAGATTTAGAGGTAAAACATTTGACCTGACACGAAAGATCGAAAGGTAAAACCTCTGACCTGACACGGGATATTTAGAGGTAAAACCTCTGACCTGACACGGGAGATTTAGAGGTAAAACCTCTGACCTGACACAAGAGATTTAGAGATAAAACCTCTGACCTGACACGAGAGATTTAGAGGTAAAACCTCTGACCTGACACGAGAGATTAAGTGGTAAAACCAATGACCTGACACGCGAGATCTAAAGGTAAAACCTCTGACCTGACATGAGAGATTAAGAGATACAACCTCTGACCTGACACGAGAGATTTAGAGGTAAAACCTCTGACCTGACACGGGAGATTTAGAGGTACAACCTCTGACCTGACACGAGAGATTTAGAGGTAAAACCTCTGACCTGACACGGGAGATTTAGAGGTAAAACCTCTGACCTGACACGAGAGATTTAGAGGTAAAAACTCTGACCTGACACGAGAGATTTGGAGATACAATCTCTGACCTGACACGAGAGATTTAGAGGTAAAACCTCTGACCTGACATGGGAGATTTAGAGGTAAAACCTCTGACCTGACATGGGAGATTTAGAGGTAAAACCTCTGACCTGACATGGGAGATTTAGAGGTAAAACCTCTGACCTGACATGGGAGATTTAGAGGTAAAACATCTGACCTGACATGGGAGATATAGAGGAAAAACATCTGACTTGACATGGGAGATAGAGGTAAAACATCTGACCTGACATGGGAGATATAGAGGTAAAACCTCTGACCTGACACAGGAGATTGAGAGGTAAAACCTCTGACCTGACATGGGAGATTTAGAGGTAAAACCTCTGACCTGACATGGGAGATTTAGAGATAAAACCTCTGACCTGACATGGGAGATTTAGAGGTAAAACCTCTGACCTGACATGGGAGATTTAGAGGTAAAACATCTGACCTGACATGGGAGATATAGAGGAAAAACATCTGACTTGACATGGGAGATAGAGGTAAAACATCTGACCTGACATGGGAGATATAGAGGTAAAACCTCTGACCTGACACAGGAGATTGAGAGGTAAAACCTCTGACCTGACACGAGAGATCTAAAGGTAAAACCTATGCCCTGACATGAGAAATCTAGAGGTAAAACCTCTGACCTGACACGAGAGATTGAGAGGTAAAACCTCTGACCTGACACGAGAGATCTAAAGGTAAAACCTATGCCCTGACATGAGAAATCTAGAGGTAAAACCTCTGACCTGACACGAGAGATTTAGAGGTAAAACCTCTGACCTGACACGAGAGATTTAGAGGTAAAACCTCTGATCTGACACGCGAGATCGAGAGGTAAAACCTCTGACCTGACACGGTAGATTGAGGTAAAACCTCTGACCTGACACGAGAGATCTAGAGGTAAAACCTCTGACCTGACACGAGAGATCTAGAGGCAAAACCTCTGACCTGACACGAGAGATAGAGGTAAAACCTCTGAATTGACACGAAAGATCTAAAGGTAAAACCTCTGAGCTGACATGAGAAATCTAGAGGTAAAACCTCTGACCTGACACGAGAGATTGAGAGGTAAAACCTTTGACCTGACACGAGAGATTTAGAGGTAAAAACTCTGACCTGACACGAGAGATTTGGAGATACAACCTCTGACCTGACACGAGAGATTTAGAGGTAAAACCTCTGACCTGACATGGGAGATTTAGAGGTAAAACCTCTGACCTGACACGGGAGATTTAGAGGTAAAACCTCTGACCTGACATGGGAGATTTAGAGGTAAAACCTCTGACCTGACATGGGAGATTTAGAGGTAAAACATCTGACCTGACATGGGAGATAGAGGTAAAACCTCTGACTTGACATGGGAGATATAGAGGTAAAACATCTGACCTGACATGGGAGATATAGAGGTAAAACCTCTGACCTGACACGGGAGATTTAGAGGCAAAACCTCTGACCTGACATGGGAGATATAGAGGTAAAACATCTGACTTGACACGGGAGATTTAGAGGTAAAACCTCTGACCTGACATGGGAGATATAGAGGTAAAACATCTGACTTGACACGGGAGATATAGAGGTAAAACATCTGACTTGACATGGGAGATTTAGAGGTAAAACATCTGACCTGACACGGGAGATTTAGAGGTAAAACATCTGACCTGACATGGGAGATATAGAGGTAAAACATCTGACCTGACACGGGAGATTTATAGGCAAAACCTCTGACCTGACATGGGAGATATAGAGGTAAAACCTCTGACTTGACATGGGAGATATAGAGGTAAAACATCTGACCTGACATGGGAGATATAGAGGTAAAACCTCTGACCTGACACGGGAGATTTAGAGGTAAAACCTCTGACCTGACATGGGAGATTTAGAGGTAAAACCTCTGACCTGACATGGGAGATAGAGGTAAAACCTCTGACCTGACACATAAGATCTAACGGTAAAACGTCTGAGCTGACATGAGAAATCTAGAGGTAAAACCTCTGACCTGACACGAGAGATTGAGAGGTAAAACCTCTGACCTGACACGATAGATTTAGAGGTAAAACCTCTGACCTGACACGAGAGATTTAGAGGTAAAACCTCTGACCTGACACGAGAGATTTAGAGGTAAAACCTCTGATCTGACACGCGAGATCGAGAGGATAAACCTCTGACCTGACACGAGAGATTTAGAGGTAAAACATCTGACCTGACACGAGAGTTTTAGAGGTAAAACCTCTGACCTGACACGAGAGATTTAGAGGTGAAACCATTGACCTGACACGGGAGATGGAGGTAAAACCTCTGACCTGACACGAGAGATTTAGAGGTAAAACATCTGACCTGACACGGGAGATTGAGAGGTAAAACCTTTGACCTGACACGAGAGATTTAGAGGTAAAAACTCTGACCTGACACGAGAGATTTAGAGGTAAAACCTCTGACCTGACACGAGAGATTTTGAGGTAAAACCTCTGACCTGACACAGGAGATTGAGAGGTAAAACCTCTGACCTGACACGAGAGATCTAAAGGTAAAACCTATGCCCTGACATGAGAAATCTAGAGGTAAAACCTCTGACCTGACACGAGAGATTTAGAGGTAAAACCTCTGACCTGACACGAGAGATTTAGAGGTAAAACCTCTGACCTGACACGAGAGATTTAGAGGTAAAACCTCTGACCTGACACGAGAGATTTAGAGGTAAAACCTCTGACCTGACACGAGAGATCTAGAGGCAAAACCTCTGACCTGACACGAGAGATATAGAGGTAAAACCTCTGAATTAACACGAAAGATCTAAAGGTAAAACCTCTGAGCTGACATGAGAAATCTAGAGGTAAAACCTCTGACCTGACACGAGAGATTGAGAGGTAAAACCTTTGACCTGACACGAGAGATTTAGAGTTAAAAACTCTGACCTGACACGAGAGATTTGGAGATACAACCTCTGACCTGACACGAGAGATTTAGAGGTAAAACCTCTGACCTGACATGGGAGATTTAGAGGTAAAACCTCTGACCTGACACGGGAGATTTAGAGGTAAAACCTCTGACCTGACACAAGAGATTTAGAGGTAAAACCTCTGACCTGACACGAAAGATCGAAAGGTAAAACCTCTGACCTGACACGGGATATTTAGAGGTAAAACCTCTGACCTGACACGGGAGATTTAGAGGTAAAACCTCTGACCTGACACAAGAGATTTAGAGGTAAAATCTCTGACCTGACACGAGAGATTTAGAGGTAAAACCTCTGACCTGACACGAGAGATTAAGTGGTAAAACCAATGACCTGACACGCGAGATCTAAAGGTAAAACCTCTGACATGAGAGATTGAGAGATACAACCTCTGACCTGACACGAGAGATTTATAGGTAAAACCTCTGACCTGACACGGGAGATTTAGAGGTAAAACCTCTGACCGGCCATGAGAGATTTTGAGGTAAAACCTCTGACCTGACACAGGAGATTGAGAGGTAAAACCTCTGACCTGACACGAGAGATCTAAAGGTAAAACCTATGCCCTGACATGAGAAATCTAGAGGTAAAACCTCTGACCTGACACGAGAGATTTAGAGGTAAAACCTCTGACCTGACACGAGAGATTTAGAGGTAAAACCTCTGATCTGACACGTGAGATCGAGAGGTAAAACCTCTGACCTGACACGGTAGATTGAGAGGTAAAACCTCTGACCTGACACGAGAGATCTAGAGGTAAAACCTCTGACCTGACACGAGAGATCTAGAGGCAAAACCTCTGACCTGACACGAGAGATATAGAGGTAAAACCTCTGAATTAACACGAAAGATCTAAAGGTAAAACCTCTGACCTGACATGGGAGATTTAGAGGTAAAACCTCTGACCTGACACGGGAGATTTAGAGGTAAAACCTCTGACCTGACACGGGATATTTAGAGGTAAAACCTCTGACCTGACACGGGAGATTTAGAGGTAAAACCTCTGACCTGACACGAGAGATTTAGAGGTAAAACCTCTGACCTGACACGAGAGATTAAGTGGTAAAACCAATGACCTGACACGCGAGATCTAAAGGTAAAACCTCTGACATGAGAGATTGAGAGATACAACCTCTGACCTGACACGAGAGATTTAGAGGTAAAACCTCTGACCTGACACGGGAGATTTAGAGGTAAAACCTCTGACCGGCCATGAGAGATTTTGAGGTAAAACCTCTGACCTGACACAGGAGATTGAGAGGTAAAACCTCTGACCTGACACGAGAGATCTAAAGGTAAAACCTATGCCCTGACATGAGAAATCTAGAGGTAAAACCTCTGACCTGACACGAGAGATTTAGAGGTAAAACCTCTGACCTGACACGAGAGATTTAGAGGTAAAACCTCTGATCTGACACGTGAGATCGAGAGGTAAAACCTCTGACCTGACACGGTAGATTGAGAGGTAAAACCTCTGACCTGACACGAGAGATCTAGAGGTAAAACCTCTGACCTGACACGAGAGTTCTAGAGGCAAAACCTCTGACCTGACACGAGAGATATAGAGGTAAAACCTCTGAATTAACACGAAAGATCTAAAGGTAAAACCTCTGAGCTGACATGAGAAATCTAGAGGTAAAACCTCTGACCTGACACGAGAGATTGAGAGGTAAAACCTTTGACCTGACACGAGAGATTTAGAGGTAAAAACTCTGACCTGACACGAGATATTTAGAGGTAAAACCTCTGACCTGACACGAGAGATTTTGAGGTAAAACCTCTGACCTGACACAGGAGATTGAGAGGTAAAACCTCTGACCTGACACGAGAGATCTAAAGGTAAAACCTATGCCCTGACATGAGAAATCTAGAGGTAAAACCTCTGACCTGACACGAGAGATTTAGAGGTAAAACCTCTGACCTGACACGAGAGATTTAGAGGTAAAACCTCTGATCTGACAAGCGAGATCGAGAGGTAAAACCTCTGACCTGACACGGTAGATTGAGAGGTAAAATCTCTGACCTGACACGAGAGATCTAGAGGTAAAACCTCTGACCTGACACGAGAGATCTAGAGGTAAAACCTCTGACCTGACACGAGAGATCTAGAGGCAAAACCTCTGACCTGACACGAGAGATATAGAGGTAAAACCTCTGAATTAACACGAAAGATCTAAAGGTAAAACCTCTGAGCTGACATGAGAAATCTAGAGGTAAAACCCCTGACCTGACACGAGAGATTGAGAGGTAAAACCTTTGACCTGACATGAGAGATTTAGAGGTAAAACTCTGACCTGACACGAGAGATTTGGAGATACAACCTCTGACCTGACACGAGAGATTTAGAGGTAAAACCTCTGACCTGACATGGGAGATTTAGAGGTAAAACCTCTGACCTGACACGGGAGATTTAGAGGTAAAACCTCTGACCTGACACAAGAGATTTAGAGGTAAAACCTCTGACCTGACACGAAAGATCGAAAGGTAAAACCTCTGACCTGACACGGGATATTTAGAGGTAAAACCTCTGACCTGACACGGGAGATTTAGAGGTAAAACCTCTGACCTGACACGGGAGATTTAGAGGTAAAACCTCTGACCTGACACAAGAGATATAGAGGTAAAACATCTGACCTGACATGGGAGATATAGAGGTAAAACCTCTGACCTGACATGGGAGATTTAGAGGCAAAACCTCTGACCTGACACGGGAGATTTAGAGGTAAAACCTCTGACCTGACACGGGAGATTTAGAGATAAAACATCTGACCTGACATGGGAGATATAGAGGTAAAACATCCGACCTGACACGGGAGATTTAGAGGTAAAACCTCTGACCTGACACGGGAGATTTAGAGGTAAAACCTCTGACCTGACATGGGAGATTTAGAGGTAAAACCTCTGACCTGACATGGGAGATAGAGGTAAAACCTCTGACCTGACACATAAGATCTAACGGTAAAACGTCTGAGCTGACATGAGAAATCTAGAGGTAAAACCTCTGACCTGACACGAGAGATTGAGAGGTAAAACCTCTGACCTGACACGATAGATTTAGAGGTAAAACCTCTGACCTGACACGAGAGATTTAGAGGTAAAACCTCTGACCTGACACGAGAGATTTAGAGGTAAAACCTCTGATCTGACACGCGAGATCGAGAGGATAAACCTCTGACCTGACACGAGAGATTTAGAGGTAAAACATCTGACCTGACACGAGAGTTTTAGAGGTAAAACCTCTGACCTGACACGAGAGATTTAGAGGTGAAACCATTGACCTGACACGGGAGATGGAGGTAAAACCTCTGACCTGACACGAGAGATTTAGAGGTAAAACATCTGACCTGACACGGGAGATTGAGAGGTAAAACCTTTGACCTGACACGAGAGATTTAGAGGTAAAAACTCTGACCTGACACGAGAGATTTAGAGGTAAAACCTCTGACCTGACACGAGAGATTTTGAGGTAAAACCTCTGACCTGACACAGGAGATTGAGAGGTAAAACCTCTGACCTGACACGAGAGATCTAAAGGTAAAACCTATGCCCTGACATGAGAAATCTAGAGGTAAAACCTCTGACCTGACACGAGAGATTTAGAGGTAAAACCTCTGACCTGACACGAGAGATTTAGAGGTAAAACCTCTGACCTGACACGAGAGATTTAGAGGTAAAACCTCTGACCTGACACGAGAGATTTAGAGGTAAAACCTCTGACCTGACACGAGAGATCTAGAGGCAAAACCTCTGACCTGACACGAGAGATATAGAGGTAAAACCTCTGAATTAACACGAAAGATCTAAAGGTAAAACCTCTGAGCTGACATGAGAAATCTAGAGGTAAAACCTCTGACCTGACACGAGAGATTGAGAGGTAAAACCTTTGACCTGACACGAGAGATTTAGAGGTAAAAACTCTGACCTGACACGAGAGATTTGGAGATACAACCTCTGACCTGACACGAGAGATTTAGAGGTAAAACCTCTGACCTGACATGGGAGATTTAGAGGTAAAACCTCTGACCTGACACGGGAGATTTAGAGGTAAAACCTCTGACCTGACACAAGAGATTTAGAGGTAAAACCTCTGACCTGACACGAAAGATCGAAAGGTAAAACCTCTGACCTGACACGGGATATTTAGAGGTAAAACCTCTGACCTGACACGGGAGATTTAGAGGTAAAACCTCTGACCTGACACAAGAGATTTAGAGGTAAAATCTCTGACCTGACACGAGAGATTTAGAGGTAAAACCTCTGACCTGACACGAGAGATTAAGTGGTAAAACCAATGACCTGACACGCGAGATCTAAAGGTAAAACCTCTGACATGAGAGATTGAGAGATACAACCTCTGACCTGACACGAGAGATTTATAGGTAAAACCTCTGACCTGACACGGGAGATTTAGAGGTAAAACCTCTGACCGGCCATGAGAGATTTTGAGGTAAAACCTCTGACCTGACACAGGAGATTGAGAGGTAAAACCTCTGACCTGACACGAGAGATCTAAAGGTAAAACCTATGCCCTGACATGAGAAATCTAGAGGTAAAACCTCTGACCTGACACGAGAGATTTAGAGGTAAAACCTCTGACCTGACACGAGAGATTTAGAGGTAAAACCTCTGATCTGACACGTGAGATCGAGAGGTAAAACCTCTGACCTGACACGGTAGATTGAGAGGTAAAACCTCTGACCTGACACGAGAGATCTAGAGGTAAAACCTCTGACCTGACACGAGAGATCTAGAGGCAAAACCTCTGACCTGACACGAGAGATATAGAGGTAAAACCTCTGAATTAACACGAAAGATCTAAAGGTAAAACCTCTGAGCTGACATGAGAAATCTAGAGGTAAAACCTCTGACCTGACATGGGAGATTTAGAGGTAAAACCTCTGACCTGACACGGGAGATTTAGAGGTAAAACCTCTGACCTGACACGGGATATTTAGAGGTAAAACCTCTGACCTGACACGGGAGATTTAGAGGTAAAACCTCTGACCTGACACGAGAGATTTAGAGGTAAAACCTCTGACCTGACACGAGAGATTAAGTGGTAAAACCAATGACCTGACACGCGAGATCTAAAGGTAAAACCTCTGACATGAGAGATTGAGAGATACAACCTCTGACCTGACACGAGAGATTTAGAGGTAAAACCTCTGACCTGACACGGGAGATTTAGAGGTAAAACCTCTGACCGGCCATGAGAGATTTTGAGGTAAAACCTCTGACCTGACACAGGAGATTGAGAGGTAAAACCTCTGACCTGACACGAGAGATCTAAAGGTAAAACCTATGCCCTGACATGAGAAATCTAGAGGTAAAACCTCTGACCTGACACGAGAGATTTAGAAGTAAAACCTCTGACCTGACACGAGAGATTTAGAGGTAAAACCTCTGATCTGACACGTGAGATCGAGAGGTAAAACCTCTGACCTGACACGGTAGATTGAGAGGTAAAACCTCTGACCTGACACGAGAGATCTAGAGGTAAAATCTCTGACCTGACACGAGAGTTCTAGAGGCAAAACCTCTGACCTGACACGAGAGATATAGAGGTAAAACCTCTGAATTAACACGAAAGATCTAAAGGTAAAACCTCTGAGCTGACATGAGAAATCTAGAGGTAAAACCTCTGACCTGACACGAGAGATTGAGAGGTAAAACCTTTGACCTGACACGAGAGATTTAGAGGTAAAAACTCTGACCTGACACGAGATATTTAGAGGTAAAACCTCTGACCTGACACGAGAGATTTTGAGGTAAAACCTCTGACCTGACACAGGAGATTGAGAGGTAAAACCTCTGACCTGACACGAGAGATCTAAAGGTAAAACCTATGCCCTGACATGAGAAATCTAGAGGTAAAACCTCTGACCTGACACGAGAGATTTAGAGGTAAAACCTCTGACCTGACACGAGAGATTTAGAGGTAAAACCTCTGATCTGACAAGCGAGATCGAGAGGTAAAACGTCTGACCTGACACGGTAGATTGAGAGGTAAAATCTCTGACCTGACACGAGAGATCTAGAGGTAAAACCTCTGACCTGACACGAGAGATCTAGAGGCAAAACCTCTGACCTGACACGAGAGATATAGAGGTAAAACCTCTGAATTAACACGAAAGATCTAAAGGTAAAACCTCTGAGCTGACATGAGAAATCTAGAGGTAAAACCCCTGACCTGACACGAGAAATTGAGAGGTAAAACCTTTGACCTGACATGAGAGATTTAGAGGTAAAACTCTGACCTGACACGAGAGATTTGGAGATACAACCTCTGACCTGACACGAGAGATTTAGAGGTAAAACCTCTGACCTGACATGGGAGATTTAGATGTAAAACCTCTGACCTGACACGGGAGATTTAGAGGTAAAACCTCTGACCTGACACAAGAGATTTAGAGGTAAAACCTCTGACCTGACACGAAAGATCGAAAGGTAAAACCTCTGACCTGACACGGGATATTTAGAGGTAAAACCTCTGACCTGACACGGGAGATTTAGAGGTAAAACCTCTGACCTGACACAAGAGATTTAGAGGTAAAACCTCTGACCTGACACGAGAGATTTAGAGGTAAAACCTCTGACCTGACACGAGAGATTAAGTGGTAAAACCAATGACCTGACACGCGAGATCTAAAGGTAAAACCTCTGACATGAGAGATTGAGAGATACAACCTCTGACCTGACACGAGAGATTTAGAGGTAAAACCTCTGACCTGACACGGGAGATTTAGAGGTAAAACCTCTGACCGGCCATGAGAGATTTTGAGGTAAAACCTCTGACCTGACACAGGAGATTGAGAGGTAAAACCTCTGACCTGACACGAGAGATCTAAAGGTAAAACCTATGCCCTGACATGAGAAATCTAGAGGTAAAACCTCTGACCTGACACGAGAGATTTAGAGGTAAAACCTCTGACCTGACACGAGAGATTTAGAGGTAAAACCTCTGATCTGACACGTGAGATCGAGAGGTAAAACCTCTGACCTGACACGGTAGATTGAGGTAAAACCTCTGACCTGACACGAGAGTTCTAGAGGCAAAACCTCTGACCTGACACGAGAGATTTAGAGGTAAAACCTCTGAATTAACACGAAAGATCTAAAGGTAAAACCTCTGAGCTGACATGAGAAATCTAGAGGTAAAACCTCTGACCTGACACGAGAGATTGAGAGGTAAAACCTTTGACCTGACACGAGAGATTTAGAGGTAAAAACTCTGACCTGACACGAGATATTTAGAGGTAAAACCTCTGACCTGACACGAGAGATTTTGAGGTAAAACCTCTGACCTGACACAGGAGATTGAGAGGTAAAACCTCTGACCTGACACGAGAGATCTAAAGGTAAAACCTATGCCCTGACATGAGAAATCTAGAGGTAAAACCTCTGACCTGACACGAGAGATTGAGAGGTAAAACCTCTGACCTGACACGGGAGATTTAGAGGTAAAACCTCTGACCTGACACAAGAGATTTAGAGGTAAAACCTCTGACCTGACACGAAAGATCGAAAGGTAAAACCTCTGACCTGACACGGGATATTTAGAGGTAAAACCTCTGACCTGACACGGGAGATTTAGAGGTAAAACCTCTGACCTGACACAAGAGATTTAGAGGTAAAATCTCTGACCTGACACGAGAGATTTAGAGGTAAAACCTCTGACCTGACACGAGAGATTAAGTGGTAAAACCAATGACCTGACACGCGATATCTAAAGGTAAAACCTCTGACATGAGAGATTGAGAGATACAACCTCTGACCTGACACGAGAGATTTATAGGTAAAACCTCTGACCTGACACGGGAGATTTAGAGGTAAAACCTCTGACCGGCCATGAGAGATTTTGAGGTAAAACCTCTGACCTGACACAGGAGATTGAGAGGTAAAACCTCTGACCTGACACGAGAGATCTAAAGGTAAAACCTATGCCCTGACATGAGAAATCTAGAGGTAAAACCTCTGACCTGACACGAGAGATTTAGAGGTAAAACCTCTGACCTGACACGAGAGATTTAGAGGTAAAACCTCTGATCTGACACGTGAGATCGAGAGGTAAAACCTCTGACCTGACACGGTAGATTGAGAGGTAAAACCTCTGACCTGACACGAGAGATCTAGAGGTAAAACCTCTGACCTGACACGAGAGATCTAGAGGCAAAACCTCTGACCTGACACGAGAGATATAGAGGTAAAACCTCTGAATTAACACGAAAGATCTAAAGGTAAAACCTCTGAGCTGACATGAGAAATCTAGAGGTAAAACCTCTGACCTGACATGGGAGATTTAGAGGTAAAACCTCTGACCTGACACGGGAGATTTAGAGGTAAAACCTCTGACCTGACACGGGATATTTAGAGGTAAAACCTCTGACCTGACACGGGAGATTTAGAGGTAAAACCTCTGACCTGACACGAGAGATTTAGAGGTAAAACCTCTGACCTGACACGAGAGATTAAGTGGTAAAACCAATGACCTGACACGCGAGATCTAAAGGTAAAACCTCTGACATGAGAGATTGAGAGATACAACCTCTGACCTGACACGAGAGATTTAGAGGTAAAACCTCTGACCTGACACGGGAGATTTAGAGGTAAAACCTCTGACCGGCCATGAGAGATTTTGAGGTAAAACCTCTGACCTGACACAGGAGATTGAGAGGTAAAACCTCTGACCTGACACGAGAGATCTAAAGGTAAAACCTATGCCCTGACATGAGAAATCTAGAGGTAAAACCTCTGACCTGACACGAGAGATTTAGAGGTAAAACCTCTGACCTGACACGAGAGATTTAGAGGTAAAACCTCTGATCTGACACGTGAGATCGAGAGGTAAAACCTCTGACCTGACACGGTAGATTGAGAGGTAAAACCTCTGACCTGACACGAGAGATCTAGAGGTAAAACCTCTGACCTGACACGAGAGTTCTAGAGGCAAAACCTCTGACCTGACACGAGAGATATAGAGGTAAAACCTCTGAATTAACACGAAAGATCTAAAGGTAAAACCTCTGAGCTGACATGAGAAATCTAGAGGTAAAACCTCTGACCTGACACGAGAGATTGAGAGGTAAAACCTTTGACCTGACACGAGAGATTTAGAGGTAAAAACTCTGACCTGACACGAGATATTTAGAGGTAAAACCTCTGACCTGACACGAGAGATTTTGAGGTAAAACCTCTGACCTGACACAGGAGATTGAGAGGTAAAACCTCTGACCTGACACGAGAGATCTAAAGGTAAAACCTATGCCCTGACATGAGAAATCTAGAGGTAAAACCTCTGACCTGACACGAGAGATTTAGAGGTAAAACCTCTGACCTGACACGAGAGATTTAGAGGTAAAACCTCTGATCTGACAAGCGAGATCGAGAGGTAAAACCTCTGACCTGACACGGTAGATTGAGAGGTAAAATCTCTGACCTGACACGAGAGATCTAGAGGTAAAACCTCTGACCTGACACGAGAGATCTAGAGGCAAAACCTCTGACCTGACACGAGAGATATAGAGGTAAAACCTCTGAATTAACACGAAAGATCTAAAGGTAAAACCTCTGAGCTGACATGAGAAATCTAGAGGTAAAACCCCTGACCTGACACGAGAGATTGAGAGGTAAAACCTTTGACCTGACATGAGAGATTTAGAGGTAAAAACTCTGACCTGACACGAGAGATTTGGAGATACAACCTCTGACCTGACACGAGAGATTTAGAGGTAAAACCTCTGACCTGACATGGGAGATTTAGAGGTAAAACCTCTGACCTGACACGGGAGATTTAGAGGTAAAACCTCTGACCTGACACAAGAGATTTAGAGGTAAAACCTCTGACCTGACACGAAAGATCGAAAGGTAAAACCTCTGACCTGACACGGGATATTTAGAGGTAAAACCTCTGACCTGACACGGGAGATTTAGAGGTAAAACCTCTGACCTGACACAAGAGATTTAGAGGTAAAACCTCTGACCTGACACGAGAGATTTAGAGGTAAAACCTCTGACCTGACACGAGAGATCTAAAGGTAAAACCTCTGACATGAGAGATTGAGAGATACAACCTCTGACCTGACACGAGAGATTTAGAGGTAAAACCTCTGACCTGACACGGGAGATTTAGAGGTAAAACCTCTGACCGGCCATGAGAGATTTTGAGGTAAAACCTCTGACCTGACACAGGAGATTGAGAGGTAAAACCTCTGACCTGACACGAGAGATCTAAAGGTAAAACCTATGCCCTGACATGAGAAATCTAGAGGTAAAACCTCTGACCTGACACGAGAGATTTAGAGGTAAAACCTCTGACCTGACACGAGAGATTTAGAGGTAAAACCTCTGATCTGACACGTGAGATCGAGAGGTAAAACCTCTGACCTGACACGGTAGATTGAGAGGTAAAACCTCTGACCTGACACGAGAGATCTAGAGGTAAAACCTCTGACCTGACACGAGAGTTCTAGAGGCAAAACCTCTGACCTGACACGAGAGATATAGAGGTAAAACCTCTGAATTAACACGAAAGATCTAAAGGTAAAACCTCTGAGCTGACATGAGAAATCTAGAGGTAAAACCTCTGACCTGACACGAGAGATTGAGAGGTAAAACCTCTGACCTGACATGGGAGATTTAGAGGTAAAACCTCTGACCTGACACGGGAGATTTAGAGGTAAAACCTCTGACCTGACACAAGAGATTTAGAGGTAAAACCTCTGACCTGACACGAAAGATCAAAAGGTAAAACCTCTGACCTGACACGGGATATTTAGAGGTAAAACCTCTGACCTGACACGGGAGATTTAGAGGTAAAACCTCTGACCTGACACGGGAGATTTAGAGGTAAAACCTCTGACCTGACACAAGAGATATAGAGGTAAAACATCTGACCTGACATGGGAGATATAGAGGTAAAACCTCTGACCTGACATGGGAGATTTAGAGGCAAAACCTCTGACCTGACACGGGAGATTTAGAGGTAAAACCTCTGACCTGACACGGGAGATTTAGAGATAAAACATCTGACCTGACATGGGAGATATAGAGGTAAAACATCCGACCTGACACGGGAGATTTAGAGGTAAAACCTCTGACCTGACACGGGAGATTTAGAGGTAAAACCTCTGACCTGACATGGGAGATTTAGAGGTAAAACCTCTGACCTGACATGGGAGATAGAGGTAAAACCTCTGACCTGACACATAAGATCTAACGGTAAAACGTCTGAGCTGACATGAGAAATCTAGAGGTAAAACCTCTGACCTGACACGAGAGATTGAGAGGTAAAACCTCTGACCTGACACGATAGATTTAGAGGTAAAACCTCTGACCTGACACGAGAGATTTAGAGGTAAAACCTCTGACCTGACACGAGAGATTTAGAGGTAAAACCTCTGATCTGACACGCGAGATCGAGAGGATAAACCTCTGACCTGACACGAGAGATTTAGAGGTAAAACATCTGACCTGACACGAGAGTTTTAGAGGTAAAACCTCTGACCTGACACGAGAGATTTAGAGGTGAAACCATTGACCTGACACGGGAGATGGAGGTAAAACCTCTGACCTGACACGAGAGATTTAGAGGTAAAACATCTGACCTGACACGGGAGATTGAGAGGTAAAACCTTTGACCTGACACGAGAGATTTAGAGGTAAAAACTCTGACCTGACACGAGAGATTTAGAGGTAAAACCTCTGACCTGACACGAGAGATTTTGAGGTAAAACCTCTGACCTGACACAGGAGATTGAGAGGTAAAACCTCTGACCTGACACGAGAGATCTAAAGGTAAAACCTATGCCCTGACATGAGAAATCTAGAGGTAAAACCTCTGACCTGACACGAGAGATTTAGAGGTAAAACCTCTGACCTGACACGAGAGACTTAGAGGTAAAACCTCTGACCTGACACGAGAGATTTAGAGGTAAAACCTCTGACCTGACACGAGAGATTTCGTTAGAGGTAAAACCTCTGACCTGACACGAGAGATCTAGAGGCAAAACCTCTGACCTGACACGAGAGATATAGAGGTAAAACCTCTGAATTAACACGAAAGATCTAAAGGTAAAACCTCTGAGCTGACATGAGAAATCTAGAGGTAAAACCTCTGACCTGACACGAGAGATTTAGAGGTAAAAACTCTGACCTGACACGAGAGATTTGGAGATACAACCTCTGACCTGACACGAGAGATTTAGAGGTAAAACCTCTGACCTGACATGGGAGATTTAGAGGTAAAACCTCTGACCTGACACGGGAGATTTAGAGGTTAAACCTCTGACCTGACACAAGAGATTTAGAGGTAAAACCTCTGACCTGACACGAAAGATCGAAAGGTAAAACCTCTGACCTGACACGGGATATTTAGAGGTAAAACCTCTGACCTGACACGGGAGATTTAGAGGTAAAACCTCTGACCTGACACAAGAGATTTAGAGGTAAAATCTCTGACCTGACACGAGAGATTTAGAGGTAAAACCTCTGACCTGACACGAGAGATTAAGTGGTAAAACCAATGACCTGACACGCGAGATCTAAAGGTAAAACCTCTGACATGAGAGATTGAGAGATACAACCTCTGACCTGACACGAGAGATTTATAGGTAAAACCTCTGACCTGACACGGGAGATTTAGAGGTAAAACCTCTGACCGGCCATGAGAGATTTTGAGGTAAAACCTCTGACCTGACACAGGAGATTGAGAGGTAAAACCTCTGACCTGACACGAGAGATCTAAAGGTAAAACCTATGCCCTGACATGAGAAATCTAGAGGTAAAACCTCTGACCTGACACGAGAGATTTAGAGGTAAAACCTCTGACCTGACACGAGAGATTTAGAGGTAAAACCTCTGATCTGACACGTGAGATCGAGAGGTAAAACCTCTGACCTGACACGGTAGATTGAGAGGTAAAACCTCTGACCTGACACGAGAGATCTAGAGGTAAAACCTCTGACCTGACACGAGAGATCTAGAGGCAAAACCTCTGACCTGACACGAGAGATATAGAGGTAAAACCTCTGAATTAACACGAAAGATCTAAAGGTAAAACCTCTGAGCTGACATGAGAAATCTAGAGGTAAAACCTCTGACCTGACATGGGAGATTTAGAGGTAAAACCTCTGACCTGACACGGGAGATTTAGAGGTAAAACCTCTGACCTGACACGGGATATTTAGAGGTAAAACCTCTGACCTGACACGGGAGATTTAGAGGTAAAACCTCTGACCTGACACGAGAGATTTAGAGGTAAAACCTCTGACCTGACACGAGAGATTAAGTGGTAAAACCAATGACCTGACACGCGAGATCTAAAGGTAAAACCTCTGACATGAGAGATTGAGAGATACAACCTCTGACCTGACACGAGAGATTTAGAGGTAAAACCTCTGACCTGACACGGGAGATTTAGAGGTAAAACCTCTGACCGGCCATGAGAGATTTTGAGGTAAAACCTCTGACCTGACACAGGAGATTGAGAGGTAAAACCTCTGACCTGACACGAGAGATCTAAAGGTAAAACCTATGCCCTGACATGAGAAATCTAGAGGTAAAACCTCTGACCTGACACGAGAGATTTAGAAGTAAAACCTCTGACCTGACACGAGAGATTTAGAGGTAAAACCTCTGATCTGACACGTGAGATCGAGAGGTAAAACCTCTGACCTGACACGGTAGATTGAGAGGTAAAACCTCTGACCTGACACGAGAGATCTAGAGGTAAAACCTCTGACCTGACACGACAGTTCTAGAGGCAAAACCTCTGACCTGACACGAGAGATATAGAGGTAAAACCTCTGAATTAACACGAAAGATCTAAAGGTAAAACCTCTGAGCTGACATGAGAAATCTAGAGGTAAAACCTCTGACCTGACACGAGAGATTGAGAGGTAAAACCTTTGACCTGACACGAGAGATTTAGAGGTAAAAACTCTGACCTGACACGAGATATTTAGAGGTAAAACCTCTGACCTGACACGAGAGATTTTGAGGTAAAACCTCTGACCTGACACAGGAGATTGAGAGGTAAAACCTCTGACCTGACACGAGAGATCTAAAGGTAAAACCTATGCCCTGACATGAGAAATCTAGAGGTAAAACCTCTGACCTGACACGAGAGATTTAGAGGTAAAACCTCTGACCTGACACGAGAGATTTAGAGGTAAAACCTCTGATCTGACAAGCGAGATCGAGAGGTAAAACCTCTGACCTGACACGGTAGATTGAGAGGTAAAATCTCTGACCTGACACGAGAGATCTAGAGGTAAAACCTCTGACCTGACACGAGAGATCTAGAGGCAAAACCTCTGACCTGACACGAGAGATATAGAGGTAAAACCTCTGAATTAACACGAAAGATCTAAAGGTAAAACCTCTGAGCTGACATGAGAAATCTAGAGGTAAAACCCCTGACCTGACACGAGAGATTGAGAGGTAAAACCTTTGACCTGACATGAGAGATTTAGAGGTAAAACTCTGACCTGACACGAGAGATTTGGAGATACAACCTCTGACCTGACACGAGAGATTTAGAGGTAAAACCTCTGACCTGACATGGGAGATTTAGAGGTAAAACCTCTGACCTGACACGGGAGATTTAGAGGTAAAACCTCTGACCTGACACAAGAGATTTAGAGGTAAAACCTCTGACCTGACACGAAAGATCGAAAGGTAAAACCTCTGACCTGACACGGGATATTTAGAGGTAAAACCTCTGACCTGACACGGGAGATTTAGAGGTAAAACCTCTGACCTGACACAAGAGATTTAGAGGTAAAATCTCTGACCTGACACGAGAGATTTGGAGATACAACCTCTGACCTGACACGAGAGATTTAGAGGTAAAACCTCTGACCTGACATGGGAGATTTAGAGGTAAAACCTCTGACCTGACACGGGAGATTTAGAGGTAAAACCTCTGACCTGACACAAGAGATTTAGAGGTAAAACCTCTGACCTGACACGAAAGATCGAAAGGTAAAACCTCTGACCTGACACGGGATATTTAGAGGTAAAACCTCTGACCTGACACGGGAGATTTAGAGGTAAAACCTCTGACCTGACACAAGAGATTTAGAGGTAAAATCTCTGACCTGACACGAGAGATTTAGAGGTAAAACCTCTGACCTGACACGAGAGATTAAGTGGTAAAACCAATGACCTGACACGCGAGATCTAAAGGTAAAACCTCTGACATGAGAGATTGAGAGATACAACCTCTGACCTGACACGAGAGATTTATAGGTAAAACCTCTGACCTGACACGGGAGATTTAGAGGTAAAACCTCTGACCGGCCATGAGAGATTTTGAGGTAAAACCTCTGACCTGACACGGTAGATTGAGAGGTAAAACCTCTGACCTGACACGAGAGATCTAGAGGTAAAACCTCTGACCTGACACGAGAGATCTAGAGGCAAAACCTCTGACCTGACACGAGAGATATAGAGGTAAAACCTCTGAATTAACACGAAAGATCTAAAGGTAAAACCTCTGAGCTGACATGAGAAATCTAGAGGTAAAACCTCTGACCTGACATGGGAGATTTAGAGGTAAAACCTCTGACCTGACACGGGAGATTTAGAGGTAAAACCTCTGACCTGACACGGGATATTTAGAGGTAAAACCTCTGACCTGACACGGGAGATTTAGAGGTAAAACCTCTGACCTGACACGAGAGATTTAGAGGTAAAACCTCTGACCTGACACGAGAGATTAAGTGGTAAAACCAATGACCTGACACGCGAGATCTAAAGGTAAAACCTCTGACATGAGAGATTGAGAGATACAACCTCTGACCTGACACGAGAGATTTAGAGGTAAAACCTCTGACCTGACACGGGAGATTTAGAGGTAAAACCTCTGACCGGCCATGAGAGATTTTGAGGTAAAACCTCTGACCTGACACAGGAGATTGAGAGGTAAAACCTCTGACCTGACACGAGAGATCTAAAGGTAAAACCTATGCCCTGACATGAGAAATCTAGAGGTAAAACCTCTGACCTGACACGAGAGATTTAGAAGTAAAACCTCTGACCTGACACGAGAGATTTAGAGGTAAAACCTCTGATCTGACACGTGAGATCGAGAGGTAAAACCTCTGACCTGACACGGTAGATTGAGAGGTAAAACCTCTGACCTGACACGAGAGATCTAGAGGTAAAACCTCTGACCTGACACGACAGTTCTAGAGGCAAAACCTCTGACCTGACACGAGAGATATAGAGGTAAAACCTCTGAATTAACACGAAAGATCTAAAGGTAAAACCTCTGAGCTGACATGAGAAATCTAGAGGTAAAACCTCTGACCTGACACGAGAGATTGAGAGGTAAAACCTTTGACCTGACACGAGAGATTTAGAGGTAAAAACTCTGACCTGACACGAGATATTTAGAGGTAAAACCTCTGACCTGACACGAGAGATTTTGAGGTAAAACCTCTGACCTGACACAGGAGATTGAGAGGTAAAACCTCTGACCTGACACGAGAGATCTAAAGGTAAAACCTATGCCCTGACATGAGAAATCTAGAGGTAAAACCTCTGACCTGACACGAGAGATTTAGAGGTAAAACCTCTGACCTGACACGAGAGATTTAGAGGTAAAACCTCTGATCTGACAAGCGAGATCGAGAGGTAAAACCTCTGACCTGACACGGTAGATTGAGAGGTAAAATCTCTGACCTGACACGAGAGATCTAGAGGTAAAACCTCTGACCTGACACGAGAGATCTAGAGGCAAAACCTCTGACCTGACACGAGAGATATAGAGGTAAAACCTCTGAATTAACACGAAAGATCTAAAGGTAAAACCTCTGAGCTGACATGAGAAATCTAGAGGTAAAACCCCTGACCTGACACGAGAGATTGAGAGGTAAAACCTTTGACCTGACATGAGAGCTTTAGAGGTAAAACTCTGACCTGACACGAGAGATTTGGAGATACAACCTCTGACCTGACACGAGAGATTTAGAGGTAAAACCTCTGACCTGACATGGGAGATTTAGAGGTAAAACCTCTGACCTGACACGGGAGATTTAGAGGTAAAACCTCTGACCTGACACAAGAGATTTAGAGGTAAAACCTCTGACCTGACACGAAAGATCGAAAGGTAAAACCTCTGACCTGACACGGGATATTTAGAGGTAAAACCTCTGACCTGACACGGGAGATTTAGAGGTAAAACCTCTGACCTGACACAAGAGATTTAGAGGTAAAACCTCTGACCTGACACGAGAGATTTAGAGGTAAAACCTCTGACCTGACACGAGAGATTAAGTGGTAAAACCAATGACCTGACACGCGAGATCTAAAGGTAAAACCTCTGACATGAGAGATTGAGAGATACAACCTCTGACCTGACACGAGAGATTTAGAGGTAAAACCTCTGACCTGACACGGGAGATTTAGAGGTAAAACCTCTGACCGGCCATGAGAGATTTTGAGGTAAAACCTCTGACCTGACACAGGAGATTGAGAGGTAAAACCTCTGACCTGACACGAGAGATCTAAAGGTAAAACCTATGCCCTGACATGAGAAATCTAGAGGTAAAACCTCTGACCTGACACGAGAGATTTAGAGGTAAAACCTCTGACCTGACACGAGAGATTTAGAGGTAAAACCTCTGATCTGACACGTGAGATCGAGAGGTAAAACCTCTGACCTGACACGGTAGATTGAGGTAAAACCTCTGACCTGACACGAGAGTTCTAGAGGCAAAACCTCTGACCTGACACGAGAGATTGAGAGGTAAAACCTTTGACCTGACACGAGAGATTTAGAGGTAAAAACTCTGACCTGACACGAGATATTTAGAGGTAAAACCTCTGACCTGACACGAGAGATTTTGAGGTAAAACCTCTGACCTGACACAGGAGATTGAGAGGTAAAACCTCTGACCTGACACGAGAGATCTAAAGGTAAAACCTATGCCCTGACATGAGAAATCTAGAGGTAAAACCTCTGACCTGACACGAGAGATTGAGAGGTAAAACCTCTGACCTGACACGGGAGATTTAGAGGTAAAACCTCTGACCTGACACAAGAGATTTAGAGGTAAAACCTCTGACCTGACACGAAAGATCGAAAGGTAAAAC
The DNA here is from genome assembly GCF_965212315.1 of Lampetra planeri. Taxonomy (NCBI): domain Eukaryota; kingdom Metazoa; phylum Chordata; class Hyperoartia; order Petromyzontiformes; family Petromyzontidae; genus Lampetra; species Lampetra planeri. The sequence continues at coordinate 13,864,406 of NC_136123.1, read as the reverse complement.
CTCTGACCTGACACGGGATATTTAGAGGTAAAACCTCTGACCTGACACGGGAGATTTAGAGGTAAAACCTCTGACCTGACACAAGAGATTTAGAGGTAAAATCTCTGACCTGACACGAGAGATTTAGAGGTAAAACCTCTGACCTGACACGAGAGATTAAGTGGTAAAACCAATGACCTGACACGCGATATCTAAAGGTAAAACCTCTGACATGAGAGATTGAGAGATACAACCTCTGACCTGACACGAGAGATTTATAGGTAAAACCTCTGACCTGACACGGGAGATTTAGAGGTAAAACCTCTGACCGGCCATGAGAGATTTTGAGGTAAAACCTCTGACCTGACACAGGAGATTGAGAGGTAAAACCTCTGACCTGACACGAGAGATCTAAAGGTAAAACCTATGCCCTGACATGAGAAATCTAGAGGTAAAACCTCTGACCTGACACGAGAGATTTAGAGGTAAAACCTCTGACCTGACACGAGAGATTTAGAGGTAAAACCTCTGATCTGACACGTGAGATCGAGAGGTAAAACCTCTGACCTGACACGGTAGATTGAGAGGTAAAACCTCTGACCTGACACGAGAGATCTAGAGGTAAAACCTCTGACCTGACACGAGAGATCTAGAGGCAAAACCTCTGACCTGACACGAGAGATATAGAGGTAAAACCTCTGAATTAACACGAAAGATCTAAAGGTAAAACCTCTGAGCTGACATGAGAAATCTAGAGGTAAAACCTCTGACCTGACATGGGAGATTTAGAGGTAAAACCTCTGACCTGACACGGGAGATTTAGAGGTAAAACCTCTGACCTGACACGGGATATTTAGAGGTAAAACCTCTGACCTGACACGGGAGATTTAGAGGTAAAACCTCTGACCTGACACGAGAGATTTAGAGGTAAAACCTCTGACCTGACACGAGAGATTAAGTGGTAAAACCAATGACCTGACACGCGAGATCTAAAGGTAAAACCTCTGACATGAGAGATTGAGAGATACAACCTCTGACCTGACACGAGAGATTTAGAGGTAAAACCTCTGACCTGACACGGGAGATTTAGAGGTAAAACCTCTGACCGGCCATGAGAGATTTTGAGGTAAAACCTCTGACCTGACACAGGAGATTGAGAGGTAAAACCTCTGACCTGACACGAGAGATCTAAAGGTAAAACCTATGCCCTGACATGAGAAATCTAGAGGTAAAACCTCTGACCTGACACGAGAGATTTAGAGGTAAAACCTCTGACCTGACACGAGAGATTTAGAGGTAAAACCTCTGATCTGACACGTGAGATCGAGAGGTAAAACCTCTGACCTGACACGGTAGATTGAGAGGTAAAACCTCTGACCTGACACGAGAGATCTAGAGGTAAAACCTCTGACCTGACACGAGAGTTCTAGAGGCAAAACCTCTGACCTGACACGAGAGATATAGAGGTAAAACCTCTGAATTAACACGAAAGATCTAAAGGTAAAACCTCTGAGCTGACATGAGAAATCTAGAGGTAAAACCTCTGACCTGACACGAGAGATTGAGAGGTAAAACCTTTGACCTGACACGAGAGATTTAGAGGTAAAAACTCTGACCTGACACGAGATATTTAGAGGTAAAACCTCTGACCTGACACGAGAGATTTTGAGGTAAAACCTCTGACCTGACACAGGAGATTGAGAGGTAAAACCTCTGACCTGACACGAGAGATCTAAAGGTAAAACCTATGCCCTGACATGAGAAATCTAGAGGTAAAACCTCTGACCTGACACGAGAGATTTAGAGGTAAAACCTCTGACCTGACACGAGAGATTTAGTGGTAAAACCTCTGATCTGACAAGCGAGATCGAGAGGTAAAACCTCTGACCTGACACGGTAGATTGAGAGGTAAAATCTCTGACCTGACACGAGAGATCTAGAGGTAAAACCTCTGACCTGACACGAGAGATCTAGAGGCAAAACCTCTGACCTGACACGAGAGATATAGAGGTAAAACCTCTGAATTAACACGAAAGATCTAAAGGTAAAACCTCTGAGCTGACATGAGAAATCTAGAGGTAAAACCCCTGACCTGACACGAGAGATTGAGAGGTAAAACCTTTGACCTGACATGAGAGATTTAGAGGTAAAAACTCTGACCTGACACGAGAGATTTGGAGATACAACCTCTGACCTGACACGAGAGATTTAGAGGTAAAACCTCTGACCTGACATGGGAGATTTAGAGGTAAAACCTCTGACCTGACACGGGAGATTTAGAGGTAAAACCTCTGACCTGACACAAGAGATTTAGAGGTAAAACCTCTGACCTGACACGAAAGATCGAAAGGTAAAACCTCTGACCTGACACGGGATATTTAGAGGTAAAACCTCTGACCTGACACGGGAGATTTAGAGGTAAAACCTCTGACCTGACACAAGAGATTTAGAGGTAAAACCTCTGACCTGACACGAGAGATTTAGAGGTAAAACCTCTGACCTGACACGAGAGATTAAGTGGTAAAACCAATGACCTGACACGCGAGATCTAAAGGTAAAACCTCTGACATGAGAGATTGAGAGATACAACCTCTGACCTGACACGAGAGATTTAGAGGTAAAACCTCTGACCTGACACGGGAGATTTAGAGGTAAAACCTCTGACCGGCCATGAGAGATTTTGAGGTAAAACCTCTGACCTGACACAGGAGATTGAGAGGTAAAACCTCTGACCTGACACGAGAGATCTAAAGGTAAAACCTATGCCCTGACATGAGAAATCTAGAGGTAAAACCTCTGACCTGACACGAGAGATTTAGAGGTAAAACCTCTGACCTGACACGAGAGATTTAGAGGTAAAACCTCTGATCTGACACGTGAGATCGAGAGGTAAAACCTCTGACCTGACACGGTAGATTGAGAGGTAAAACCTCTGACCTGACACGAGAGATCTAGAGGTAAAACCTCTGACCTGACACGAGAGTTCTAGAGGCAAAACCTCTGACCTGACACGAGAGATATAGAGGTAAAACCTCTGAATTAACACGAAAGATCTAAAGGTAAAACCTCTGAGCTGACATGAGAAATCTAGAGGTAAAACCTCTGACCTGACACGAGAGATTGAGAGGTAAAACCTTTGACCTGACACGAGAGATTTAGAGGTAAAAACTCTGACCTGACACGAGATATTTAGAGGTAAAACCTCTGACCTGACACGAGAGATTTTGAGGTAAAACCTCTGACCTGACACAGGAGATTGAGAGGTAAAACCTCTGACCTGACACGAGAGATCTAAAGGTAAAACCTATGCCCTGACATGAGAAATCTAGAGGTAAAACCTCTGACCTGACACGAGAGATTTAGAGGTAAAACCTCTGACCTGACACGAGAGATTTAGAGGTAAAACCTCTGATCTGACAAGCGAGATCGAGAGGTAAAACCTCTGACCTGACACGGTAGATTGAGAGGTAAAATCTCTGACCTGACACGAGAGATCTAGAGGTAAAACCTCTGACCTGACACGAGAGATCTAGAGGCAAAACCTCTGACCTGACACGAGAGATATAGAGGTAAAACCTCTGAATTAACACGAAAGATCTAAAGGTAAAACCTCTGAGCTGACATGAGAAATCTAGAGGTAAAACCCCTGACCTGACACGAGAGATTGAGAGGTAAAACCTTTGACCTGACATGAGAGATTTAGAGGTAAAAACTCTGACCTGACACGAGAGATTTGGAGATACAACCTCTGACCTGACACGAGAGATTTAGAGGTAAAACCTCTGACCTGACATGGGAGATTTAGAGGTAAAACCTCTGACCTGACACGAGAGATTTAGAGGTAAAACCTCTGACCTGACACGAGATATTTAGAGGTAAAACCTCTGACCTGACACGAGAGATTTTGAGGTAAAACCTCTGACCTGACACAGGAGATTGAGAGGTAAAACCTCTGACCTGACACGAGAGATCTAAAGGTAAAACCTATGCCCTGACATGAGAAATCTAGAGGTAAAACCTCTGACCTGACACGAGAGATTTAGAGGTAAAACCTCTGACCTGACACGAGAGATTTAGAGGTAAAACCTCTGATCTGACAAGCGAGATCGAGAGGTAAAACCTCTGACCTGACACGGTAGATTGAGAGGTAAAATCTCTGACCTGACACGAGAGATCTAGAGGTAAAACCTCTGACCTGACACGAGAGATCTAGAGGCAAAACCTCTGACCTGACACGAGAGATATAGAGGTAAAACCTCTGAATTAACACGAAAGATCTAAAGGTAAAACCTCTGAGCTGACATGAGAAATCTAGAGGTAAAACCCCTGACCTGACACGAGAGATTGAGAGGTAAAACCTTTGACCTGACATGAGAGATTTAGAGGTAAAAACTCTGACCTGACACGAGAGATTTGGAGATACAACCTCTGACCTGACACGAGAGATTTAGAGGTAAAACCTCTGACCTGACATGGGAGATTTAGAGGTAAAACCTCTGACCTGACACGGGAGATTTAGAGGTAAAACCTCTGACCTGACACAAGAGATTTAGAGGTAAAACCTCTGACCTGACACGAAAGATCGAAAGGTAAAACCTCTGACCTGACACGGGATATTTAGAGGTAAAACCTCTGACCTGACACGGGAGATTTAGAGGTAAAACCTCTGACCTGACACAAGAGATTTAGAGGTAAAACCTCTGACCTGACACGAGAGATTTAGAGGTAAAACCTCTGACCTGACACGAGAGATTAAGTGGTAAAACCAATGACCTGACACGCGAGATCTAAAGGTAAAACCTCTGACATGAGAGATTGAGAGATACAATCTCTGACCTGACACGAGAGATTTAGAGGTAAAACCTCTGACCTGACACGGGAGATTTAGAGGTAAAACCTCTGACCGGCCATGAGAGATTTTGAGGTAAAACCTCTGACCTGACACAGGAGATTGAGAGGTAAAACCTCTGACCTGACACGAGAGATCTAAAGGTAAAACCTATGCCCTGACATGAGAAATCTAGAGGTAAAACCTCTGACCTGACACGAGAGATTTAGAGGTAAAACCTCTGACCTGACACGAGAGATTTAGAGGTAAAACCTCTGATCTGACACGTGAGATCGAGAGGTAAAACCTTTGACCTGACACGGTAGATTGAGAGGTAAAACCTCTGACCTGACACGAGAGATCTAGAGGTAAAACCTCTGACCTGACACGAGAGATCTAGAGGCAAAACCTCTGACCTGACACGAGAGATATAGAGGTAAAACCTCTGAATTAACACGAAAGATCTAAAGGTAAAACCTCTGAGCTGACATGAGAAATCTAGAGGTAAAACCTCTGACCTGACATGGGAGATTTAGAGGTAAAACCTCTGACCTGACACGAGAGATTTAGAGGTAAAACCTCTGACCTGACACGAGATATTTAGAGGTAAAACCTCTGACCTGACACGAGAGATTTTGAGGTAAAACCTCTGACCTGACACAGGAGATTGAGAGGTAAAACCTCTGACCTGACACGAGAGATCTAAAGGTAAAACCTATGCCCTGACATGAGAAATCTAGAGGTAAAACCTCTGACCTGACACGAGAGATTTAGAGGTAAAACCTCTGACCTGACACGAGAGATTTAGAGGTAAAACCTCTGATCTGACAAGCGAGATCGAGAGGTAAAACCTCTGACCTGACACGGTAGATTGAGAGGTAAAATCTCTGACCTGACACGAGAGATCTAGAGGTAAAACCTCTGACCTGACACGAGAGATCTAGAGGCAAAACCTCTGACCTGACACGAGAGATATAGAGGTAAAACCTCTGAATTAACACGAAAGATCTAAAGGTAAAACCTCTGAGCTGACATGAGAAATCTAGAGGTAAAACCCCTGACCTGACACGAGAGATTGAGAGGTAAAACCTTTGACCTGACATGAGAGATTTAGAGGTAAAAACTCTGACCTGACACGAGAGATTTGGAGATACAACCTCTGACCTGACACGAGAGATTTAGAGGTAAAACCTCTGACCTGACATGGGAGATTTAGAGGTAAAACCTCTGACCTGACACGGGAGATTTAGAGGTAAAACCTCTGACCTGACACAAGAGATTTAGAGGTAAAACCTCTGACCTGACACGAAAGATCGAAAGGTAAAACCTCTGACCTGACACGGGATATTTAGAGGTAAAACCTCTGACCTGACACGGGAGATTTAGAGGTAAAACCTCTGACCTGACACAAGAGATTTAGAGGTAAAACCTCTGACCTGACACGAGAGATTTAGAGGTAAAACCTCTGACCTGACACGAGAGATTAAGTGGTAAAACCAATGACCTGACACGCGAGATCTAAAGGTAAAACCTCTGACATGAGAGATTGAGAGATACAACCTCTGACCTGACACGAGAGATTTAGAGGTAAAACCTCTGACCTGACACGGGAGATTTAGAGGTAAAACCTCTGACCGGCCATGAGAGATTTTGAGGTAAAACCTCTGACCTGACACAGGAGATTGAGAGGTAAAACCTCTGACCTGACACGAGAGATCTAAAGGTAAAACCTATGCCCTGACATGAGAAATCTAGAGGTAAAACCTCTGACCTGACACGAGAGATTTAGAGGTAAAACCTCTGACCTGACACGAGAGATTTAGAGGTAAAACCTCTGATCTGACACGTGAGATCGAGAGGTAAAACCTTTGACCTGACACGGTAGATTGAGAGGTAAAACCTCTGACCTGACACGAGAGATCTAGAGGTAAAACCTCTGACCTGACACGAGAGATCTAGAGGCAAAACCTCTGACCTGACACGAGAGATATAGAGGTAAAACCTCTGAATTAACACGAAAGATCTAAAGGTAAAACCTCTGAGCTGACATGAGAAATCTAGAGGTAAAACCTCTGACCTGACATGGGAGATTTAGAGGTAAAACCTCTGACCTGACACGGGAGATTTAGAGGTAAAACCTCTGACCTGACACGAAAGATCGAAAGGTAAAACCTCTGACCTGACACGAGAGATCTAGAGGCAAAACCTCTGACCTGACACGAGAGATATAGAGGTAAAACCTCTGAATTAACACGAAAGATCTAAAGGTAAAACCTCTGAGCTGACATGAGAAATCTAGAGGTAAAACCTCTGACCTGACACGAGAGATTGAGAGGTAAAACCGTTGACCTGACACGAGAGATTTAGAGGTAAAAACTCTGACCTGACACGAGATATTTAGAGGTAAAACCTCTGACCTGACACGAGAGATTTTGAGGTAAAACCTCTGACCTGACACAGGAGATTGAGAGGTAAAACCTCTGACCTGACACGAGAGATCTAAAGGTAAAACCTATGCCCTGACATGAGAAATCTAGAGGTAAAACCTCTGACCTGACACGAGAGATTTAGAGGTAAAACCTCTGACCTGACACGAGAGATTTAGAGGTAAAACCTCTGATCTGACAAGCGAGATCGAGAGGTAAAACCTCTGACCTGACACGGTAGATTGAGAGGTAAAATCTCTGACCTGACACGAGAGATCTCGAGGTAAAACCTCTGACCTAACACGAGAGATCTAGAGGCAAAACCTCTGACCTGACACGAGAGATATAGAGGTAAAACCTCTGAATTAACACGAAAGATCTAAAGGTAAAACCTCTGAGCTGACATGAGAAATCTAGAGGTAAAACCCCTGACCTGACACGAGAGATTGAGAGGTAAAACCTTTGACCTGACATGAGAGATTTAGAGGTAAAAACTCTGACCTGACACGAGAGATTTGGAGATACAACCTCTGACCTGACACGAGAGATTTAGAGGTAAAACCTCTGACCTGACATGGGAGATTTAGAGGTAAAACCTCTGACCTGACACGGGAGATTTAGAGGTAAAACATCTGACCTGACATGGGAGATATAGAGGTAAAACATCTGACTCGACATGGGAGATATAGAGGTAAAACATCTGACCTGACATGGGAGATATAGAGGTAAAACCTCTGACCTGACACGAGAGATTTAGAGGCAAAACCTCTGACCTGACATGGGAGATATAGAGGTAAAACATCTGACTTGACACGGGAGATTTAGAGGTAAAACCTCTGACCTGACATGGGAGATATAGAGGTAAATCATCTGACTTGACACGGGAGATAGAGGTAAAACATCTGACTTGACATGGGAGATTTAGAGGTAAAACATCTGACCTGACACGGGAGATTTAGAGGTAAAACCTCTGATCTGACACGTGAGATCGAGAGGTAAAACCTCTGACCTGACACGAGAGATTAAGTGGTAAAACCAATGACCTGACACGCGAGATCTAAAGGTAAAACCTCTGACATGAGAGATTGAGAGATACAACCTCTGACCTGACACGAGAGATTTAGAGGTAAAACCTCTGACCTGACACGGGAGATTTAGAGGTAAAACCTCTGACCGGCCATGAGAGATTTTGAGGTAAAACCTCTGACCTGACACAGGAGATTGAGAGGTAAAACCTCTGACCTGACACGAGAGATCTAAAGGTAAAACCTATGCCCTGACATGAGAAATCTAGAGGTAAAACCTCTGACCTGACACGAGAGATTTAGAGGTAAAACCTCTGACCTGACACGAGAGATTTAGATGTAAAACCTCTGATCTGACACGTGAGATCGAGAGGTAAAACCTCTGACCTGACACGGTAGATTGAGAGGTAAAACCTCTGACCTGACACGAGAGATCTAGAGGTAAAACCTCTGACCTGACACGAGAGATCTAGAGGCAAAACCTCTGACCTGACACGAGAGATAGAGGTAAAACCTCTGAATTTACACGAAAGATCTAAAGGTAAAACCTCTGAGCTGACATGAGAAATCTAGAGGTAAAACCTCTGACCTGACACGAGAGATTGAGAGGTAAAACCTTTGACCTGACACGAGAGATTTAGAGGTAAAAACTCTGACCTGACACGAGATATTTAGAGGTAAAACCTCTGACCTGACACGAGAGATTTTGAGGTAAAACCTCTGACCTGACACAGGAGATTGAGAGGTAAAACCTCTGACCTGACACGAGAGATCTAAAGGTAAAACCTATGCCCTGACATGAGAAATCTAGAGGTAAAACCTCTGACCTGACACGAGAGATTTAGAGGTAAAACCTCTGACCTGACACGAGAGATTTAGAGGTAAAACCTCTGATCTGACAAGCGAGATCGAGAGGTAAAACCTCTGACCTGACACGGTAGATTGAGAGGTAAAATCTCTGACCTGACACGAGAGATCTAGAGGTAAAACCTCTGACCTGACACGAGAGATCTAGAGGCAAAACCTCTGACCTGACACGAGAGATATAGAGGTAAAACCTCTGAATTAACACGAAAGATCTAAAGGTAAAACCTCTGAGCTGACATGAGAAATCTAGAGGTAAAACCCCTGACCTGACACGAGAGATTGAGAGGTAAAACCTTTGACCTGACATGAGAGATTTAGAGGTAAAAACTCTGACCTGACACGAGAGATTTGGAGATACAACCTCTGACCTGACACGAGAGATTTAGAGGTAAAACCTCTGACCTGACATGGGAGATTTAGAGGTAAAACCTCTGACCTGACACGGGAGATTTAGAGGTAAAACCTCTGACCTGACATGGGAGATTTAGAGGTAAAACCTCTGACCTGACATGGGAGATTTAGAGGTAAAACATCTGACCTGACATGGGAGATATAGAGGTAAAACATCTGACTCGACATGGGAGATATAGAGGTAAAACATCTGACCTGACATGGGAGATATAGAGGTAAAACCTCTGACCTGACACGAGAGATTTAGAGGCAAAACCTCTGACCTGACATGGGAGATATAGAGGTAAAACATCCGACTTGACACGGGAGATTTAGAGGTAAAACCTCTGACCTGACATGGGAGATATAGAGGTAAATCATCTGACTTGACACGGGAGATAGAGGTAAAACATCTGACTTGACATGGGAGATTTAGAGGTAAAACATCTGACCTGACACGGGAGATTTAGAGGTAAAACATCTGACCTGACATGGGAGATATAGAGGTAAAACATCTGACCTGACATGAGAGATTGAGAGATAAAACCTCTGACCTAACACGAGAGATTACGGGGTAAAACCTCTGACCTGACAAGGGAGATTTAGAGGTAAAACCTCTGACCTGATGCGAGAGATTTAGAGGTAAAACCTCTGACCTGACACGAAAGATCTAAAGGTAAAACCTCTGACCTGACACGAGAGATTTAGAGGTAAAACATCTGACCTGACACGGGAGATTTAGAGGTAAAACCTCTGACCTGACATGGGAGATTTAGAGGTAAAACCTCTGACCTGACACGAGAGATTTAGAGGTAAAACCTCTGACCTGACACATAAGATCTAACTGTAAAACGTCTGAGCTGACATGAGAAATCTAGAGGTAAAACCTCTGACCTGACACGAGAGATTGAGAGGTAAAACCTCTGACCTGACACAAAAGATCGAAAGGTAAAACCTCTGACCTGACACGGGATATTTAGAGGTAAAACCTCTGACCTGACACGGGAGATTTAGAGGTAAAACCTCTGACCTGACAAGAGATTTAGAGATAAAACCTCTGACCTGACACGAGAGATTTAGAGGTAAAACCTCTGACCTGACACGAGAGATTAAGTGGTAAAACCAATGACCTGACACGCGAGATCTAAAGGTAAAACCTCTGACCTGACATGAGAGATTGAGAGATACAACCTCTGACCTGACACGAGAGATTTAGAGGTAAAACCTCTGACCTGACACGGGAGATTTAGAGGTACAACCTCTGACCTGACACGAGAGATTTAGAGGTAAAACCTCTGACCTGACACGGGAGATTTAGAGGTAAAACCTCTGACCTGACACGAGAGATTTAGAGGTAAAAACTCTGACCTGACACGAGAGATTTGGAGATACAATCTCTGACCTGACACGAGAGATTTAGAGGTAAAACCTCTGACCTGACATGGGAGATTTAGAGGTAAAACCTCTGACCTGACATGGGAGATTTAGAGGTAAAACATCTGACCTGACATGGGAGATTTAGAGGTAAAACCTCTGACCTGACATGGGAGATTTAGAGGTAAAACATCTGACCTGACATGGGAGATATAGAGGAAAAACATCTGACTTGACATGGGAGATAGAGGTAAAACATCTGACCTGACATGGGAGATATAGAGGTAAAACCTCTGACCTGACACAGGAGATTGAGGTAAAACCTCTGACCTGACACGAGAGATCTAAAGGTAAAACCTATGCCCTGACATGAGAAATCTAGAGGTAAAACCTCTGACCTGACACGAGAGATTTAGAGGTAAAACCTCTGACCTGACACGAGAGATCTAGAGGTAAAACCTCTGACCTGACACGAGAGATCTAGAGGCAAAACCTCTGACCTGACACGAGAGATAGAGGTAAAACCTCTGAATTGACACGAAAGATCTAAAGGTAAAACCTCTGAGCTGACATGAGAAATCTAGAGGTAAAACCTCTGACCTGACACGAGAGATTGAGAGGTAAAACCTTTGACCTGACACGAGAGATTTAGAGGTAAAAACTCTGACCTGACACGAGAGATTTGGAGATACAACCTCTGACCTGACACGAGAGATTTAGAGGTAAAACCTCTGACCTGACACGAGAGATTTAGAGGTAAAACCTCTGACCTGACATGGGAGATTTAGAGGTAAAACCTCTGACCTGACACGGGAGATTTAGAGGTAAAACCTCTGACCTGACATGGGAGATTTAGAGGTAAAACCTCTGACCTGACATGGGAGATTTAGAGGTAAAACATCTGACCTGACATGGGAGATATAGAGGTAAAACCTCTGACTTGACATGGGAGATATAGAGGTAAAACATCTGACCTGACATGGGAGATATAGAGGTAAAACCTCTGACCTGACACGGGAGATTTAGAGGCAAAACCTCTGACCTGACATGGGAGATATAGAGGTAAAACATCTGACTTGACACGGGAGATTTAGAGGTAAAACCTCTGACCTGACATGGGAGATATAGAGGTAAAACATCTGACTTGACACGGGAGATATAGAGGTAAAACATCTGACTTGACATGGGAGATTTAGAGGTAAAACATCTGACCTGACACGGGAGATTTAGAGGTAAAACATCTGACCTGACATGGGAGATATAGAGGTAAAACATCTGACCTGACACGGGAGATTTATAGGCAAAACCTCTGACCTGACATGGGAGATATAGAGGTAAAACCTCTGACCTGACATGGGAGATTTAGAGGCAAAACCTCTGACCTGACACGGGAGATTTAGAGGTAAAACCTCTGACCTGACACGGGAGATTTAGAGGTAAAACATCTGACCTGACATGGGAGATATAGAGGTAAAACATCCGACCTGACACGGGAGATTTAGAGGTAAAACCTCTGACCTGACACGGGAGATTTAGAGGTAAAACCTCTGACCTGACACGGGAGATTTAGAGGTAAAACCTCTGACCTGACATGGGAGATTTAGAGGTAAAACCTCTGACCTGACATGGGAGATAGAGGTAAAACCTCTGACCTGACACATAAGATCTAACGGTAAAACGTCTGAGCTGACATGAGAAATCTAGAGGTAAAACCTCTGACCTGACACGAGAGATTGAGAGGTAAAACCTCTGACCTGACACGATAGATTTAGAGGTAAAACCTCTGACCTGACACGAGAGATTTAGAGGTAAAACCTCTGACCTGACACGAGAGATTTAGAGGTAAAACCTCTGATCTGACACGCGAGATCGAGAGGATAAACCTCTGACCTGACACGAGAGATTTAGAGGTAAAACATCTGACCTGACACGGGAGATTTAGAGGTAAAACCTCTGACCTGACACGAGAGATTTAGAGGTAAAACCTCTGATCTGACACGCGAGATCGAGAGGTTAAACCTCTGACCTGACACGAGAGATTTAGAGGTGAAACCATTGACCTGACACGGGATATTTAGAGGTAAAACCTCTGACCTGACACGGGAGATTTAGAGGTAAAACCTCTGACCTGACACGAAAGATCTAAAGGTAAAACCTCTGACCTGACACGGGAGATGGAGGTAAAACCTCTGACCTGACACGAGAGATTTAGAGGTAAAACATCTGACCTGACACGGGAGATTTAGAGGTAAAACCTCTGACCTGACACGAGAGATTTAGAGGTAAAACATCTGACCTGACACGGGATATTTAGAGGTAAAACCTCTGACCTGACACGGGAGATTTAGAGGTAAAACCTCTGACCTGACACAAGAGATTTAGAGGTAAAACCTCTGACCTGACACGAAAGATCGACAGGTAAAACCTCTGACCTGACATGAGAGATTGAGAGATAAAACCTCTGACCTAACACGAGAGATTACGGGGTAAAACCTCTGACCTGACAAGGGAGATTTAGAGGTAAAACCTCTAACCTGATGCGAGAGATTTAGAGGTAAAACCTCTGACCTGACACGAAAGATCTAAAGGTAAAACCTCTGACCTGACATGGGAGATTTAGAGGTAAAACCTCTGACCTGACACGAGAGATTTAGAGGTAAAACATCTGACCTGACACATAAGATCTAACTGTAAAACGTCTGAGCTGACATGAGAAATCTAGAGGTAAAACCTCTGACCTGACACGAGAGATTGAGAGGTAAAACCTCTGACCTGACACAAGAGATTTAGAGGTAAAACCTCTGACCTGACACGGGAGATTTAGAGGTAAAACCTCTGACCTGACACAAGAGATTTAGAGGTAAAACCTCTGACCTGACACGAAAGATCGAAAGGTAAAACTTCTGACTTGACACGGGAGATTAAGAGGTAAAACCTCTGACCTGACACGAGAGATTTAGAGGTAAAACCTCTGACCTGACACATAAGATCTAACTGTAAAACGTCTGAGCTGACATGAAAAATCTTGAGGTAAAACCTCTGATCTGACACGCCAGATTAAGTGGTAAAACCAATGACCTGACACGCGAGATCTAAAGGTAAAACCTCTGACCTGACACGAGAGATTTAGAGGTAAAACCTCTGACCTGACACGAGCGATTAAGTGGTAAAACCAATGACCTGACACGCGAGATCTAAAGGTAAAACCTCTGACCTGACATGAGAGATTGAGAGATACAACCTCTGACCTGACACGAGAGATTTAGAGGTAAAACCTCTGACCTGACACGGGAGATTTAGAGGTAAAACCTCTGACCTGACACGAGAGATTTAGAGGTAAAACCTCTGACCTGACACGGGAGATATAGAGGTAAAACATCTGACTTGACATGGGAGATTTAGAGGTAAAACATCTGACCTGACACGGGAGATTTAGAGGTAAAACATCTGACCTGACATGGGAGATATAGAGGTAAAACATCTGACCTGACACGGGAGATTTATAGGCAAAACCTCTGACCTGACATGGGAGATATAGAGGTAAAACCTCTGACCTGACATGGGAGATTTAGAGGCAAAACCTCTGACCTGACACGGGAGATTTAGAGGTAAAACCTCTGACCTGACACGGGAGATTTAGAGGTAAAACATCTGACCTGACATGGGAGATATAGAGGTAAAACATCCGACCTGACACGGGAGATTTAGAGGTAAAACCTCTGACCTGACACGGGAGATTTAGAGGTAAAACCTCTGACCTGACACGGGAGATTTAGAGGTAAAACCTCTGACCTGACATGGGAGATTTAGAGGTAAAACCTCTGACCTGACATGGGAGATAGAGGTAAAACCTCTGACCTGACACATAAGATCTAACGGTAAAACGTCTGAGCTGACATGAGAAATCTAGAGGTAAAACCTCTGACCTGACACGAGAGATTGAGAGGTAAAACCTCTGACCTGACACGATAGATTTAGAGGTAAAACCTCTGACCTGACACGAGAGATTTAGAGGTAAAACCTCTGACCTGACACGAGAGATTTAGAGGTAAAACCTCTGATCTGACACGCGAGATCGAGAGGATAAACCTCTGACCTGACACGAGAGATTTAGAGGTAAAACATCTGACCTGACACGGGAGATTTAGAGGTAAAACCTCTGACCTGACACGAGAGATTTAGAGGTAAAACCTCTGATCTGACACGCGAGATCGAGAGGTTAAACCTCTGACCTGACACGAGAGATTTAGAGGTGAAACCATTGACCTGACACGGGATATTTAGAGGTAAAACCTCTGACCTGACACGGGAGATTTAGAGGTAAAACCTCTGACCTGACACGAAAGATCTAAAGGTAAAACCTCTGACCTGACACGGGAGATGGAGGTAAAACCTCTGACCTGACACGAGAGATTTAGAGGTAAAACATCTGACCTGACACGGGAGATTTAGAGGTAAAACCTCTGACCTGACACGAGAGATTTAGAGGTAAAACATCTGACCTGACACGGGATATTTAGAGGTAAAACCTCTGACCTGACACGGGAGATTTAGAGGTAAAACCTCTGACCTGACACAAGAGATTTAGAGGTAAAACCTCTGACCTGACACGAAAGATCGACAGGTAAAACCTCTGACCTGACATGAGAGATTGAGAGATAAAACCTCTGACCTAACACGAGAGATTACGGGGTAAAACCTCTGACCTGACAAGGGAGATTTAGAGGTAAAACCTCTAACCTGATGCGAGAGATTTAGAGGTAAAACCTCTGACCTGACACGAAAGATCTAAAGGTAAAACCTCTGACCTGACATGGGAGATTTAGAGGTAAAACCTCTGACCTGACACGAGAGATTTAGAGGTAAAACATCTGACCTGACACATAAGATCTAACTGTAAAACGTCTGAGCTGACATGAGAAATCTAGAGGTAAAACCTCTGACCTGACACGAGAGATTGAGAGGTAAAACCTCTGACCTGACACAAGAGATTTAGAGGTAAAACCTCTGACCTGACACGGGAGATTTAGAGGTAAAACCTCTGACCTGACACAAGAGATTTAGAGGTAAAACCTCTGACCTGACACGAAAGATCGAAAGGTAAAACTTCTGACTTGACACGGGAGATTAAGAGGTAAAACCTCTGACCTGACACGAGAGATTTAGAGGTAAAACCTCTGACCTGACACATAAGATCTAACTGTAAAACGTCTGAGCTGACATGAAAAATCTTGAGGTAAAACCTCTGATCTGACACGCCAGATTAAGTGGTAAAACCAATGACCTGACACGCGAGATCTAAAGGTAAAACCTCTGACCTGACACGAGAGATTTAGAGGTAAAACCTCTGACCTGACACGAGCGATTAAGTGGTAAAACCAATGACCTGACACGCGAGATCTAAAGGTAAAACCTCTGACCTGACATGAGAGATTGAGAGATACAACCTCTGACCTGACACGAGAGATTTAGAGGTAAAACCTCTGACCTGACACGGGAGATTTAGAGGTAAAACCTCTGACCTGACACGAGAGATTTTGAGGAAAAACCTCTGACCTGACACAGGAGATTGAGAGGTAAAACCTCTGATCTGACACGCGAGATCGAGAGGTAAAACCTCTGACCTGACACGAGAGATTTAGAGGTAAAACCTCTGACCTGACACATAAGATCTAACTGTAAAACGTCTGAGCTGACATGAGAAATCTAGAGGTAAAACCTCTGACCTAACACGAGAGATTACGGGGTAAAACCTCTGACCTGACAAGGGAGATTTAGAGGTAAAACCTCTGATCTGACACGCGAGATTGAGTGGTAAAACCTCTGACCTGACATGAGAGATTGAGAGATACAACCTCTGACCTGACACGAGAGATTTAGAGGTAAAACCTCTGACCTGACACGGGAGATTTAGAGGTAAAACCTCTGACCTGACACGAGAGATTTTGAGGTAAAACCTCTGACCTGACACAGGAGATTGAGAGGTAAAACCTCTGACCTGACACGAGAGATCTAAAGGTAAAACCTATGCCCTGACATGAGAAATCTAGAGGTAAAACCTCTGACCTGACACGAGAGATTTAGAGGTAAAACCTCTGAGCTGACATGAGAAATCTAGAGGTAAAACCTCTGACCTGACACGAGAGATTGAGAGGTAAAACCTTTGACCTGACATGAGAGATTTAGAGGTAAAAACTCTGACCTGACACGAGAGATTTAGAGGTAAAACCTCTGACCTGACACGAGAGATTTTGAGGTAAAACCTCTGACCTGACACAGGAGATTGAGAGGTAAAACCTCTGACCTGACACGAGAGATCTAAAGGTAAAACCTATGCCCTGACATGAGAAATCTAGAGGTAAAACCTCTGACCTGACACGAGAGATTTAGAAGTAAAACCTCTGACCTGACACGAGAGATTTAGAGGTAAAACCTCTGACCTGACACGAGAGATCTAGAGGTAAAACCTCTGACCTGACACGAGAGGTATAGAGGTAAAACCTCTGACCTGACACGGGAGATTGAGAGGTAAAACCTCTGACCTGACACGAGAGATTAAGTGGTAAAACCTCTGACCTGACACGAGAGATCTAGAGGTAAAACCTCTGACCTGACACGAGAGATTAAGTGGTAAAACCTCTGACCTGACACGAGAGATCTAGAGGTAAAACCTCTGACCTGACACAGGAGATTGAGAGGTAAAACCTCTGACCTGACACGAGAGATCTAAAGGTAAAACCTATGCCCTGACATGAGAAATCTAGAGGTAAAACCTCTGACCTGACACGAGAGATTTAGAGGTAAAACCTCTGACCTGACACGAGAGATTTAGAGGTAAAACCTCTGACCTGACACGAGAGATTTAGAGGAAAAACCTCTGACCTGACACGAGAGATTTATAGGTAAAACCTCTGACCTGACACGAGAGATCTAGAGGTAAAACCTCTGACCTGACACGAGAGGTATAGAGGTAAAACCTCTGACCTGACACGGGAGATTGAGAGGTAAAACATCTGACCTGACACAGGAAATTGAGAGGTAAAACCTCTGACCTGACACGAGAGATTTAGAGGTAAAACCTCTGACCTGACACGAAAGATCGACAGGTAAAACCTCTGACCTGACATGAGAGATTGAGAGATAAAACCTCTGACCTAACACGAGAGATTACGGGGTAAAACCTCTGACCTGACAAGGGAGATTTAGAGGTAAAACCTCTAACCTGATGCGAGAGATTTAGAGGTAAAACCTCTGACCTGACACGAAAGATCTAAAGGTAAAACCTCTGACCTGACATGGGAGATTTAGAGGTAAAACCTCTGACCTGACACGAGAGATTTAGAGGTAAAACATCTGACCTGACACATAAGATCTAACTGTAAAACGTCTGAGCTGACATGAGAAATCTAGAGGTAAAACCTCTGACCTGACACGAGAGATTGAGAGGTAAAACCTCTGACCTGACACAAGAGATTTAGAGGTAAAACCTCTGACCTGACACGGGAGATTTAGAGGTAAAACCTCTGACCTGACACAAGAGATTTAGAGGTAAAACCTCTGACCTGACACGAAAGATCGAAAGGTAAAACTTCTGACTTGACACGGGAGATTAAGAGGTAAAACCTCTGACCTGACACGAGAGATTTAGAGGTAAAACCTCTGACCTGACACATAAGATCTAACTGTAAAACGTCTGAGCTGACATGAAAAATCTTGAGGTAAAACCTCTGATCTGACACGCCAGATTAAGTGGTAAAACCAATGACCTGACACGCGAGATCTAAAGGTAAAACCTCTGACCTGACACGAGAGATTTAGAGGTAAAACCTCTGACCTGACACGAGCGATTAAGTGGTAAAACCAATGACCTGACACGCGAGATCTAAAGGTAAAACCTCTGACCTGACATGAGAGATTGAGAGATACAACCTCTGACCTGACACGAGAGATTTAGAGGTAAAACCTCTGACCTGACACGGGAGATTTAGAGGTAAAACCTCTGACCTGACACGAGAGATTTTGAGGAAAAACCTCTGACCTGACACAGGAGATTGAGAGGTAAAACCTCTGATCTGACACGCGAGATCGAGAGGTAAAACCTCTGACCTGACACGAGAGATTTAGAGGTAAAACCTCTGACCTGACACATAAGATCTAACTGTAAAACGTCTGAGCTGACATGAGAAATCTAGAGGTAAAACCTCTGACCTAACACGAGAGATTACGGGGTAAAACCTCTGACCTGACAAGGGAGATTTAGAGGTAAAACCTCTGATCTGACACGCGAGATTGAGTGGTAAAACCTCTGACCTGACATGAGAGATTGAGAGATACAACCTCTGACCTGACACGAGAGATTTAGAGGTAAAACCTCTGACCTGACACGGGAGATTTAGAGGTAAAACCTCTGACCTGACACGAGAGATTTTGAGGTAAAACCTCTGACCTGACACAGGAGATTGAGAGGTAAAACCTCTGACCTGACACGAGAGATCTAAAGGTAAAACCTATGCCCTGACATGAGAAATCTAGAGGTAAAACCTCTGACCTGACACGAGAGATTTAGAGGTAAAACCTCTGAGCTGACATGAGAAATCTAGAGGTAAAACCTCTGACCTGACACGAGAGATTGAGAGGTAAAACCTTTGACCTGACATGAGAGATTTAGAGGTAAAAACTCTGACCTGACACGAGAGATTTAGAGGTAAAACCTCTGACCTGACACGAGAGATTTTGAGGTAAAACCTCTGACCTGACACAGGAGATTGAGAGGTAAAACCTCTGACCTGACACGAGAGATCTAAAGGTAAAACCTATGCCCTGACATGAGAAATCTAGAGGTAAAACCTCTGACCTGACACGAGAGATTTAGAAGTAAAACCTCTGACCTGACACGAGAGATTTAGAGGTAAAACCTCTGACCTGACACGAGAGATCTAGAGGTAAAACCTCTGACCTGACACGAGAGGTATAGAGGTAAAACCTCTGACCTGACACGGGAGATTGAGAGGTAAAACCTCTGACCTGACACGAGAGATTAAGTGGTAAAACCTCTGACCTGACACGAGAGATCTAGAGGTAAAACCTCTGACCTGACACGAGAGATTAAGTGGTAAAACCTCTGACCTGACACGAGAGATCTAGAGGTAAAACCTCTGACCTGACACAGGAGATTGAGAGGTAAAACCTCTGACCTGACACGAGAGATCTAAAGGTAAAACCTATGCCCTGACATGAGAAATCTAGAGGTAAAACCTCTGACCTGACACGAGAGATTTAGAGGTAAAACCTCTGACCTGACACGAGAGATTTAGAGGTAAAACCTCTGACCTGACACGAGAGATTTAGAGGAAAAACCTCTGACCTGACACGAGAGATTTATAGGTAAAACCTCTGACCTGACACGAGAGATCTAGAGGTAAAACCTCTGACCTGACACGAGAGGTATAGAGGTAAAACCTCTGACCTGACACGGGAGATTGAGAGGTAAAACATCTGACCTGACACAGGAAATTGAGAGGTAAAACCTCTGACCTGACACGAGAGATTAAGTGGTAAAACCTCTGACCTGACACGAGAGATCTAGAGGTAAAACCTCTGACCTTACACGAGAGATTTAGAGGTAAAACCTCTGACCTGACACGAGAGATTTAGAGGTAAAACCTCTGACCTGACACGGGAGATTGAGAGGTAAAACCTATTCACCCACCCACGCAATCTCAAACCCACCAATTCACTCATCCTCTCACCAACCCACCTTCACCCACTCTTGGTAAACAGAGATACTACATCAAAACTGACGAGGTTATCATCAGGAGATAGTACCATGTCCTTGACCATAGAGACTAATTGGGTTGAATTGAGTACTGCCGAAGAGGTCTTGCCTGTGAAGGGAAGCAGAGTATCTGATAGAAACCGGGCCAGTTTGTACGTAGGAGAGTTGATGGTCGACACGATGGGTCGTAGCGGGGTGCCTTCTTTATGGATCTTGGGAAGACCATAGAATCATTGCTACAATGCTGTGGGCTCTCGTGAAATTGTCTTTTCCGAGACTAAGGTGCTCTGCAAGCCTCCTGGCTACCATCAAAGGTTTGTACACGAGGCCATCCAAATATACAAACACAGACATAATTTCAACCGTGATGATGGGTACCAAACTTAGTAATAATTGGAAAGATGTTATTAATCATGCAAAAAGATTTAACTTCCCATATTTGGAGCATTCCTGGCAGCGAGTTAAGCCGCATCACCTCTACATAATAATAGGCTCAGTCAACCATTCTACACAACAAAGACTAATTTCCTGACAGCGATGTAAGCCACACCATCTCTGCATAATAATAGGCTCAGTCCCTTTTACACGCACCTTTACATCATCCGCACCTAGTTTACACAACAAAGGCCCATTCCTAACAGCGTGCTTCAGCCGCACCGAACCTCACAAAAATAATATTCAGGGCCTACCTTGGCTCCTCCCACCCTCAACCAGTATATATACAAATACTGTGTTCTTGGAATTTCTCTCACTTGATACAGCTATCGTGCTGTGACGGTTCCACCTGAAGACGGAAGCTTGTGTTGCCTTCGAAACGCCGTGATTTTTATTTTTATTTTACTTTTATTCATTTTCATTTTTTACCTACGTGACTTTACCGAAAAAACCTAAGAATATGAATCCTTGCAGTCACGAAAGCTTCAAATCTAGAATCTATGTGGTGAGTCTATGGGTCTCTGTGGTGAGTCTATGTGTTTGTGTGGTGAGTCCATAGACCTCTGCGAGTCTTACTCTGCGAGTCCGTGGGTGTGTTTGAGTCTGTGGTTCTGTGTGATGAGTCTATGCGCCTTTGTGTAAGTCTATGGGTCTCTGTGTAGTGATTATATGGGTCTCTGTGTGGCGAGTCTGTGGGTCACTATGTGAGTATGGGTACGATGGAGTCTATGGGTATCTGTCTTGTGAGTCTATGTGTCTCTCTGTGGTGAGTCTATGTCTCTGTTTGGTAAGTCTATAGGGCTCTGTTTGAGTCTGTGGATCTCTGTCTGATGAGTCTATGGGCCTCTGTGGTGAGTCTATGGTTCTCTGTGCAAGTCTGAGAGTCTGTGCGTGGTGAGTGTATAGGTCTATGTGTGATGACTCTATGGGTCTCTATGTGATGGATATATGTGGTGCACATATCCTGGCACAAGTGCCGTGGTGTCGTCACCACCACTTAGTGGAGAATGCTCCTCCACCTGCTCCTGCTTGTTGTTGTGCTCGGAAAGGAGAGACAAAACTAGACTAAAATCTCAACGATTTTCATTTTACCAAGTAAGGCCGACTAAGCCAAACATCTCATTTTATTACACGCTTTTATTTAACTGACTCTGTTGTTGTCGTATCCTCAAATCTTGTAACTCAATTTTAACCCACTTCCCAATGTGGTATCGACTGCAAACTTGGTATACTTATGTCATACTGATGACAAAACTAGATTATATCAAAAAAAGTATTTTTAAACATTAATTTTTATATGTTATGATTCGGCTTGGGTCTAATTGTCCACGCTCAACTGACGTTGGCTGTAAATCACCACAGTCCCTTACGTTATGGCAAGCCTCGGGGCAACTTCCTGGAGTAGTGGAGTTCTGCCATTACTCGTATGGTACATTTCATTAAAGCGAGTTTTAAAAAAAAGTACTTTTAAATATTACTTATTCAGAAGCGACTTGGCACCAATGATAGCTCAACGAAGTGGTTCATCATCACGTGTAAATTACAGCAGCCAAATACTTTAAACGAATATTCATATTCTTGGTTCTTTCGGTAAAGTCAAGTAAATAGAAAACCAAAATATAAAAATATATATTAATAAAATAAATATAATATATTGCTTTTATTATTTTCAATATATCTTATTTTGTATTTCTATTAATAAATATATTTAAAACAAATATTTTTTTTCTATTTACGTGACTTTACCGAAAGAACCAAGAATATGAATTCCTGCAGTCAAGTCAGAACTTTAAACGAATGTTTCTAAATGTGGAGGGAAGACCCGGAGGACGCTTAGGACCAGGAGAAAAATCCACGCGACCACGGGGAGAGACACAGACACGCAAACTCCAAATATACAGCAGGCATCAAGGTCAGGATCGAACCCAAACTCCTGTATACCAGGCGAGGAAGTTAGGGGGGGAAAGCAGAGACAGCGAGAGGGGGGAGAATTAGTCAAACTCACACTCAATATTACTCACTAACCATGATACACTCACCATGATACCATCATACTCACCCATTCACCATCATACTCACACACAAGCCCACACACATCAACAGTCGCCATTCACCACTACGTGGTGGTGACATCACCACAATAACTCAGGTGCCATGGTTTGACGGCTGTGCCAGGCTAAGTGCAGGAGGAGGTCACGGGCCAGACTCAGGTGCCATGGGTTGACTGCTCTGCCTGGCTCGGTACAAGAGGAGGGCTAGACCCTGGTGCTATGGGTTAACTCGTGTGCCACCACCTGCACAACCACCACAATAACAACCACACAATTATAATCACAACAATAACCACGACCAACAACTATAACCACAACTATAATTTAACCACAACTATAATGTAACCACAACTATAATCCCCATCAGCCACACGGCCGTCTGGGAGTGCCTCTCAGCAGCAGCAGCAGGGCCGAGCTCTGCTTGAAGCAGCGCCGTGAACTCAGCAGAACGTGACGGCTGTGGGCCAGGCGCCTCCTCTGTCTCCTCCCACCGCCGCCGCCACTGCTGATGTGGACACACCGCGCGAGTTTCTCACCTTCAGGCTGAGTCAACGTAGAGGAGGCCCAGCGAGTCGCCGCTTCAGAAGCTTTCGCGAGCCACTGACGGTGGCCGTGAGCGGGAATTCAAATCAGCCGCTCGCCACCCACAATCCACAGCGCGCGCCGCCTCCACTCGGCCAAGGCCAAAGCGGAAGTAGCAGCGGGGGGAGGGGGGTGGGACATGGGGGTGAGGGGGCGGGTCGCGAGGGGGAGGGGCATGGGCGGGGGTTGCCAGGAAGGGGGGAAAGGGGGGTGGGGTCGCGACGGCGGGACAGGGGGGGCATGGGGGGCAAAAGGGGGGTCACGATGGTGGGGAGGGCGGGGGCATGGGGGGAGTCGCGTGTGGGGGGCATGGGGGGGTCACGAGGGGGGCAGGAGCGGGCATGGGGTGGGTCACGAGGCTGGCCATGGTGTTAGTCACCACGGGGGGCTGGGGGGGGGCAAGGGAGTCGCGAGGGGGAGGGTAGGGGGGCATGGGGTTTGAGGGGGGGCAAGGGGGGGCACAGGGGGCATGAGGGGGGCGCGAGGGGGAGGGCGGGGGGCAAAAGGGGGTCACGAAGGGGAGGGGCAGGGGGGGCATGGGGGGTCACGAGGGGGGGCATGGTGGGAGTCACGAGGGGGGGGGGGCTGGGGGGCATGGGGAGGGAGTCGTGAGGGAGGGGCATGGGGTTGGAGTTGTGAGGGGGAAGGGGCAGGGGGCAGGGGGGGGTCGCGTGGGGGAGGGTAGGGGGGCATTGCGGGTTGAGGGGGAGCATGGGGGGGCAAGGGGGGTCGCGAGGGGGTGGCGGGGCAGCATGGGGGGTCACGAGGGAGGGCGCAGGAGTGGCAGGAGGGGCATGAGGGGGACCGCGAGGGGGAGGGTGGGGGGGGGGCATGGGGGGTCAAGAAGGGAAGGGGCAGGGGGGGCATGAGGGGGGTCGTGAGGAGGGGCATGGGGGGGTTGCGAGGGGGCGCGCGGGGGTCATGGGGGGTCACGAGGGGGGCAGGAGGGGGAATGGGGGGGGTCGCGAGGGGGGGCATGGTGGGAGTCACGAGGGGGGGCTGGGGGGGCGTGGGGAGGGAGTCGTGAGAAAGGGACATGGGGGGTTGTGAGGGGGAGGGGCAGGGGGGCAAGGGGGGTCACGAGGGGGGGGGGTAGGGGGGCATGGGGGAGCAATGGGGGGCAAGGGTGGTCGCGAGGGGGGGGGGCGGGGGGTCACGATGGTGGGGGGAGCGGGGGGGGGGGCAGGGGCGGTATGAGGGGGCTGGAAATAACAGCTGCCATGGTAACATCACAGTCAGTTAATACTTTACCTGGTTAATAACGTCCTTCCAATGATTGCTCAGTTTGTACCCATCCTCTCGGTTGAAGTGTGTCTGTGTTTATATATCTGGATGGCTTCATAAACAAATCTCTGAAGGTAGCCGGTAGGTTTGCAGAGTACCTCCGTCTTGGAAAAATCAATTTCGTGCCCTCGTCGAGGAGGCCGCTCTCCTATCTTACAGTTACATGCTAATTTTTCACATTAACATCACTAGCCCCGACCACTTCTTATGACCCTTGGGCTACACCCATTGCAAACCTTTTACAACAGTCTGCCTCAGCCGCAGACCATGCTTTCCCACCTGATGACGGACGCTTGTGTTGCGCCCGAAACATCGTGATTTATTATATTTTATACCTACGTGACTTTACCGAAAGATCTAAAGAGTATGATGATGGTTACGATAATCGAGATTGTGACAAGATGTTAAATACCTCGCCTAGTATACAAGAGGCTGTGGGTTCGATCCAGACCCTGATGCCTGTATATTGGAGTTTGCATGTCTTTCTCGCCGTGGTCGCATGGATTTTACTGCAGGTCCTCCGGTTTTTCCCTCCACATTTAAAAACATGCATTTAAAGTATTTGTCTGGTATAAATTTACACTCAATACGCTACTTAATTGGGCTATAATTTGTGGCCAGGTCACTTCTAAATAAGAGCTATGTAGCTCAGTTGGCCTTACCTGGTCGAATAAAATTTGTACATTTTAGTTAAATCGGCTCCCTTAAATAGTACTTTTTTTAATGTCTAAAAAAACAATGATTTAGATAAATAATGCCAGTGTCATCTTCTTGGTTCTTTCGGTAAAGTCACGAAAAAGGGAAGTAATGAAATAATAAAAATTAAACATAATAAAATAATTCTCACGACGTTTCGGCCACAACGCAAGCAGCCGTCGTCAGGTGAAGACCAGGTCTGTCGGGGAGACAGCGTCTGAATGAAACACCACCACGCTTGGAGCGTATATTTAAGCTAGGTTGGAAGGGGGGGAAGGGCGCCTTGACAAAATAATTTGCATATCAATAGGAATTTAGCATATTTATGGGAAATGCAGGTATGTGATTAGTACTACTTGTGAAATTCGTAGTAGGTGGGCGGGGGGTTTCAAAGTCATATTATGCCCGTGCATTATGCAGGATTAGCAGCATCAAAGGGAGGGGATAATGGTAGCATTAATAAAGGGAAGGAAGCATTAATAAAGGGAAGGAATGTTAATAGTATGTAGCTGCAGTAACTAAACAACCACGTAAAAAACTAAAGTATAAACTACATAGTATCATCAGTATACTAAATATACTCTCCAATAAGCTGAGCTACTAACAGTAAGTAATACATGACAATTCTATGTCGCAAAAAATATAATATGCTTCCAGCTAAACTTTTTTCCCTTACATCACAAGGGTCTATCCCGTACTATATGCTGCCATAGACAAACCCAACATTAAATTATATACTGTATTACTATACACCACCCTATACCTTAGAATAATACATAGTGTAATATTACACTATGTATTATTCTATCCACCCTACTGTATATCACACTGCTGTATATTCACTATACAATTACGATACTATATATTGCCTTATACATTGTATTAAACATTACAATTTCGATTTAAAGCTTTCGTGACTGCAGGGATTCATCTTCTTGGTTCTTTCGGTAAAGTCACGTAGAAGGGAAGTAATAAAATAATAAAAATAAAACATAATAAAACAATTCTCACGACGTTTCGGCCACAACGCAAGCAGCCGTCCTCAGGCGAAGAATGAGAACATTATCAAGCTAGGAGCTTATATAGGTGTTGCGAGGAGGAGCGCCTTAACAAAAGAATGTGCATATGAAGAGGAATTTAGCATACCAATGGACAATGCGTAGGAGGTGGGCGGAGGGGTTTCAAAGTCCCATTATGTCCATGCATTATGCAGGATCAACAGCACCACGGGGGGGCGCAAGGAACAGCGTTAATAAAGGAAAGGAATGTTAGTGATATGTAGCTGCATTTACCAAACAACCACGTAGAAAACCAAAGTAAAAACTACATAAAAAACTAAAATATAAACTGAAACTTACTATACTCTACAATAAGCTGAGTTACTAACAACAAATAACAAATTACAATTCTACGTCGTAAGAAGTATATAATATACTTCCATCTAAACTTTATTCTCTTAGCATATACAGTACTATATTCTGCCATAGATAAACCCAACATTAAATTATATACTGTATTGCTGTAAACCACCCTATACTTTATACATTTTAATATAACACTATGTATTATTCAACTCACCCTAATGTGTATCGAAATGGTTTATTACGTCCTTCCAATGATTGCTAAGCCTGAATCCATCTTCTCGGTTCAAATTGTCTCTGTGTTTGTATATGTGAATCGCCTCATGAACGAATCTCTCATGATAGCCAGATGGCTTGCAGAGAACCTCCGTCTTGGAGAAGTCAATGTCATGTGAGCCCACTGAGTTGTAACAGTGGTCTGCCACGGCTGAGGTGTTTGTCCTACCGTGTTTTAGATCAGCTTTATGTTCACGAATGCGGTCTGAGACGTGTCGTTTGGTTTCCCCAATGTAACTGCTACCACAGAGGCAACTTAGTTTGTAGACGCCAGGGTACTGTATGTCTGGAATCACATCTTTTACAGATGGTACCAGATCACGGATTTTATGTACTGTGTTGAATCGGACCTGGATCTTGTGTTTAATCAGGATTTTGGAGATCTTTTTTGTGACCCCAGCAATGTAGGGTAAGGTGATGGTCTTGAAAGGCTCCTCAACAGGATCTTTCTTGATGGTTGGAGTGATGGCTTTGCGGATTGTGTAGTCGGAGTAACCATTAGCCTTAAGAGCTCGGCGTACGTGTTTGAGTTCCCTGGAAATGTGTTCATGGTCGGAGATGCATTGGGCTCTATGATATAGAGTCTTGATGAGGGAATTCTTCTGGGATGGATGGTGGTGGGAATCCGGTTTTAGATAAGCATCCGTGTGGGTGGCTTTCCTGTAGACAGAGTGGCTCATTGAACCATCAGGTCTCCTTTTGATTAGGACATCCAAAAAGGGTAGCTTGCCATCATTTTCGACTTCCATGGTGAATCTGATGGCTGGGTGTATGGAATTGATGTGGTCGAGAAATTGGTCTAGAGCAGGCCGGCCATGTGGCCAGATGACAAAAGTGTCGTCTACGTACCTCTTCCATAAGGTCGGGCGTAGAGTGGCAGTCTGGATGGCGTCCGTCTCAAATTTCTCCATGAAGATGTTGGCTACAACCGGAGATAGGGGGGAGCCCATTGGGGTGCCCTCAATTTGCTTGTAGAAGGTTCCATTCCAGGTGAAGTATGTATTGGTTAAGCAGTGTCTCACCAGGGGGGTACCCCAGCATTTAGTCCTTGATGAACCAAGTCTTCAATGATTGCGATGGTGTCAGGCACAGGCACCTTTGTGAACAAGGAAACCACATCAAAACTGACAAGCAGGTCGTCTGGGGACAGGGCAATCCCCTTGATTGTCGATACCAGGTCAGTAGAGTTTAGTACTGCAGAGGTGGTTTTTCCAGTGAAAGGCCGTAGGATTTCGGACAAAAAACGAGCCAGTTTGTAAGTGGGGGAGTTGATAGTAGAGACAATGGGACGAAGAGGTGTATCTTCTTTATGTATCTTTGGCAAGCCGTACAATCTTGGTGGCCTGGCTGCAGAAGGTTTCAACGAGAACTGTTTGGTCTGATCAATTAATGCGGTTGAAGCAGAAATGATGTTGTTGGTTTTGGAGACGAGGCTGTTGGTGGGGTCTCTTTTTATTTTTGTATAGCTGCCATCGTTGAGTAGTTCTTGAATTTTGTTGTTATATTCTATTTTGTCCATGATGACAGTGGCATTGCCTTTGTCGGCTGAGAGGATGACAATGTCATCCCTCTTTTTTAATTGAGCTAATTCAAAACGCTCATCTTTGCTGATGTTGCTAGCTGGCATCTTAGCGTTTTTGAGGGTTACAGAGATTTCAGATCTTGCTACGTCTGCAGCGATGTGACTCAAGCCCTTGAGAGCTACATCTACTCGAGCAATTATATCATTAACTGGTATGTGTCTAGGTGTGACTGCAAAGTTTAGTCCTTTAGCTAAAACGGATTTCAAACCTTCAGAAATAGGACTGTTACTGCGATTAATTACGACTTTGTTAACATCTAGCTTTTCAATGTGTGGGTCCGGTTTCTTGTTTGAGAGGCGGTTGAATTTGGAAATCAAGTTGTCCTTACATTTAGTCGACATAGCGGCAGCTGAAGAGGCAGTCATTTTTTCCACATGTTCCCAATCCGATGTGGACATTGTTGCACTCAAAGATAAGTGTGATTTGTAGAGTGTCTTGTCTAACTGATCTAGTTCGGTGCGCGTAAGTCTGATTTTCTCTGAGATAAGAGCTAAGCTAGTTCTAGACAGAATTCGTTTCGCATTAGAAGAAGTTACAGCAGCAGATGTTAGTGTAAATGCGTTTGGTATTACCTTAGAGTCGCGGCATCTCTTCAGAAAGGTGAGAGACTCGATTAGCTGAGCCTTCTTATCCCGGAGCTTGTTGAAGGATCTCAAAGTTATGTGGAAACCCTCCCCGTAGAGGCGGTTAAATTTCGATTTAAAGCTTTCGTGACTGCAGGGATTCATCTTCTTGGTTCTTTCGGTAAAGTCACGTAGAAGGGAAGTAATAAAATAATAAAAATAAAACATAATAAAACAATTCTCACGACGTTTCGGCCACAACGCAAGCAGCTGTCCTCAGGCGAAGAATGAGAACATTATCAAGCTAGGAGCTTATATAGGTGTTGCGAGGAGGAGCGCCTTAACAAAAGAATGTGCATATGAAGAGGAATTTAGCATACCAATGGACAATGCGTAGGAGGTGGGCGGAGGGGTTTCAAAGTCCCATTATGCCCATGCATTATGCAGGATCAACAGCACCACGGGGGGGCGCAAGGAACAGCGTTAATAAAGGAAAGGAATGTTAGTGATATGTAGCTGCATTTACCAAACAACCACGTAGAAAACCAAAGTAAAAACTACATAAAAAACTAAAATATAAACTGAAACTTACTATACTCTACAATAAGCTGAGTTACTAACAACAAATAATAAATTACAATTCTACGTCGTAAGAAGTATATAATATACTTCCATCTAAACTTTATTCTCTTAGCATATACAGTACTATATACTGCGATAGATAAACCCAACATTAAATTATATACTGTATTGCTGTAAACCACCCTATACTTTATACATTTTAATATAACACTATGTATTATTCAACTCACCCTAATGTGTATCGAAATGGTTTATTACGTCCTTCCAATGATTGCTAAGCCTGAATCCATCTTCTCGGTTAAAATTGTCTCTGTGTTTGTATATGTGAATCGCCTCATGAACGAATCTCTCATGATAGCCAGATGGCTTGCAGAGAACCTCCGTCTTGGAGAAGTCAATGTCATGGGAGCCCACTGAGTTGTAACAGTGGTCTGCCACGGCTGAGGTGTTTGTCCTACCGTGTTTTAGATCAGCTTTATGTTCACGAATGCGGTCTGAGACGTGTCGTTTGGTTTCCCCAATGTAACTGCTACCACAGAGGCAACTTAGTTTGTAGACGCCAGGGTACTGTATGTCTGGAATCACATCTTTTACAGATGGTACCAGATCACGGATTTTATGTACTGTGTTGAATCGGACCTGGATCTTGTGTTTAATCAGGATTTTGGAGATCTTTTTTGTGACCCCAGCAATGTAGGGTAAGGTGATGGTCTTGAAAGGCTCCTCAACAGGATCTTTCTTGATGGTTGGAGTGATGGCTTTGCGGATTGTGTAGTCGGAGTAACCATTAGCCTTAAGAGCTTGGCGTACGTGTTTGAGTTCCCTGGAAATGTGTTCATGGTCGGAGATGCATTGGGCTCTATGATATAGAGTCTTGATGAGGGAATTCTTCTGGGATGGAAAATCAGACTTACGCGCACCGAACTAGATCAGTTAGACAAGACACTCTACAAATCACACTTATCTTTGAGTGCAACAATGTCCACATCGGATTGGGAACACGTGGAAAAAATGACTGCCTCTTCAGCTGCCGCTATGTCGACTAAATGTAAGGACAACTTGATTTCCAAATTCAACCGCCTCTCAAACAAGAAACCGGACCCACACATTGAAAAGCTAGATGTTAACAAAGTCGTAATTAATCGCAGTAACAGTCCTATTTCTGAAGGTTTGAAATCCGTTTTAGCTAAAGGACTAAACTTTGCAGTCACACCTAGACACATACCAGTTAATGATATAATTGCTCGAGTAGATGTAGCTCTCAAGGGCTTGAGTCACATCGCTGCAGACGTTGCAAGATCTGAAATCTCTGTAACCCTCAAAAACGCTAAGATGCCAGCTAGCAACATCAGCAAAGATGAGCGTTTTGAATTAGCTCAATTAAAAAAGAGGGATGACATTGTCATCCTCTCAGCCGACAAAGGCAATGCCACTGTCATCATGGACAAAATAGAATACAACAACAAAATTCAAGAACTACTCAACGATGGCAGCTATACAAAAATAAAAAGAGACCCCACCAACAGCCTCGTCTCCAAAACCAACAACATCATTTCTGCTTCAACCGCATTAATTGATCGGACCAAACAGTTCTCGTTGAAACCTTCTGCAGCCAGGCCACCAAGATTGTACGGCTTGCCAAAGATACATAAAGAAGATACACCTCTTCGTCCCATTGTCTCTACTATCAACTCCCCCACTTACAAACTGGCTCGTTTTTTGTCCAAAATCCTACGGCCTTTCACTGGAAAAACCACCTCTGCAGTACTAAACTCTACTGACCTGGTATCGACAATCAAGGGGATTGCCCTGTCCCCAGACGACCTGCTTGTCAGTTTTGATGTGGTTTCCTTGTTCACAAAGGTGCCTGTGCCTGACACCATCGCAATCATTGAAGACTTGGTTCATCAAGGACTAAATGCTGGGGTACCCCCCCTGGTGAGACACTGCTTAACCAATACATACTTCACCTGGAATGGAACCTTCTACAAGCAAATTGAGGGCACCCCAATGGGCCCCCCCCTATCTCCGGTTGTAGCCAACATCTTCATGGAGAAATTTGAGACGGACGCCATCCAGACTGCCACTCTACGCCCGACTTTATGGAAGAGGTACGTAGACGACACTTTTGTCATCTGGCCACATGGCCGGCCTGCTCTAGACCAATTTCTCGACCACATCAATTCCATACACCCAGCCATCAGATTCACCATGGAAGTCGAAAATGATGGCAAGCTACCCTTTTTGGATGTCCTAATCAAAAGGAGACCTGATGGTTCAATGAGCCACTCTGTCTACAGGAAAGCCACCCACACGGATGCTTATCTAAAACCGGATTCCCACCACCATCCATCCCAGAAGAATTCCCTCATCAAGACTCTATATCATAGAGCCCAATGCATCTCCGACCATGAACACATTTCCAGGGAACTCAAACACGTACGCCAAGCTCTTAAGGCTAATGGTTACTCCGACTACACAATCCGCAAAGCCATCACTCCAACCATCAAGAAAGATCCTGTTGAGGAGCCTTTCAAGACCATCACCTTACCCTACATTGCTGGGGTCACAAAAAAGATCTCCAAAATCCTGATTAAACACAAGATCCAGGTCCGATTCAACACAGTACATAAAATCCGTGATCTGGTACCATCTGTAAAAGATGTGATTCCAGACATACAGTACCCTGGCGTCTACAAACTAAGTTGCCTCTGTGGTAGCAGTTACATTGGGGAAACCAAACGACACGTCTCAGACCGCATTCGTGAACATAAAGCTGATCTAAAACACGGTAGGACAAACACCTCAGCCGTGGCAGACCACTGTTACAACTCAGTGGGCTCACATGACATTGACTTCTCCAAGACGGAGGTTCTCTGCAAGCCATCTGGCTATCATGAGAGATTCGTTCATGAGGCGATTCACATATACAAACACAGAGACAATTTTAACCGAGAAGATGGATTCAGGCTTAGCAATCATTGGAAGGACGTAATAAACCATTTCGATACACATTAGGGTGAGTTGAATAATACATAGTGTTATATTAAAATGTATAAAGTATAGGGTGGTTTACAGCAATACAGTATATAATTTAATGTTGGGTTTATCTATGGCAGTATATAGTACTGTATATGCTAAGAGAATAAAGTTTAGATGGAAGTATATTATATACTTCTTACGACATAGAATTGTAATTGATTATTTGTTGTTAGTAACTCAGCTTATTGTAGAGTATAGTAAGTTTCAGTTTATATTTTAGTTTTTTATGTAGTTTTTACTTTGGTTTTCTACGTGGTTGTTTGGTAAATGCAGCTACATATCACTAACATTCCTTTCCTTTATTAACGCTGTTCCTTGCGCCCCCCCCGTGGTGCTGTTGATCCTGCATAATGCATGGGCATAATGGGACTTTGAAACCCCTCCGCCCACCTCCTACACATTGTCCATTGGTATGCTAAATTCCTCTTCATATGCACATTCTTTTGTTAAGGCGCTCATCCTCGCTACACCTATATAAGCTCCTAGCTTGATAATGTTCTCATTCTTCGCCTGAGGACGGCTGCTTGCGTTGTGGCCGAAACGTCGTGAGAATTGTTTTATTATGTTTTATTTTTATTATTTTATTACTTCCCTTCTACGTGACTTTACCGAAAGAACCAAGAAGAAGAAAAAAACATTACAATTTTATACTATTTATTATTATACAATCTGCTATACACTATACCAGGGGTCGGCAACCTGCGGCTCTGGAGCCGCATGCGGCTCTTTTGAACCTTGACCGCGGCTCCGGGGCGGATGCTAGCGAGGGGAGGAGGCGCACTGTGACACCTGCTCTGGCGTTGCCGCTGCTGACAGGTCGCCGCTCCGCTCCACACTGCCCGCCCGGTGACAGGCAATAACGTTGCCGTTGCTAGGTAACGCAAAACATGGCTGCCTCCATAGGTGGGACAAAGTCATTGTTATGCAAGTCCAAGTCGAGTCGCAAGTCATCAAATTCATGACTCGAGTCTGACTCGAGTCCAAGTCACATGACTCGAGTCCACATCTCATAGGTGGGACAAAGTCATTGTTATGCAAGTCCAAGTCGAGTCGCAAGTCATCAAATTCATGACTCGAGTCTGACTCGAGTCCAAGTCACATGACTCGAGTCCACACCTCTGGCTGCCTCCATCAGCTCCGCTCCTCAGCTCCGCCTCGCCGCTAGTACAGTGCCTGGTGACGTCAGGCCGCCTGCGTGCGAGGTGAAGGAGTGACGGAGCCGGAGCCAGCCCTGCGCGGGAGTGAAGAACACACGCACACAAAAAAGGTAACTTGTTAATTTAACGTTTATTTCTATGAGGAGTAATTCTGAGGGGTCAAACCAAAAAATAAAAAAGTGACAAAAAAGTTATTTTTATAATGACGAGGATGACATTGGGCACTCATTATTAATTATTATTTACATCAGGCACTGATTATGATTTATGGTACACTGGGGCCCTGATTAATTTTCTATGGCATTTTGGGGCATTGGTCATTTGGGGGCATTGGTCATTTTCTCTGGCACTTTGGGGCAGTAATTCGTTTTTTTATGGCACATTGGGGGCATTGTTATTGGCTGTGTAATGTGCTGTTCAATTGCATTCTTTTTTTTTGGTTGGAGTAGGTTGCAGGGAAAGGAAGGGGAGGGGGGTGGCTGGTGCTTGAGGGGGGGTGGGCATAGCAAATTTTGCTATGGGGCCCTGTGATTTCTAATTACGTTGCTGTTTTCGACCCCCCGGTAGGCCAGCCATGGATAAAGGCAAGAAGAGAAAAATTTCTGAAGAAAACAGAGTGTTTAATGATACATGGACAGAATCATTCGCATTCTCTACTGACGAGACTGGTTTACCAGTATGCTTAATATGTGGTGAGAAATTTGCAAACAACAAAAAGTCGAATATTGCAAGACATTTCCAGAATAAACACACAGCCTTTGCTGAAAAATATCCAGATGGAGATGAGAGACGAAAAGCCATTGCAGAACTTATGAGGAAGGTTAATATGAACAAAAATAATTTCAAGAAGTGGGTGAAGACTGAAAATTCCACAACATATGCTAGTTTTGTGGCCGCTCAGGAAATAGTCAAGCACGGGAAGCCCTTCACAGATGGAGAGTATATAAAAGAAGCATTCATTAATATTTCGGAACATCTATACATGGACTTCAAAAACAAGAATGAAATTGTGCAGAAAATCAAAGACATGCCTCTCTCTGCGAAGACTGTCAAAGACAGAACCCTAAAAATGGCAGAAAACATTAGCAAACAGCAAATTCAAGACATTAATTCAGCTGTGGCGTACTCCATCGCCTGTGATGAGTCCAAAGATAAAGGTGATATTGAACAAATAGCGCTGTTCTGCCGATATGTGAACTCTTTTGGGCCACAGGAAGAACTGATTGAGCTGATACCACTAAAAGACCAAACAAGGGGTGAGGATATCTGTAAGGCTGTCCTGGACTTTTTAAGTGCTAAAAAAATAAACACCAACCACCTGGTCTCAGTGGCTACTGATGGGGCACCGAGCATGAGAGGAGCACAGGAGGGCTTTGTGGCTCTACTGCAGAAGGCGCTGGGTAGAACGCTGCTGTCATTTCATTGCATCCTGCACCAAGAGGCATTGTGTGCTCAAACATTTCCCCCGGAATGCACAAAAGTGATGGATGTGGTCATTCAGATTGTTAATAAGATAATGGCAAAGGGTTTAAACCACCGCCAGTTCCGTTTGCTATTGGATGAGGTGGAAAGCATATATTCTGACCTCCTGCTCCACAACAAGGTCCGGTGGCTGTCCAGAGGCGAGGTGCTAAAACGCTTTGTCACATGTTTGGAAGAAGTAAAAACCTTCCTGGGCAGCAAAGAGCTCACCTTTGCTGAGCTGGAACAGCCAGAGTGGCTGGAAAAATTACATTTTATGGTAGACATGACAGCACATCTAAACACGCTAAATACAACCCTTCAGGGGAAAGGAGGCACAGCCCTGCACATGCTGGAGGAGGTTTTGGCATTCGAGCGCAAGTTGACAGTGTTTGTCAAAGATTTACAGAGAGGTACACTGTCTCACTTTCCCTCTTTGAGAGAGTTCAAACAAAGTCATGATACGATAAATTTGGAATATTTCAAGTCTGCAATCACCACAATGCAAAGTTCGTTTGGGAAACGATTCTGTGAGTTCAGAGAGGAAAAAACGACATTATCCTTCCCTGTCACTCCCCTGGCGATCGATCCATCCCTATTGAATATGACTGCATTTGCAGGTGTAAGTCAACCTGATCTTGAGATGGAACTGGCCGATATAGCCGACAAAGATATATGGGTGTCCAAGTTCAAATGCTTGACCGCTACTCTTGAGGATGTTGCCCGTCAGAAGGCCATTCTGGCTCAGAATCATAAATGGAGTGATATTGAAAACCTTCCCAAACAGGACAAACTTGTATTCGAAACATGGAATGCCATCCCCAACACTTATATAAACATGAAAAAGTATGCATTTGGAGTCCTGTCGATCTTCGGCTCCACATATGTATGTGAGCAGGTCTTCTCCAACATGAACTATATTAAAAACAAACATCGATCACGCCTCACAGATGACAGCTTGCAAGCCTGTGTGAAAATGAAGGTGACGTCTTACAGCCCTGATGTGCAGACACTGTGCACTGAGGTTCAGGAGCAAAAATCCCATTAACCAGGTAATTTAGCTATTAATTTGCAAAAATATATTTTACATTGTTAAGTGAAAAAGTCCTTTTTTTATTCAGATTGACAGCTGACTGCACGATCCTGTATATAGCAATAAGGTAAGAAACAATATATGCAGTGTTATATTTGTTTTAAATGTTGCAATGGTTTTGCGGCTCCCAGTTTATTTTTTCCTTCGGAAACGGGTCCAAGTGGCTCTTTATGTCTTAAAGGTTGCAGACCCCTGCACTATACCATTGACCGTCGAGTGAAAGATACTAAGAGGAAGCAACGAAATATGTCAATGGAAGAGTAGAAGTAGGAGACTTGCACCGGAGCAAAGAATCCTTTCCCTGCGGAGAATACAAGATATATAGTCATGCCAGTGAGTGGACTGCGGTCTGAAAGTCACTGTAAACGTGAACACAATCAGTTAAGATCCGAAATGGTTTATTACGTCCTTCCAATGATTGCTGAGCCAGAATCCGTCTTCTCGGTTGAAATTGTCTCTGTATTTGTATATGTGGATCGCCTCATGAACGAATCTCTCATGGTAGCCAGATGGCTTGCAGAAAACCTCTGTCTTGGAGAAGTCAATGTCATGTGACCCCACTGAATTGTAACAGTGATCTGCCACGGCTGAGGTGTTTGTCCTACCGTGTTTCAGGTCTGGTTTATGTTCACGGATGCGGTCCGAGACATGTCGTTTGGTTTCTCCAATGTAACTGCTACCACAGAGCAACCTAGTTTGTAGACGCTAGGGTACTGTATGTCTGGAACCACATCTTTTACAGACGGGACCAGATCACGGATTTTATGTACTGTGTTAAATCGGACCTGGATCTTGTGTTTAATCAGGATTTAGGAGATCTTTTTTGTGACCCCAGCAATGTAGGGTAAGGTGATGGTTTTGAAAGGCTCCTCAACAGCGTGCCAAGTCCAGCAGGAAGCGAATCATTCATTGTCATTTGTGTGTAGTCTCTTGTTTATTTCACATAGGTCAACAGATTTAGGTCTTATATAGATCAAATTCAACCTCTTATATAACCCAGGATTCTTATGGTCAGAATGAGGCTTCACTAGAACCTGCATGATAAATATACAAAAAATTGCTGTGAATGATAGACAAAAGACAATTTCATGAAGTTACTTATGTAAAACAGGCAAAAATGCTTAAGGCATATTTAACCGACCAGTCTCTGATGGGGTCTCTAGACTGGCAGCCCGTTCTCTGATGGGGTCTCTCGACAATAGATCAACAAACCTCACCCTGTTTATAAATGTTATCCTTTATTCAGCACCAGGCTCAGACATGGCCACGGCACTCTTTTGATGGATATTGCCTTTGAACAGAAGGTGGTAAAATTGACGATGACATTGTCAGGAAATTGGTACTGCAGAATGTCCTCGGCGTCTGCTCGTGCATGCCACTTCTGTCAAAAGTGCTGCAAGCCATGGAGACTGGGTCCCTGTGGGTTTTGTCCAAATTGATCAGTGCCCACCTGCACTGCAGAAGCAGCTGCATGAAGCTTAAGGATTTCCAACTGAGTGGCTCTGTGGTCAGAATGCTCGACTCGCTATCGGATGAACATGAGTTAATTTCCCACTCGAGGCACAATTCTGCACAACTGATATCGTCAGCTCTCTACTTGATTCGGTAGGATAAGCGTCATTTTCGGAAAAGATGACAGTGGTTTTTATTTTGTGACGCTGATGCCCACCACAGGATGTGAAATATCCATCATTCTTTCACATTTATCAATGGATATTATTCCTGCCACACACTCCATTACAAATGGTTCACCTTTTGAGTTGAATGGCCTTATAAACGCCACTTGTGTTGTCCATCTTTCACTAAATTCAAAATCACTCATTAAAATGGCATTGGTAAAACATCCAAATGCAGGACTCTTCTGAAAAGTTGAGGTTCGGTGAAGCTTTCCTGACTAAATATCGACTTAACATTGCAGTATACCCAAAGGTGGTATGGTGGCATTGTGGGTTGTGAACCCAGTGATCTGCGTTGGATTGGCGACCGCTGCTAACATCAGCAGTGAATGTTTTCTGAACTGGTCCTGAACCCTCGCTTCAACAACTCTAGCCAGCGTGGTGAAGTATGGTCAAGCAGCGCCCATAACTGACACAGCATAGAAGGGCCCTTCTTCAACCAGCAGGGGATTAACAAGGGGCTGTAAATAATTGTATACCACACTCATAAAACACGGGATATCAAACAATAACATCGTTTCAATAGTTTTTTGAGTTCCTTTGTTGTTGTGTGGTATGCACGTGACGGTAAACTGGCGTACATGAAGAAACCCCTACAGATGAAGAAGATAACACTCAAAGTTCCACAGCAACAAACTGCACTGCCTAGGCTGTAAGGTGGCCATCGCATGGTTGATTTAATGGATGGTTGAGTGATGGGTGGGTGAGTTGTTGAGTGAGTGGGGTGAGTGAATGAGATGATGAGTGAGTGGT
Source organism: Lampetra planeri (assembly GCF_965212315.1). Lineage (NCBI taxonomy): Eukaryota > Metazoa > Chordata > Hyperoartia > Petromyzontiformes > Petromyzontidae > Lampetra > Lampetra planeri. The sequence goes on along the minus strand of NC_136123.1, from coordinate 13,825,147 downwards.
TGAGTGATTGCGTGGGTAGTAGGTGAGTGGGTGAGTTAAGGATTGGGTGAGTTAGGGATTAGGTGAGTGGGTGATTGGGTGGGTTGTTGAGTGAGTGTATGGGTTGAGTGAGTGGGGTGAGTGAATGAGACAGTGAGTGAGTGGTTGAGTGATTGTGTGGGGAGTGGGTGGTGAGCGGGTGGATGAGTTGGTCGGTTGTTGAGTGAGTGAGGTGAGTGAATGGGTAGGTGATTGAGTGTATGGGTGGGTGGGTGAGTGGGTCAGTTAGTGGTTTGGTAAAGTGAGTTAATGCGTTAGTGAGTAAGTGGGTGGGTAGGCGAGTGTGTGAGTGAGCTAGTGGCTACATGATTGAGCGGGTGACTGGCTGAATGCGGGAGAAGATGGGTGGGTGAGGTAGTGGGTGAGTAAGTGGGTGGGTGAGTGAGTTAGTGATCAGGTGTGTAGTTTGGTGAGTGAGTGGGTGGGTTGGTGAATAGGTGGGTAAGTGAGTGAGTGGTTTAGTGAATGAGTGGTTGGGTGGGTGGGTTGTTGAGTGAGTCGGGTCGGTGGGTGGGCAGGTGAGTGAGTCGGTCAGGGAGTGGGTGGGTTAGACATGGAGGAAGTGGCTGGGTGAGTTAGTGGGTGGGTTTACACATGAGTGGGTTGGTATTTGGGTAAGTGATGTGAGTTAGTAGGTGAATGAGTAAGTGAACGTTACAAAGCTCTCCCTAAAGAGCTGCATGTGGCTCTAGAGCCGCAGGTTTCTGGGCCCTGGTCTCGGGAGAAGAGACGGGTTGTAGAGGAGGAGCAGAAGCAGGTGAGGATGACTGCGTGATGATCGCTCACCTCTGGGTGCCACTCTAATGCCCGGCTCGGCCCTCGTCCTCCACCCGTGTCCCACCAATCTCAATCTCTTCCACCACCTGATCCTTCCCACAAGACTTTCCTGCCACGTTCTATTCCTAACCTTCAAGTTGCTTACCCTATTCTCCACTCTACGCACGTTTCCCATCCATCACAGCATCAATACCCATTCACAGTTACCGCGTGTAATCGAGATGATGGAACGTTATAAATCGCTAAGCTTTAAAGCGACAGTAATTGAAGCTGTTAACAATTAATGCAAGGACTCTGCCTCCCTAATTATTTTCTCTGACGATGGCCCCAACCATAACGGAAAATCACGAACAACTCCAAGCAGCAGAAACAACATGTTCCATGCAATTATTTCTAGATTTGAAGCTTTCGTGACTGCAAGGATTCATACTCTTTGGTTTTTTCGGTAAAGTCACGTAGGTAACGGTTCCACCTAAAGACGGAAGCTTGTGTTGGCTCCGAAACGTCGTGATTTAATTTAGTTCTTTTCATTTTTGGCGGCGCACACAGTTGCAGCAGCTCAGTGTCTACCCGGTCGGTGCCTTGTATGGTTGTTTATGTTCGCGTTTTGTCTTGTTTTGTGTTCATTTTGTCGGGCGAGTAACACCTTTAGCCGGCACGATCTCCTTAAGATCGGACTATGTTACGATCGGAGTGTTACAAGCGAGTTTCTCCGTCTTCACAAGATTCCAGTGGAGTTAGCGAGGAGGCCCGGCTCTCCGTGGATTATCATCCCGGCGGGGAGGAGGCGAAGGCAGCGTAGAGAGAGAAGACAGAGGCGAGGCTGCAGGGCCGGTGCGCTAGCCAGGCTACGGAGGCAGCCACTCAAACCACCGCTACCCAGCCTATTTCTCACGAACGCCAGATCCATCGCGAACAAAATGGATGAATTGAGGCTACAGACTACAGCGAACAACGTAGTGAAGGACAGCTGCATTCTGCTTTTCACAAAAACCTGGCTTCATTCATCCATCCCAGACTCTGCTATTGAGCTCGCAGGCTACACAGCACAGCGCCAGGACAGAACAGTAGACTCCGGTAAGAGCAGAGGAGGGGGGCTCTGTGTGTACGTGAATAAGAGCTGGTGTACTAACACTGTGACTGTAGACAGCCACTGCTCCCCAGATCTGGAGTATGTGACTGTTAAATGCAGGCCGATTTACCTCCCAAGAGAGTTTACTGTGGTCATGATAACTGCTGTTTACATCCCAACGGATGCTAATGCTAACTCAGCTATTGGACTTTTACATGGCAGCATTAGCATTCAGCAGAGCAAGTATCCTGACGCTGTGCTGATTATAGCAGGGGATTTCAACCATGCAGACTTAAAGGCAGCACTCCCTAAATTCCACCAGCATGTTAAGTGTGCTACTAGGGGAACTAAGATTCTGGACAAGGTCTACACCAACATCAAACTAGGCTACAGGGCTAGACCACTACCACACCTGGGCCAGTCTGACCATTTGTCCCTGCTTTTGATCCCTGCATATGTAATGTAGTAACTCCACGGGAGACGACTTCACGGGTAACACACTCTTTATTTTATCAAACTTGGTTACAGGTGACTAACACCTACTTTGTATCTCGGGTGACAAACACCCACTTAGCTACTTGGCGACTAACGCCCACTGAGCTACTCGGATGACCAACATCCACTTAGTACTCGGGTGACAAACACCCACTTAGCTACTTGGCGACTAACGCCCACTGAGTTACTCGGATGACCAACATCCACTTAGTACTCGGGTGACAAACACCCACTTAGCTACTTGGCGACTAACGCCCACTGAGCTACTCGGATGACCAACATCCTCTTAGCTACTTGGCGACTAACGCCACTGAGCTACTCGGATGACCAACATCCACTTAGTACTCGGGTGACAAACACCCACTTAGCTACTTGGCGACTAACGCCCACTGAGCTACTCGGATGACCAACATCCACTTAGCTACTCGGCGACTAACGCCACTGAGCTACTCGGATGACCAACATCCACTTAGCTACTCGGCGACTAACGCCACTGAGCTACTCGGCTTCACTAGGTCTTCAGCTCCGTCTTCGGGTCTTCAACTGGGTAACTCTCCCCGAGTGCTCTCGCGCGTCCCCCTTTATACCCCACCTGCGGACGTCGCTGCGAGCACCCACTTATTCGACCAATCGCCGGGCGCTGGCTACGATCCTCTTTTCCCACATCTCATCGTGCCTCACCACTCACTCCGCGCCGCCTCGTCATCTGTCACTCCCGGCGCGCGCGTCCACACCACGCCCACAACGCGTGCCCAACCCCGCACCCCGCGCCGCCCCGTGATCCATCACTGTCACAGTCGGCGCACGTCAATACCACCACTACATCACCCCCTACCACATAGCTCGCAGCCGCCCCGGCTGCTACAAAAATATACAAACCCTCCCTGTGTGCCCCGTAACACAACACAACAACAAGAACAACAACTAAGCTAACAACACAACACGACGCGAACACCACCATCCGCAACCCTCAACCAATGCCACCGCGACAATAGAACAATATATACAAACCGGCGAGTGACAATAGCAATGTGTATACAAAAAAAATAAATGGAAAATTTTTTTTTTTTTCTTTCGACTCGTGCAGTGTCCCCTTTTCTTCCGAGCGTCCCTACAACGGGACATTACCCCGGCAGAGGGGAACACCGGGCGAGCTCGGTGTAGAGCACAAAAAAACCGTCCTCATGAAAATTGTTGAGACCTAGCCCGAGTCCGCCTTGCCGGTCCGTCGTACGGCACCAGACGCGGTTGAACGTCCGGTGGTGCCGGCAGTTCAGGAAGACATCGGCCAGGCATCGAGGACTCGTGCGTGCCCCGGGGTTCAGGCTCTCGACGGTCAGCAGCCGTCAAGCCCGAGGCACCTGGGGGTGGGTCAGGTGGAGACACGTGAGGATCAGCCTGCGACACCTCCCTCCCCGAGTCGACGGTCACATCACACGCCCGGTCGTCACGGCACAGAACGGGGTCACACGGTGCCGCATAGGGCTTCAGTCGGGAGGGGTGCACATACCAACGGCGTTTCCCCCATTTAATCTGTATACTCTGGGGCCGTGCAACCCGCACAATTTCCACCGGTCCCCTCCAAGGTCTCAACAACTTGGGGGACGTAGCCAACGGTGCATGTGGACAATGCAGCCAGGCCTTATCGCCTGGTTTCCAATCATGCGTATGCACCCTCCGCTCATGCAATTTCTCGTTTGCAATTTGCCGCGACCGCGAATTCAACCTTGCCCCCTCCCGCGCTTCAGTCAATTTGGCGATATTAAATTTGATGTGGTCTGCCAATTTAGATTTTGCACGTGGCTGGGAAATCCCCAGTTGGACGTCCATGGCCGGATCGGCCTCCCGCCCATACATGAGAAAAAATGGGGAAAACCCTGTCGCCGCATGAGGGGCCATTCGATAGGCCGCGAGTACCCCCGGCACCTGTAAGTCCCAATCAACCTGATCGTCGCAGACCTGTTGGCACAACATAGACGTAATCGTTCTGTTCAGACGCTCAACCATCCCGTCAGTCTGCGGGTGGTAGGGGGAAGTACGCACTTTCTTTGTACCCAACAGGTCGCACACCTCGCGCAACAAAACGCTCGAAAAATTCTTCCCTTGATCCGTCAGCAAGCGTTCGGGGGCGCCCTTGTCCAACACATAACCCTGGACAAAGGCGTCCGCCACCGCCGCAGCCGACTGGTTGGCGAGCGGCCATGCCATAGGCCATCGGGTGAAGTATTCCACGCCAACCAGCAGGAACCTATTTCCCCTTGGTGTAACCGGAAAGGGCCCCAAGATGTCCAACGCTACCAATTCGTTTATACGCGAAACCTGAATGGATTGCAGCGGTGGATTAGCTGCCAATGGTGGCGGTTTCCTTTTGGCGCACCCTACGCATCCCTTAAGAATATTCGCCACGTCGTTACCCATCCCCGGCCAATAATAGTCTCGCTGGATTAGGGCGAGCGTTTTGTGAAAACCCAGATGCATGAGCCGTTCATGAGCTGCCAGAACAACCCTACCCCGCATAGCAACAGGCACCACGAGCACGTGACGCCGGGACATGTTGTCCCACCTCATCAACAGGCCCTGTCTGCACACCCAGGAACCGACCCGCGCCTCCCCTTGTTCGGGAGCGCCAACTTTCCGACGCAGCGTAAGTAGGGAGCTGTCGGACATCTGGAGGCGGCCCCACTCAATGAGGGGCAACGACAACAGCGAATCCCTCCCCGTGGGGGCGTCCTCTCCCGGGGTGTCAGTGGCGGCGAGCGCAACTCCCGGGGTGCCGGCGACCGGGGGTTTGCACCGCGCTGATCCCAACAAACATGTGCAGTCCGTGCACGGCGGCAACCGCGACAAGGCGTCCGCGTTTGAGTGCCGCAACCCTTTTCGGTAAATCGTCGTGAATTGGTAGTCTTGAAGGACCTCCAACCATCGGGACAATTGGCCCGATGGCTGCGCCACGCGCATAGCGTATTGTAGAGCCGCATGGTCCGTCCGGACCGTAAAATGACGGCCGTAAAGATACGGCCTGAATTGCTGTGTAAAAAACACAATGGCTAACAATTCACGACGAGTTACGCAATAGCGTTGTTCTGCGGGGGAAAGAACCCTACTACCGTAGGCGACCACCCGTTCAACCCCCCCGACCAACTGTGAGAGCACCCCCCCGATACCCGTATTGCTGGCGTCCGTGTCAAGCAAAAACGGTTGTGTGAAATCGGGGTAACACAAGGGGGGAGCCTGCACCAAAGCGTCACGGAGGGAGCAGAACGCATCCTCCTCCTCTGCCCCCCAGTGAAACCTCACACCCTTAGCCGTCAAAGCGTGCAGGGGCTTGGCTATGGTGGCAAATTGCTTGACAAAACGACGGTAATAGGAGGCAAAACCAATGAAACTACGAACCTCCGTGACCGAGGTTGGCGTTGGCCATGAGCTGACGCAATGCGTCTTAGCAGGGTCCGTCGAGATCCCTGAACGACTCACGATATGGCCCAAATACCTGACCGATTCCCGAAGCAGAAAACATTTAGCCGGTTTAAATTTTAGCTTAGCGGAACGCATCCTGAGGAACACCGCTCTCAGTCGCTGGAGGTGCTCCTCGAAAGTCCGACTAAAGACGATAATATCGTCAAGATAAATCAAACAGGTATCCCATTGGAGGCCCGACAAAACCAATTCCATGAGTCTCTGGAACGTGGCGGGAGCGGAATGTAAGCCCATGGGCAAACGGTTGAATTCAAAAAGGCCCCCAGGTGTCCGGAAAGCAGTTTTAGGTTTAGACTCGTTATCGAGTGGCAATTGCCAAAATCCAGAAAGCAGATCGAGTGTGGAAAAAAACTGCGCTCCCGCCAAGGCATCCAGCGACTCATCCATCCTGGGGAGCGGATACGCATCCGCCATCGAGATTTTGTTTAAGCGGCGGAAATCGACACAAAACCGCAAGGACCCGTCCTGTTTCTTTACTAGGACAATAGGAGCACCCCACGGACTAGAAGAGGGCGAAATGATATCGGCCGCCAACATATCATTAACCGCCGATTGCACATGTTCCTTCTCGGCCGGGCTGAGCCGGAAGGGATTCTGACGAATAGGGGCCGCGTCCCCTGTAGCTATGTGGTGGCGCAACAGGTCAGTGCAGCCGATATCGTACTTATGTTTGCTGAACACGTCAGCAAACTCGATGAGCAAACCCCTCAATGCTCCCAATTGCACCCCGGACAAGTTAGCAGAACCCGCACACAGCGAGTCCAACCACTCAGTCCCCTCATCACTTTGAGGATGCGACTCGACAGTAAAATCTGCTTGAGCCACGAGCCGTTCCTCAACGGGCAGCGGCGCGGCGTGAGCCAGCACCGTTCCCTGCGCAATTACGGCCGGCCGCGACCCCGTATTCAGGACCATTACGAACGGCTCACTGTCCCCTCTCAGCACGGTTTGAGCAACCGCTAAGTCGAGGCCCTTACTGGCTCTGTTTGACGGCCCCAACAGCACCCCCTGTGCCTCCGCACCCACCTCGAGTGGCTTCCTGAACCGAAGGGGTACTAACATTTGCGATCCCGGGGGTACCCGTACAGTGTGAGTCGCCAGCGCCTGCACCGTCGCACAAACCGTGCACACTTTGATAGGGCTCGACAAGAAGGCAACCCGCCGACCTGACGGAAGCTCTATGCAGGCCTGATCAATAAGAATTTTGATGGCCATTTTTGACAAAAAGTCCGTACCTAGCAAACAGGGAACGGCCAGCGATGATGATACAAAAATAGGGCCCGCTAATTTAATGTCCCCAATGCAAATAGTCGCCCGAATCTGGCCGATGATCCCCAGGGATCCCCCATTCGCCGCATAAAATGGCACGTCCACCGGCAGAAGGGGTCTACTTTGGACGGGAAGAATGTTATAAATAAGGTCCGAGATGATGGTGGCCGACGCACCCGTGTCAACAAGCACCCGGACCTCAACCCCGTCAATGAACCCCGTTACCACGGACGACCCGGCTGACGCAGCCACGATCCTGTGGGCCAATTCGGACCACTCGACTGCTTGCGGGCCGCGTACGGACCCCCCTCGCCGAATTGAACCCCCGGCACCCAGCCGCGAACTCCCCACCGCGAAGCGGCGACCCGAATGTGCCGTGTTTGTGGACCGAACGTGTGAGGTGCCGCGACTTGCCGGGTTTTGTTGGGATGACTTGTGGCCCTGGTCGTCGTCCCGACGTGGTCCTGCGGCGCGCGGACGCGGGGCCCGGCACCCGGCTGCGACGTGACCCCGAAGGCCGCAGTTGTAGCAGACGACGGACGTCGTAGGTTTCGGTTGCTCCAGCTTGCGGGGCGAACGTGTGGGCGAACGACCTCCCGTTCTCCACTCCCCCGGACACGATGCAGCGAAGCCCCGCTCCTGCACCGCAGCTGGCTGAGGTTCGGCGATCGTGGCGGCCAGTGCCGCATTCCCCGGCCATTCGCAGACGACCCCCGGCTTGCGTTTGAGGACCTCGTACGCGTGAATGCTCGTGGCGATCGCCAGGGAGCAGATCTCCATCTCGTCTGCCACGTTGATGGGGACCCCCAACTCGTGGGCCAACACCAGCAGCTGCTCCGTCACCATGGCGTCCTTCCCCTCCTTATCCATGCGGGGAAAAGCCGCGTCCGCCAAGGCGAGCAGTGCCGTGCGGTAGGCTAGCGTCGTTTCCCCAGCCACCTTCCGCCGATCGTAGAACTGGTGGCGGCACGTGGAGGGCGGCCCGAACACCTTCGCCATCAGGTGTAGTGCGGCCTGGAGCGTAGAGCGGGACGACCTTGCAGCAGATGTGAAGGCTGCAAGCGCGTCGTCGTCAAGCATCGCTGGCAACGCACGCAGGGCAGTGGTGTCGGACCACCCCGACATCTCCTGATGAGCGAGGAACCTTCGTTGGAAGGCTCCCCAGTCGCCCCCATCCGCCTTGAACGCCGACAGCGCGGGCAATCTTTGCTGGAGGACCCGATCGTCGTCGACGTCGGAGAGATTTTCCCGCGCTCCGCTGGAGTTGTGTAAAATGTCGGCTCGGTTGTCAGGCGCAAAATGGAGGGCTCCGGCGCGCGCCGATGACGTGGGCTGCGCTGCGCGGAGGTGTCCGGCCACGTGGCGTCCGTCTTTCCCGCCAATCGGTGGCGGCCCCCCAAAAACGGCGGCAACATCCAGGCTTTTGGCGCGAAGCGCCCTTTGGCGGGAATCCTCCACCGTCGCTTCCTCCACGACCCCCGCAGCCGTTTTTCCGCTCGCCGGAACGGAGATGTCGGCCAAGACAGCGGCGGCGGCGAGTAGCAACTCCGCCAAGCGGGCGTGCGCGTCCTGGAGGCCGGTGTCGGAGGCAAGCGGAGCGTCGGCCATCACCGCGAAGTGCTGCATCGGCGGCAACTCCTCGTCCTCTACTCCCGAGGTCGGTGTCCCCGGTACGCCGTCGTCATCCCGACCTCGCTCGTGGGTACGGGTAGTCTTCCTTGTGTCCATACTTCTTGAAGACAGGTTTACTTCTGACGCCAGTTGTAATGTAGTAACTCCACGGGAGACGACTTCACGGGTAACACACTCTTTATTTTATCAAACTTGGTTACAGGTGACTAACACCTACTTTGTATCTCGGGTGACAAACACCCACTTAGCTACTTGGCGACTAACGCCCACTGAGCTACTCGGATGACCAACATCCACTTAGTACTCGGGTGACAAACACCCACTTAGCTACTTGGCGACTAACGCCCACTGAGTTACTCGGATGACCAACATCCACTTAGTACTCGGGTGACAAACACCCACTTAGCTACTTGGCGACTAACGCCCACTGAGCTACTCGGATGACCAACATCCTCTTAGCTACTTGGCGACTAACGCCACTGAGCTACTCGGATGACCAACATCCACTTAGTACTCGGGTGACAAACACCCACTTAGCTACTTGGCGACTAACGCCCACTGAGCTACTCGGATGACCAACATCCACTTAGCTACTCGGCGACTAACGCCACTGAGCTACTCGGATGACCAACATCCACTTAGCTACTCGGCGACTAACGCCACTGAGCTACTCGGCTTCACTAGGTCTTCAGCTCCGTCTTCGGGTCTTCAACTGGGTAACTCTCCCCGAGTGCTCTCGCGCGTCCCCCTTTATACCCCACCTGCGGACGTCGCTGCGAGCACCCACTTATTCGACCAATCGCCGGGCGCTGGCTACGATCCTCTTTTCCCACATCTCATCGTGCCTCACCACTCACTCCGCGCCGCCTCGTCATCTGTCACTCCCGGCGCGCGCGTCCACACCACGCCCACAACGCGTGCCCAACCCCGCACCCCGCGCCGCCCCGTGATCCATCACTGTCACAGTCGGCGCACGTCAATACCACCACTACACATACGCCCCCATCAAGAAAACGGCTCCTACCATCACAAAAACTGTCGCCATCTGGCCTGAGGGTGCCACCCAGCAGCTGCAGGACTGCTTTGATAGGACCAACTGGGGGGTCTTCGAACATCAGGACCTGGAGGTGTTCACATATAGTGTATTGTGCTACATTAAAAACTGCATAGACACTGTCACTGTGGACAAACGCGTTCGGGTTTACCCCAACCAGAAGCCCTGGATGACCCGGGAGGTCCAGCAACTGCTGAAGGAGAGGAACATCGCCTTCAACTCCAGAGACAAAGCTCTCTACAGCACAGCCCGAGCTAACCTGAAGAGAGGCATCCGCGAGGCCAAAGCAGACTACAGGAGGAGGATTGAGGAACGCCTGGACAGTAACGACAGCAGGCAGGTGTGGCAGGGAGTCCAGCACCTCACCAACTACAGGGCCAATCGCGGAGCTGCTGATGGTGACACCGCTCTGACAGAGGAGTTGAACCTCTTCTTTGCCCGCTTTGAGGTGACACCACAAGGGACAGCATCACCAAACCTCACGGTCCACAGCAGCTTAAACCTCACAGTAGAGGAGCATGAGGTGAGGCGCACGCTGCGGGCCGTCAACCCGAGGAAGGCTGCGGGACCTGATGGCGTCCCGGGACGTGTGCTGAGGGACTGTGCTGACGAGCTGGCTGGAGTCTTCACAAGGATTTTCAACCTGTCTCTGGAACAGTCCACTGTACCACCCTGCCTAAAGTCCTCCACCATAGTCCCCCTGCCCAAAAAAACCCACATTTCCAGCTACAACGACTACCGGCCAGTAGCACTCACGCCAGTGGTGATGAAGTGCTTTGTAAAACTGGTCCGGAGTCACATCATAGGAAGCTTGCCCCGAAACCTTGACCCCCACCAGTTTGCCTACAGAGCGAACCGATCCACGGAGGACGCCGTGGCCACAGCACTACATGCTGCACTGTCACACCTGGAGCAGCAGGGGAGCTATGTGCGGATGCTCTTCGTGGATTACAGTTCTGCGTTCAACACCATCCTCCCACACAAACTGGTGGAAAAACTGGGCGACCTGGGGATTCCACATTCCACCTGCATGTGGATACATAGTTTCCTCTCGGGCCGCAGACAGAGGGTCAGAGTGGGCCGTCATACATCCACAGCCCTGAGCCTCAGTACCGGCTCCCCCCAGGGCTGTGTACTGAGCCCCCTGCTCTACTCCCTCTACACACATGACTGTGCCGCCGTCCACCATAGCAACACCATTGTGAAGTTTGCTGATGACACCACAGTGGTGGGGCTCATCTCTGGGGGGGATGAGTCTGCCTACAGGGACGAGGTGGAGCGGCTGACAGCATACTGCAGGGGCAACAACCTGCTCCTTAACACCGCAAAGACCAAGGAGCTCATAATAGACTACAGGAGAAAGAAAACGGACACTCCACCACTAATCATCAGCGGGGACTGTGTGGAGAGGGTGGCAGACTTCTGCTTCCTGGGAGTCCACATTGGGGAGGGCCTGACCTGGAGCGCCAACAGCACTGAGCTTCTGAAAAAGGCCCAGCAGATACTTTACTTCCTGAGAATCCTCGGGAATAATAACATCACACAGAAACTGCTGGTGTCCTTCTACCGAGCCTCCATCGAGAGCATTCTCACATACTGCATCTGTGTATGGTACACCAGCTGCACAGTGGCTCAGAGGAAAGCGCTCCAGAGGGTCATCAACACAGCCCAAAAGATCGCCGGCTGCCATCTCCCCACACTGGAAGAACTACACAGTTCACGTTGCATCAAAAAAGCACAGAACATTATAAAGGACTCTTCTCACCCTGGACACTCACTGTTTGAGCTGTTGCCATCAGGCAGACGATTCAGATCAGTCAAAACAAGGACAAACAGATTCAAACAGAGCTTTTATCCTACAGCGATCACCACACTCAATAATGCTAATTAATTATTAAGTAATAGTATTTTCAATTGACTGTGAAATAGAGATGTGCAATGACAAAATGTAACCTTATGTGGGTATGTGGGTATACTTGGGCTGTTTTTATATATAGTATAAATTGATTATCTTTCATTTAATTTTATTTTTATTTTCTTGTTTTATTTAATTTAAATTTATGAATGATGCCCTGACTGGTGAGCATTTTAAATGTCGTTGTACTGGTGACAATGACAATAAACGATCTATCTATCTATCTATTTTTTTTACCTACGTGACTTTACCGAAAAAAACAAAGGGTATGAATCCATGCAATTATGTTCCATGCAATTATAATTGATTATCTTTACTATAGGCGAGTGGTGGCGGAGCGGTTCTCGTACTGCGCTACTGAACGTGCCGAGCTAAACAGGCAGTTGCGGCTGCAAATAACCCCGGGTAGCCTTTAAAAGATTGTTGGTGCAAGTCTTGTTACCTTTGTAGTGTTGTAAGGACCGACTTCTGAACTTCTTTATGGCACACACTGTTTATTATCTTAATACACAGTCCCTATCACACTAAGGGGTATATGGTCCCCTCACCCGTTACCCTCAGAAGGTACAAGCCTCCGGACCCTGCAGGCTATCTAATCTCAATGCTCTCCCAGCGTCCTCTGGCTGGACCTAGGGGATCTCTCCCCGACCACTGGTTACTCTGAGCCCTAGCCCTGATAAGGGCTGGAGGGCTTGGTCCAGGGTCCTAGACGTCTTCGGCCGACTTGGGTCTTCGTGTAGCAGAACTCCTCCAGAGCTCTCAGCGCTCTGGCTTTTATACCTGTTCGTGGCTGGGTTGTCCAATCTCCGGCCACCTTGTGGGACCCTCTGATTGGTCATTCCCAATCTGGGTTTGGATCCTACCTCACCCCATTTGACCCTGACCGTTTGATTGAGCGGGAAAACCTTGTTTACGATCTGCTCTCACAGTTTGCGAACAGCGAGTAGTTATCTGCTTCTGCCATCTGCATGACAATAGGCTCAGTCCCAACAAGCAGCAGCCGTACTTACCATCTCACAACAACTCCTCTCCTGTGGCCCATCCTGGATCCTCCCCCCCCCCCTTAACCAATATATATAAGGTCGGATCTCTTGGGACTTCTCTTTACTTGATACAGCAATTGTGCTATAACGGTTTCACCTGAAGACGGATGCTTGTGTTGACTCCGAAACGTCGTGATTTATTATTTTATTTCTATTATTTTTCTATTATTTATTTTTATGTATTTTTATTATTATTTTTTTACCTACGTGACTTTACCTAAAAACCTGAGAGTGTGTTATACTGCTAAATACGTTGGATTTTCTTAGCTACAACCCATTGCATTTCGTCTATCGTTTTGTTACATTCGTGGGAACATCACCCATTAAAATTTTGCCGTACCGTACCTTTACTTTCCACCAAAGCGGAGAGCACGCAGGGAGGTTCAATGCCCCAAATATTGTTGACCTTGCTTTCTTACGGTGGGTGAGGAACATTGTGAGAGAGACATTGTTCTTCCATACCAAGAAAACACCATCGCACAATTTCTTGACACTAACAGAGCATACGATGCCCTACAATAACACATTTTCTTGTCGCAAGGCCAAGATGGGTACCACGTCAAGATTTCTCCAATTACAAAGCTGCAGGACAAAGACATCCTCACCAAACTGTCTCCTATAAAAAAAAAAAAACATCTATTCCTTCGTGATGATGGACAACCTTTTTCACCAGTATGTTGTCGATGAGTATGCCAACATTGAGAGTGAGCGCCTTCTCTACATTCTACTGAATCAAAACCGTCTGCGTGTGAACAGTATGCTCATCTCTGGGACGCCATCAATGCCGAAGGAGATGCAAACGGTCACAATGTGGGCTGATTAGTTGTTTTGCCTTCATCCTTCACAGCTCCACCAAGATACATGCATGAGGAGACTCGGGATGCCATGACGTACATCAGCCAATATGCCACGCCCCATCTCTTCATCACCTTCACTTGCAATCCCAAATTAAAGGAGATCCAGGTTTACCTTTATCCAATCCAAAAGCCACCAGGCAGACATGACATCTTAGCGAGGGTCTAAAACCAAAAGTTTATGACCTCATGATCCTTATTACGACCAACGAAGGCGGCGTGTTTGGATAGACAAGCAGTAACTTGCACACCATTGGGTGGCAAAAACGTCGTCTTCCTCATGCTCACATTTCGCTATGGATGAGGGAAACAATTCATGCAAGTCACGTTGACACATTTATCAGTGCTGAGCTATCTCACCCCCATCAAGACCCTGCCCTTTTTTCTATGTGGTCTGCAACCAAATGGTCCATGGCCCATGTGCCCAGTTCTATTGAAATGCGCCATGTATTTAAGACCACAGGTGTACCAAGAGGTATCCACGAAACTACTTTAAAGCCTCTCAGTCGGCCCATGATGACTATCCTCTATATCGTCACATAAATACTGAGCATGGATTTCAAACAACGCTCAGACCTGCCACTAACTCGCTAATTAAGGTTCACAACCGGTGGAACGTTCCCTACTGCCCTCTTCTGTGCAAGATCTTCCAGGCCCACTTTACCGTGAAATTCTGCTATTCTAAAAAAAGCCATCAATTATGTTTACCAATACATCAACAAAGGCTCTGACATGCCTGTCTTTGCCTTACAAAACAGAGGGGCAAAGTGTGCATGAGCTTAACCTTTTTCTCCAAGGAAGATACATCAGCAACAATGAGGCCATTTGCAGAATTCTTGGTTTCGCCATCCATGACCGTTCCCCCACAGTCGTCCATTTGGCGCTTCACCTCCAAAATGGTCAACGCATCTTCGTCACCAAAGGAAATGCCCCACAACAGGCCCTGGCTCCACAAGATACCACCCTTATGGCGTTCTTGGTTTTGTGCCCAAGTGACCCATTTGCTGCCAACCTGCTCTACCATTAAGTTCCCTCCTACTATACATGTGTAATAAAGGTCGCGGAGGAAACTTCTGTAATCAGTGTTGTTTATTAGCTTTCTTCCACAGCTCTCATCGTACGGGCTCCTCTGCTATCTGACTCCTTCATGCTGTTGGCAGACAGCGTGAGAGGGAGGGATAGAGAGTGAGAGAGATGACTGTCACGGCCACGGGGCTGGCTCTGAACCCCGCGCTCGCGCGTGGCTTCCCCCTTCGTTCGTTCCAGCTCTGACCACGTGTTGCCCATCCCCATCCCTTTTAATCCCTGGGTCACGTGGTGCCTCTCAGCCAGTCCTGAGTAACCTCCCTGGAATCTTCCAGATCCCATCCTACGGTCCCAGGACCACGCCCCTAACTCGTCCCCCCATTGGCTGTGGCTGAAGCCAGCAGGGCCAATCATCTCCTTCCAGGTGTCACCTTCGCATTACGTCAGGGCCACGCCCCTACTCCTCTCCCCATTGGTTATGGGCCTGGACCGGTAGAGTCAATCATTATCAATGAGGTGTGACCACTTAATCACCCAGGTGTACCCTCACATTACACATGGACTGCTAAAAAATTAGGAAGCGACGTGCTGCTGTTGGTGAATCTGATGGCTTAGGACGAGTCTACACAGTTCATCCCAAGGCAGTCGCCCTCAAACAACAATGGAGGGCGGAGGAACGATGCTCACACCAACGAGCGGAGCGCCGGGTGGCTAAAGCACAGCAAGTTGGCACAGTAGGGGGCACAGGTGGTGCATCCGCCAGTCATCTCAGTCGACCCGTGGCACCTAAGTCTGCCCCGTGACCTGTCAGCGGGCGTTCGACACTTCACGTGGACTCAAGGTGCAGATGGCCTGGCACAAGCGTCGTGGTGACGTCACCGCCACTTAGTGGCGAATAGCGGTTGTTGTCTCTATCAGCGTCAATCCAACCATATTCAACTATTGTCAGTAGCAACACGCACCTGTTCAACTTCCACGGCCCACGACTACACGCGACTCAAACTTGCTCCGAGTTTCTGTGTGTATCTGGAACATCTTTCACACCATACATAGCCAACCGTGCTAATCTATAGGTTTCTGTGTGTACGTTTGTTGTATCTATGCCCTGTTTTCCGTTATTAATATTAAGAATAATAATAAAAAAAATTATATCTATATATATATTTTTTTAATTAAATAATGAAAACAACCCACTACAAGCACACCAGGAATCTGTGAAACGGCCATTAAACTGCACAAACAGATGGCCCATGAATGCTTGGAGGGTTAGGAAAGGTCGCGAGGAGGGGTCGCGGGGGTGTCTGCTTCTTCTCGCTCTGTTTGTGTTTTTTGTTGCCCGCTCGCAAGGAATGCGCAGAGGGGAGTCACGTTTTGAGTTAGGCACGGGCGCACACAGCGAACAGACAGTCTGGGTCGAGTCGTGCTCAATCTTGGGACTCGGCTTGCGACGCAGCTTTGCGAGGGAGGCTCGTGAGGGAGTTGGGGCAGAAGCTTGCCAGCAGGCACCGACACCAACCATGGGTGTCGTGTCTCGCAGAGAGGAGGGACGAGGTGTCGGCACGAGCCGAGAGAGTATCACTGAACGTTCTCTTCTACAGTTATCCTGATGTGTTGAGTTGCTCGCAAAGTCAAGGATTGCGATAAGTTGATTGTACTAAGTTTTCACAGTCGGCTAAGAGGTGTGCAAATACAATTATACATTTTGAGAGCGAATGCCAACAGCTGCAGCTGGAGTTGCGCTAACGAACAATCAGCCGGGAGAAAGAGAAGGAGAGCGCCAGTAGAGCTGCGCCACCGAGCGCCATCGAGCGCCACCGAGCGCCACCGAGCGCCACCGAGCGCCACCGAGCGCCACCGAGCGCCACCGAGCGCCACCGAGCGCCACCGAGCGCCACCGAGCGACACCGAGCGACAACGAGCGACACCGAGCGCCACCGAGCGACACGAGCGACCGAGCATCTTCAAGGACAGCATCGTGCCAACTCGTCATCTAGCAGTAGAGGGAGAGAGAGCGCAAGAGCAGCACGACTCGGACGTCTCCGGGCGTCACCGAGCGTCGTGCCAACTCGTTATCTAGCAGTAGAGGGAGAGAGAGCGCAAGAGCAGCACGACTCGGACGCCACCGGGCGTCACCGAGCGTCGTGCCAACTCGTCGTCCAGCAGTGGAGAGAGAGAGAGCGCACAAGCCGAGCGACACGCCGAGCGAGGGAGCAGCAGGGGCTCGCGGCGGCCACGCCCAACCCAGAGAAAACTTCTGGCCGCTGTTTGTATCCTCCCACACCACACAAGCTAACGACACAACTCCCGGCTCTAAGAATTAATTAATATTACAAGGGGACAACGCACACACAGCACGCACACGAATAAGACTTTAAAAAAAATTGTCTTTGCGTTTCAAAAAGGGTTGCCATTTCGAGGTGGTGCATTCAGTATCAACTGATCGTGCAAAGCAGTTGCTGCCGTCGAGTTACATGAATAAGAAATGTTTTAGTCATTCATTTTCGTTAACTGCATAATCACGCCAATGAAGAAGTATTTTTAGTCATTCATTTTCGTTAATCGCATAATCTTGCCCATGAATTTATTGACGTATACTTGCTTTCAGATAAGAGAGTGTCATGTGCTTGTTTAGAATAAAATTGCTTAACACCAACTGTTCGAGTGCTTCTTTCCAAGTCCATGCAAAACTATCTTATTCTTGATAACTGTATCCTGTGATGAGATATGAAAATGGAGACCTAAAATAACATAAACACACTATGATAATCGGTAAACGTTTAATCGATGATAATCGTGTTATCCTGATTGATATAACACTGGATAAACGAAGCTAAGCTTAATTATCACAACTGCTCACAGTAACATAATCGCAAGCATCCGCATAAATTACTACGATTATCTCCGCGATTATCATAATTTATGCATATTATTACACATGATCATAATTTATGCATGTTAATACACACATTAACATAATTAATGCGATTTGCGCATTTTTTGGAAAATTATTATTTTTTATTATTTTCATCAAAATTTCATAACCCGACACATACAACATAATGGGTGGCGTCGTCCGGGATCTCTCGCAGACAGTGTTTTGCATGGATGATGGAATGAATCACTACGTGTTAACCAGAATATCGGGATCGAACATTGCATGGGATTGTAAACGGGCGTAAAAAAAAAAAAACGCCCTCTGAGGTTAAAACCCAGAATAGCAGGTTGAAAAAAAAATACAGTGGAATTAAGATAATATCGTATCAAACCGATTGCATCCTGTGATAAATGGTGTTAGAGGTACGCACTCTGAATCGGAAAATTACAGAATAGCTCGAGTCAAACTGACCACACTCTGTGAGATAATTGTTTTATATGCACTCTGAAAGGAAAGGTCAAAGTAACTCCTGCCACTTGAGATGCTAGGATTAAGAATAATTTTTGAATGGATTACGGAATACTGGGAGCTCGTATTAAAACGTACCAACCGATCTGTTACAAAGCAGTACAGTCAGAGATACATATGGGAAGGGAGCTGTATCGATAACACGAACACACCTCAGGGGAAACTAATTGACTGGATAAAATGTAACGAAGGCGAACACGATGCAAAAACTGCAGAGAAGGCAGGACACGACTCATGCCTTCCCACACAGGCATACAGACAGGGATTGTGGAATGAGGAAAAATTTGGAAAGGAAACAGGAGAGAAATCGTCTCTAATAAACGAGGAAAAATGTCCTCACACCATCGTAAGGGAGGAGAAATCAGTGCTCGCGACACCAGCGAAACTCACAGACGTTGATCCACAGAATAAATATGGAAGTAACATTAAATCACACTCTTGGGTACGTGGACAGAGTCCAGGGACTGATCGCACAAAAGTTAAAGTAAAGCTACCAGGACATTCTTCACTAAGGGCAGAGGCAAAAACTGAAGGGAAATGGCAACACGAGCGACACAGCACTGGGCGCGCACACAAAAAAAGCACGCCGCTGAAACATGAGCGACACAGCACAGACCAAAGTGACAGATTGCCTGATGATAACTTGTTTTATGATGACGCTGACGGCGATCAACTTTCGGAATACTTATTCAACAGTAAAACCCTTAAATTGATGGACAAGGCTCTAGTCAGAATTCCCGATTTTGACCCACACAATAAATCCATGGATATACACACACATATCGCAACAGTAGAAGAGGAGGCAATGATTAGAGGGCTGAGGAGACGGGATGAAAAAGCGAGTTTGTTGAAACGGAGCTTACATAAAGAATCTATCCCATGAGTAAAGTCACTACCACACAAGGTTAGAAATGATTTTAAACAACTGAGCCTGGCAGTGATTCGGAAGTTTGGAGAATATTCGACACTCACTGAGGGGTTTTATGCGGTAAAATCGATGACCCAGGGCATGGACCAAGACCCACGTGACTACCTTTTACAATTTAAAAGAGCGTATTACGCAGGCGATGTGAATCAATACCACGAAGGAGATAAAATGTTCAAAATTATGTTTTTTGAATCCTTGAGCCCAGAGATTACAGAAAGGGTGAGAATGGTTTTGAATCCAGAAACCGCATCCTTACGCCGCATAGAGAGCAAGGCGTACATGGCATGGTTATACAGAACTAAGAATCATAATTCGGATCCAGAACACAGGGAGAGGGATAAGGAACCCAGCCTCTCAGAGAGGAATAAAAATCACCGAGCAGTCCCACAATGCAGGGAGGAGCAAAGACGCACGCTTACATGGCAAAATAACCCAGAGAGAGGGGGGCACGAGAATGAGAGCGGCACAAAGGCGAACATTCAGGAGAATCGCAGGGGGAGGTTCAGAGCAGAACCATATCAACACCCCATGCCACGACACACGCAAGGTCAAAATTACTCACAAATATGGCGAGATAACCATCTAGCGAGAAGGTGGTCCACAGACTGCGGAGGTACGGAGGCGAACATTCAGGAGAATCGCAGAATGTGGAGACCAAGGGCAGAATCATATCAACACCCCATGCCCCGACATACGCAAGGTCAAAATTACCCACAAAAATGGCAAAGTAACGATCCAGGAAAAATTTGGCACCCAAATGGGAGAAACACTGGGCCAAAAATGTACGAGAATCGCAGGAGGGAGAGGTTCAGAGCAGAACCATATCAACACCCCATGCCACGACACACGCAAGATCAAAATTACTCACAAAGATGGCGAGATAACCATCTAGCGAGAAGGTGGTCCACAGACTGCGGAGGTACGGAGGCGAACATTCAGGAGAATCGCAGAATGTGGAGACCAAGGGCAGAATCATATCAACACCCCATGCCCCGACATACGCAAGGTCAAAATTACCCACAAAAATGGCAAAGTAACAATCCAGGAAAAATTTGGCACCCAAATGGGAGAAACACTGGGCCAAAAATGTACGAGAATCGCAGGATGGGAGGTCAAACACAATCGGTCCAATTCCGACCAATTTCTCCACCGGCTATACCAGGAGGGAATAGAGGAATAACACAGAATGCGGTCCAAATACGTGATGAACCACCCACAGTGATTGAGAGCGAGCAGCCCATACGCGCCATGCACGCTGAAGTTTTGTTAAACCCTGGCCTCATTGGGAAATACAAGCAGGCTGCAAGTGACAGGGCGGGCAAATACCACCACAACCGAGAAACATCAAATGCATACGATGCGGTAAGAAACGCGATTTGTGCATTTTTCGGAAAATTATTAATTTGTATTATTTTCATCAAAATTTCATAACCCGACACATACAACACGTTGAATGTCTTTCGCACCATACGTAACCAACGGTGCTAATCTATGGATCTCTGTGTGAGTATGTATGTATCTAGAACTTATTTAGAACCATACGTAACCAACCGTGCTCATCTTCGGGACTGTGTGAGTTTATGTGTACGTTGAACTTCTTTCGCACTGTACGTAGCTGAACCTGCAGAGTAGGAGCGGCTGATATCTGTGGACCTGTAGGCTAGGTAAATCTGTCGGCAGGAGCGAGAGACAATGAAGCTCCCAAGCATGCACTACGTTACCAACACAGTGTGCACACACACACAGTGTACACACGTACACACACACAGTGTACACACGTACACACACACACAGTGTGTACACACAGTGTACGTACACACACAATAATGTCCACGTTGTTGTTGCTGAGCTCACACATCCAAGGGGTCTCTGTTCAAGGGAGGGAGCAATGGAAAATTAATCTAAATCAACTTAAACTCCAACCCCGCTCTGTGACGTCACCACTCAGCAATACCTCATCGGCTTGAAACGCCAGCGGTAGGTGTTCCTTGCTAGTGACGTCATGTTACCAAGGTATCACCCCACCCCGTCCAACGCGCCCTTGAGCGTGATGTCACCTCTGCGGTCACTTTCATTATCTGTTCAAGTACAATCCTTATTTGGGCAAAGCCACGCCCAGTGACTGGTGGTTCATTAACATAATGTATCTTGAAAGCTGTCGCGAGTTTATTGCGACGGGTTCGCCTCTCCGCCCATCACTCCACGTATGGACCAGGCTCATTAACATAGTTGTCTCTATGTTACAGAGCCGCTCATTGTGGGAGGGGAGTGTTTTGTACCGCACAAGTGACGTCATGTCACCTCCTGGTGCTGCGTGACGTCACGTAACGGGAAGTTGCCGCTCTGCCCGTGCACTGAAATCCGAGGTGAGAAATTCTCATCGCGGTGGTGGTTGTGGTGGTTGTTGTTGTTTACCGAGGTAGAGCCTCGCTCTCTCTCTCGTAGGGATGTCAATTGAGTAGCAGCGAGCATGGAAGCGATGTCCAGGTTGAAAATTTACAACGCGGGGCCTTGCCTCCTGCCCTCGCCTGATCGCGTTTGCTTCAATTCTCTCACTTAGTTTATCAATCTTTGGAAGAACGTAATCAGCCAGGCTATGCGTCAATTGTGTGTTGACCGATGCTCTGTGTTGCATTGAATTACGTTTACAAATTCTACTCAGTTTGTTTGATTAAGTGGCTCTCTCTATTATTTCCTGCAGTCACCAAACCTCCAAATCTCTCATTGACACAATGCCCTAATTATAATATGTTATAATAATTATTATATGTTATAATTATTATAACGTGTTATAATAATTATAATATACTAGCGGAAGTACCCGGCTTTGCCCGGGTGAAAAATATATTTCTTAAAAACCTTACATATATATACACAGATACTAAGGTATTGTCAAAGCCCGGTGGGCTGTTTGTACATTTCTCCACCAACAAATATATAAGAGGCTTTCACAAGTCCAAAAAGTTGTAGAAAGTGTGGGGTAAATAGTTGATGTCAAAATGTTTCCGAAAATTGTGGTCTCCCCCCCCCCCCCTCAAAAAAATATCTTTACCCCTCGTAGGTATATATACTAACAACACCTTACATACAACAGAGGAAGTGGTATCTATTGACTCTGTAGTAGTATCTACTGACTGTACCGTAGTATCTACTGAGCCAGTAGTAGCTACTGACTGTGTAGTAGTATTTAGTGACTGTAATAACTACTGACCATAGTAGTATTTACTGGGCCTACAGTAGTATCTACCGACTATATACTCGTAACGACTAACTGTATAGTATCTGCTGACTCTATAGTTGTATCCACTGACTATAGTAGTAACTACAAAATCTATAGCAGTATCTACTCACTCTATAATAGTATCTACTGACTCTAGTAGCTACTCACCGTAGCAGTATGTACTGACTGTATAGTAGTATATACTGACTGTAGCAGTATTGACTGACTGTAGTGGTATCTACTGACTGTTTTAGTATTTACTATAGCGGTATCTACCAACTCGATAGCAGTATCTACTATCACTACAGCAGTGTATACCGACTGAGGTCATACCTGCTATCACTACAGCAGTGCATACTGTTGTGGTGGTATCTGCTATGATGAGAGGAGTACATATTGTGGTGGTGGTACCTGGTATGATAACAGCAGTGCATATTGACTGTACTCATCATTCACCCTCACCATTCACCACTCACAACTCACCCTTACCACTCATCACCACTCACCACTCCCACTCACTATTCACCATTCACCCTCACAACTCACCACTCACCAACCTCCCTCACCAATCTCCCTCACCACTAACCCTCACCACTAACCCTCACCACTAACCCTCACCACTCTCACTCACCACTCTCCCTCACCACTCACCACTCACTCTCACCATTCACCCTCACCATTCAGCCTCACCACTCACCCTCACCACTCACCCTCACCACTCACCCTCACCACTCACCGTCACAACCACCACTCACCCTCACCACTCAACTTCACCCTCACTACTCACCATTCATCCTCACCAATCACCACTCACCACTCTCCACTAACCCTCACCACTCAACCTCACCACTCACCCTCAAAACTAACCACTCTCTCACCACTCACCCTCAGCACTCACCCTCACCACTCACCCTCACCACTCACCCTCACCACTCACGCTCACCGCTCACCACTCACCCATCACCACTCACAACCGCCACTCACCCTCACCACTCACCCTGACCACTCACCACTCATCCTCACCAATCACACCCTCACCAATCACCCGCACTGCTCACCCTCACCACTCACGCTCACCCTCACCACTCACCCCTCACTAATCACCACTCATAACCGCCACTCACCACTCACCCTCAACACTCACCCTCACCACTCACCGTCACCACTCACCCTCACTACTCACCACTCATCCTCACCAATCACACCCTCAACAATCACCACTCACCACTCACCCTCACCACTCACTCTCACCACTCACCCTCACAACAACCACTCACCCTCAACGCTCAGCACTCATCCTCACTACTCACCCTCACCACTCACCACTCATCCTCACCAATCACACCCTCACCAATCACCACTCACCCTCACCACTTGCCACTCACCCTCACCACTCACCATTCACCCTCACCACTCTCTCTCACCACTCTCCCTCACCACTCACCAGTCACGCTCACCACTCACCCTCACTACTCACCCTCAACACTCACCCTCACCTCTCACCACTCACCCTCACCACTCACCCTCACCACTCACCCTGACCACTCATCCTCACCAATCACACCCTCACCAATCACCACTCACCTTCACTGCTCACCCTCACTGCTCACCCTCACAACTCACCCTCACCCTCACCATTCACCACTCACGCTCACCCTCACCACACACCCCTCACTAATCACCACTCACAACCGCCACTCACCCTCACGACTCACCCCTCATCCTCACCAATCAAACCCTCAACAAT
Organism: Lampetra planeri; assembly: GCF_965212315.1. NCBI lineage: Eukaryota > Metazoa > Chordata > Hyperoartia > Petromyzontiformes > Petromyzontidae > Lampetra > Lampetra planeri. Next base: position 13,801,196 of record NC_136123.1, on the reverse strand, counting down.
CACCACTCACCCTCACCACTCACGCTCAACACTCACCCTCACCACTCATGCTCACCACTAACCCTCACCACTCACCCTCACCACTCACTAATCACCTCTCACAACCGTCACTGACTCTTACCACTCACTCTTACCACTCACCCTCACCACTCACCCTCACAACAACCACTCACCCTCACTACTCATCCTCACCAATCGCACCCTCACCAATCACCACTCACCCTCACTGCTCACCCTCACCGCTCACCACTCAACCTCACCCTCACCACTCACGCTCACCCTCACCACTCACCTCTCACTAATCACCACTCACAACTGCCACTCACCCTCCCCACTCACCCTCACCACTCACCCTCACCAATCACCACTCACCCGCACTGCTCACCCTCACCACTCACGCTCACCCTCACCACTCACCCCTCACTAATCACCACTCATAACCGCCACTCACCCTCACCACTCACCCTCAACACTCACCCTCACCACTCACCGTCACCACTCACCCTCACTACTCACCACTCATCCTCACCAATCACACCCTCAACAATCACCACTCACCACTCACCCTCACCACTCACCACTCACCCTCACAACAACCACTCACCCTCAACGCTCAGCACTCACCCTCACTACTCACCCTCACCACTCACCACTCATCCTCACCAATCACACCCTCACCAATCACCACTCACCCTCACCACTTGCCACTCACCCTCACCACTCACCACTCACCCTCACCATTCACCCTCACCACTCTCCCTCACCACTCTCCCTCACCACTCACCAGTCACGCTCACCACTCACCCTCACTACTCACCCTCAACACTCACCCTCACCTCTCACCACTCACCCTCACCACTCACCCTCACCACTCACCCTCACCACTCACCCTGACCACTCACCACTCATCCTCACCAATCACACCCTCACCAATCACCACTCACCTTCACTGCTCACCCTCACTGCTCACCCTCACAACTCACCCTCACCACTCACCCTCACCATTCACCACTCACGCTCACCCTCACCACACACCCCTCACTAATCACCACTCACAACCGCCACTCACCCTCACGACTCACCCCTCATCCTCACCAATCACACCCTCAACAATCACCACTCACCCTCACCACTCACGCTCAACACTCACCCTCACCACTCATGCTCACCACTAACCCTCACCACTCACCCTCACCACTCACTAATCACCTCTCACAACCGTCACTCACCCTCACCACTCACTCTTACCACTCACCCTCACCACTCACCCTCACAACAACCACTCACCCTCACTACTCATCCTCACCAATCGCACCCTCACCAATCACCACTCACCCTCACAGCTCACCCTCACCGCTCACCACTCAACCTCACCCTCACCACTCACGCTCACCCTCACCACTCACCTCTCACTAATCACCACTCACAACTGCCACTCACCCTCCCCACTCACCCTCACCACTCACCCTCACCAATCACCACTCACCCTCACCACTCACCCTCACCATTCACCCTCACCACTCACCCTCACCATTCACCCTCACCACTTTCTCTCACCACTCTCCCTCACCACTCACCCTCACCACTCAGCAGTCACGCTCACCACTCACCCTCACTACTCACCACTCACCCTCAACACTCACCCTCACCGCTCACCGCTCACCACTCACCCTGACCACTCACCCTGACCACTCACCACTCATCCTCACCAATCACCACTCACCCTCACTGCTCACCCTCACCGCTCACCCTCACCACTCACCCTCACCACTCACGCTCACCCCTCACTAATCACCACTCACAACCGCCACTCACCCTCACCACTCACCCTCACCACTCACCCCTCACTAATCACCACTAACCCTCACCACTCACCCTCACCACTCACTAATCACCTCTCACAACCGTCACTCACCCTCACCACTCACTCTTACCACTCACCCTCACCACTCACAACAACCACTCACCCTCACAACAACCACTCACCCTCACAACAACCACTCACCCTCACTACTCACCCTCACCACTCATCCTCACCAATCACACCCTCACCAATCACCACTCACCCTCACTGCTCACCACTCAACCTCACCACTCACGCTCACCCTCACCACTCACCCCTCACTAATCACCACTAACAACCGCCACTCACCCTCCCCACTCACCCTCACCCTCACCAATCACCACTCACCCTCACCACTTACCACTCACCCTCACTACTCACCCTCACCACTCTCCCTCACCACTCTCCCTCACCACTCTCCCTCACCACTCACCCTCACCAATCACCACTCACCCTCACCACTTACCACTCACCCTCACCACTCACTACTCTCCCTCACCACTCTCCCTCACCACTCTCCCTCACCACTCTCCCTCACCACTCTCCATCACCACTCTCCCTCACCACTCTCCCTCACCACTCTCCCTCACCAGTCACGCTCACCACTCACCACTCACGCTCACCACTCACCCTCACTACTCACCCTAACCACTCACCCTCACCGCTCACCACTCACCCTCACCACTCACCCTGACCACTCACCACTCATCCTCACCAATCACACCCTCACCAATCACCCCTCACTGCTCACCCTCACCACTCACCCTAACCACTCACGCTCACCCTCACCACTCACCCCTCACTAATCACCACTCACAACCGCCACTCACCCTCACCACTCACCACTCACCCTCACCACTCACCCTCACTGCTCACCTTCACCACTCACTAATCACCTCTCACAACCGTCACTCACCCTCACCACTCACTCTTACCACTCACCCTCACCACTCACCCTCACAACAACCACTCACCCTCACTACTCATCCTCACCAATCGCACCCTCACCAATCACCACTCACCCTCACTGCTCACCCTCACCGCTCACCACTCAACCTCACCCTCACCACTCACGCTCACCCTCACCACTCACCTCTCACTAATCACCACTCACAACTGCCACTCACCCTCCCCACTCACCCTTACCACTCACCCTCACCAATCACCACTCACCCTCACCACTCACCCTCACCATTCACCCTCACCACTCACCCTCACCATTCACCCTCACCACTTTCCCTCACCACTCTCCCTCACCACTCACCCTCACCACTCACCAGTCACGCTCACCACTCACCCTCACTACTCACCACTCACCCTCAACACTCACCCTCACCACTCACCCTCAACACTCACCCTCACCGCTCACCACTCACCCTGACCACTCACCACTCATCCTCACCAATCACATCCTCACCAATCACCACTTACCCTCACTGCTCACCCTCACCGCTCACCCTCACCACTCACCCTCACCACTCACGCTCACCCTCACCACTCACCCCTCACTAATCACCACTCACAACCGCCACTCACCCTCACCACTCACCCTCACCACTCACCCCTCACTAATCACCACTAACCCTCACCACTCACCCTCACCACTCACTAATCACCTCTCACAACCGTCACTCACCCTCACCACTCACTCTTACCACTCACCCTCACCACTCACCCTCACAACAACCACTCACCCTCACAACAACCACTCACCCTCACTACTCACCCTCACCACTCATCCTCACCAATCACACCCTCACCAATCACCACTCACCCTCACTGCTCACCACTCAACCTCACCACTCACGCTCACCCTCACCACTCACACCTCACTAATCACCACTAACAACCGCCACTCACCCTCCCCACTCACCCTCACCACTCACCCTCACCAATCACCACTCACCCTCACTACTCATCCTCACCAATCGCACCCTCACCAATCACCACTCACCCTCACTGCTCACCCTCACCGCTCACCACTCAACCTCACCCTCACCACTCACCACTCACCCTCACCACTCACCCTCACCATTCACCCTCACCACTCACCCTCACCATTCACCCTCACCACTTTCCCTCACCACTCTCCCTCACCACTCACCCTCACCACTCACCAGTCACGCTCACCACTCACCCTCACTCCTCACCACTCACCCTCAACACTCACCACTCACCCTCAACACTCACCCTCACCGCTCACCACTCACCCTCACCGCTCACCACTCACCCTGACCACTCACCCTGACCACTCACCACTCATCCTCACCAATCACCACTCACCCTCACTGCTCACCCTCACCGCTCACCCTCACCACTCACGCTCACCCCTCACTAATCACCACTCACAACCGCCACTCACCCTCACCACTCACCCTCACCACTCACCCCTCACTAATCACCACTAACCCTCACCACTCACCCTCACTAATCACCTCTCACAACCGCACTCACCCTCACCACTCACTCTTACCACTCACCCTCACCACTCACCCTCACAACAACCACTCACCCTCACAACAACCACTCACCCTCACTACTCACCCTCACCACTCATCCTCACCAATCACACCCTCACCAATCACCACTCACCCTCACTGCTCACCACTCAACCTCACCACTCACGCTCACCCTCACCACTCACCCCTCACTAATCACCACTAACAACCGCCACTCACCCTCCCCACTCACCCTCACCCTCACCAATCACCACTCACCCTCACCACTTACCACTCACCCTCACCACTCACTACTCACCCTCACCACTCTCCCTCACCACTCTCTTTCACCACTCTCCCTCACCACTCTCCCTCACCACTCTCCCTCACCACTCTCCCTCACCCCTCACCACTTACCACTCACCCTCACCACTCACCACTCTCCCTCACCACTCTCCCTCACCCCTCACCACTTACCACTCACCCTCACCACTCACTACTCTCCCTCACCACTCACCCTAACCACTCACGCTCACCCTCACCACTCACCCCTCACTAATCACCACTCACAACCGCCACTCACCCTCACCACTCACCACTCACCCTCACCACTCACCCTCACTACTCACCCTCACCTCTCACTAATCACCTCTCACAACCGTCACTCACCCTCACCACTCACTCTTACCACTCACCCTCACCACTCACCCTCACAACAACCACTCACCCTCACTACTCATCCTCACCAATCGCACCCTCACCAATAACCACTCACCCTCACTGCTCACCCTCACCGCTCACCACTCAACCTCACCACTCACGCTCACCCTCACCACTCACCTCTCACTAATCACCACTCACAACTGCCACTCACCCTCCCCACTCACCCTCACCAATCACCACTCACCCTCACCACTCACCCTCACCATTCACCCTCACCACTCACCCTCACCATTCACCCTCACCACTTTCCCTCACCACTCTCCCTCACCACTCACCAGTCACGCTCACCACTCACCCTCACTACTCACCACTCACCACTCACCCTCAACACTCACCCTCACCGCTCACCACTCACCCTCAACACTCGCCCTCACCGCTCACCACTCACCCTGACCACTCACCACTCATCCTCACCAATCACATCCTCACCAATCACCACTCACCCTCACTGCTCACCCTCACCGCTCACCCTCACCGCTCACCCTCACCACTCACCCTCACCACTCACCCTCACAACAACCACTCACCCTCACTACTCACCCTCACCACTCATCCTCACCAATCACACCCTCACCAATCACCACTCACCCTCACTGCTCACCACTCAACCTCACCACTCACGCTCACCCTCACCACTCACACCTCACTAATCACCACTCACCCTCACCACTTACTACTCACCCTCACCACTCACTACTCACCCTCACCACTCTCCCTCACCACTCTCCCTCACCACTCTCCCTCACCACTTTCCCTCACCACTCTCCCTCACCACTCACCCTCACCAATCACCACTCACCCTCACCACTTACCACTCACCCTCACCACTCACTACTCTCCCTCACCACTCTCCCTCACCACTCTCCCTCACCACTCTCCCTCACCACTCTACCTCACCAGTCACGCTCACCACTCACCACTCACGCTCACTACTCACCCTCACTACTCACCCTAACCACTCACCACTCACCCTCAACACTCACCCTCACCGCTCACCACTCACCCTCACCACTCACCCTGACCACTCACCACTCATCCTCACCAATCACACCCTCACCAATCACCACTCACCCTCACTGCTCACCCTCACCACTCACCCTAACCACTCACACTCACCCTCACCACTCACCCCTCACTAATCACCACTCACAACCGCCACTCACCCTCACCACTCACCCTCACCACTCACCCTCACCACTTACCACTCACCCTCACTACTCTCCCTCACCACTCTCCCTCACCACTCTCCCTCACCACTCTCCCTCACCACTCTCCCTCACCACTCTACCTCACCAGTTACGCTCACCACTCACCATTCACGCTCACTACTCACCCTCACTACTCACCCTAACCACTCACCACTCACCCTCAACACTCACCCTCACCGCTCACCACTCACCCTCACCACTCACCCTGACCACTCACCACTCATCCTCACCAATCACACCCTCACCAATCACCACTCACCCTCACTGCTCACCCTCACCACTCACCCTAACCACTCACGCTCACCCTCACCACTCACCCCTCACTAATCACCACTCACAACCGCCACTCACCCTCACCACTCACCCTCACCACTCACCCTCACTACTCACCACTCATCCTCACCAATCACACCCTCACCAATCACCACTTACCCTCACTGCTCACCCTCACCGCTCACCCTCACCACTCACCCTCACCACTCACGCTCACCCTCACCACTCACCCCTCACTAATCACCACTCACAACCGCCACTCACCCTCACCACTCACCCTCACCACTCACCCCTCACTAATCACCACTAACCCTCACCACTCACCCTCACCACTCACTAATCACCTCTCACAACCGTCACTCACCCTCACCACTCACTCTTACCACTCACCCTAACCACTCACCCTCACAACAACCACTCACCCTCACAACAACCACTCACCCTCACTACTCACCCTCACCACTCATCCTCACCAATCACACCCTCACCAATCACCACTCACCCTCACTGCTCACCACTCAACCTCACCACTCACGCTCACCCTCACCACTCACACCTCACTAATCACCACTAACAACCGCCACTCACCCTCCCCACTCACCCTCACCACTCACCCTCACCACTCACTCTTACCACTCACCCTAACCACTCACCCTCACAACAACCACTCACCCTCACAACAACCACTCACCCTCACTACTCACCCTCACTACTCATCCTCACCAATCGCACCCTCACCAATCACCACTCACCCTCACTGCTCACCCTCACCGCTCACCACTCAACCTCACCCTCACCAATCACCACTCACCCTCACCACTCACCCTCACCATTCACCCTCACCACTCACCCTCACCATTCACCCTCACCACTTTCCCTCACCACTCTCCCTCACCACTCACCCTCACCAGTCACGCTCACCACTCACCCTCACTCCTCACCACTCACCCTCAACACTCACCCTCACCGCTCACCACTCACCCTCACCGCTCACCACTCACCCTGACCACTCACCCTGACCACTCACCACTCATCCTCACCAATCACCACTCACCCTCACTGCTCACCCTCACCGCTCACCCTCACCACTCACGCTCACCCCTCACTAATCACCACTCACAACCGCCACTCACCCTCACCACTCACCCTCACCACTCACCCCTCACTAATCACCACTAACCCTCACCACTCACCCTCACTAATCACCTCTCACAACCGCACTCACCCTCACCACTCACTCTTACCACTCACCCTCACCACTCACCCTCACAACAACCACTCACCCTCACAACAACCACTCACCCTCACTACTCACCCTCACCACTCATCCTCACCAATCACACCCTCACCAATCACCACTCACCCTCACTGCTCACCACTCAACCTCACCACTCACGCTCACCCTCACCACTCACCCCTCACTAATCACCACTAACAACCGCCACTCACCCTCCCCACTCACCCTCACCCTCACCAATCACCACTCACCCTCACCACTTACCACTCACCCTCACCACTCACTACTCACCCTCACCACTCTCCCTCACCACTCTCTTTCACCACTCTCCCTCACCACTCTCCCTCACCACTCTCCCTCACCACTCTCCCTCACCCCTCACCACTTACCACTCACCCTCACCACTCACCACTTTCCCTCACCACTCTCCCTCACCCCTCACCACTTACCACTCACCCTCACCACTCACTACTCTCCCTCACCACTCACCCTAACCACTCACGCTCACCCTCACCACTCACCCCTCACTAATCACCACTCACAACCGCCACTCACCCTCACCACTCACCACTCACCCTCACCACTCACCCTCACTACTCACCCTCACCTCTCACTAATCACCTCTCACAACCGTCACTCACCCTCACCACTCACTCTTACCACTCACCCTCACCACTCACCCTCACAACAACCACTCACCCTCACTACTCATCCTCACCAATCGCACCCTCACCAATAACCACTCACCCTCACTGCTCACCCTCACCGCTCACCACTCAACCTCACCACTCACGCTCACCCTCACCACTCACCTCTCACTAATCACCACTCACAACTGCCACTCACCCTCCCCACTCACCCTCACCAATCACCACTCACCCTCACCACTCACCCTCACCATTCACCCTCACCACTCACCCTCACCATTCACCCTCACCACTTTCCCTCACCACTCTCCCTCACCACTCACCAGTCACGCTCACCACTCACCCTCACTACTCACCACTCACCACTCACCCTCAACACTCACCCTCACCGCTCACCACTCACCCTCAACACTCGCCCTCACCGCTCACCACTCACCCTGACCACTCACCACTCATCCTCACCAATCACATCCTCACCAATCACCACTCACCCTCACTGCTCACCCTCACCGCTCACCCTCACCGCTCACCCTCACCACTCACCCTCACCACTCACCCTCACAACAACCACTCACCCTCACTACTCACCCTCACCACTCATCCTCACCAATCACACCCTCACCAATCACCACTCACCCTCACTGCTCACCACTCAACCTCACCACTCACGCTCACCCTCACCACTCACACCTCACTAATCACCACTAACAACCGCCACTCACCCTCACCACTCACCCTCACCAATCACCACTCACCCTCACCACTTACTACTCACCCTCACCACTCACTACTCACCCTCACCACTCTCCCTCACCACTCTCCCTCACCACTCTCCCTCACCACTTTCCCTCACCACTCTCCCTCACCACTCACCCTCACCACTCACCCTCACCACTTACCACTCACCCTCACCACTCACTACTCTCCCTCACCACTCTCCCTCACCACTCTCCCTCACCACTCTCCCTCACCACTCTACCTCACCAGTCACGCTCACCACTCACCACTCACGCTCACTACTCACCCTCACTACTCACCCTAACCACTCACCACTCACCCTCAACACTCACCCTCACCGCTCACCACTCACCCTCACCACTCACCCTGACCACTCACCACTCATCCTCACCAATCACACCCTCACCAATCACCACTCACCCTCACTGCTCACCCTCACCACTCACCCTAACCACTCACACTCACCCTCACCACTCACCCCTCACTAATCACCACTCACAACCGCCACTCACCCTCACCACTCACCCTCACCACTCACCCTCACCACTTACCACTCACCCTCACTACTCTCCCTCACCACTCTCCCTCACCACTCTCCCTCACCACTCTCCCTCACCACTCTCCCTCACCACTCTACCTCACCAGTTACGCTCACCACTCACCACTCACGCTCACTACTCACCCTCACTACTCACCCTAACCACTCACCACTCACCCTCAACACTCACCCTCACCGCTCACCACTCACCCTCACCACTCACCCTGACCACTCACCACTCATCCTCACCAATCACACCCTCACCAATCACCACTCACCCTCACTGCTCACCCTCACCACTCACCCTAACCACTCACGCTCACCCTCACCACTCACCCCTCACTAATCACCACTCACAACCGCCACTCACCCTCACCACTCACCCTCACCACTCACCCTCACTACTCACCACTCATCCTCACCAATCACACCCTCAACAATCACCACTCACCCTCACCACTCATGCTCACCACTAACCCTCACCACTCACCCTCACCACTCACTAATCACCTCTCACAACCGTCACTCACCCTCACCACTCACTCTTACCACTCACCCTCACCACTCACCCTCACAACAACCACTCACCCTCACAACAACCACTCACCCTCACTACTCACCCTCACCACTCATCCTCACCAATCACACCCTCACCAATCACCACTCACCCTCACTGCTCACCACTCAACCTCACCCTCACCACTCACGCTCACCCTCACCACTCACCCCTCACTAATCACCACTAACAACCGCCACTCACCCTCCCCACTCACCCTCACCAATCACCAATCAATCACCACTCACCACTCACCCTCACCACTCACCCTCACCACTCTCCCTCACCACTCTCCCTCACCACTCTCCCTCACCACTCTCCCTCAAAGGGCGATCCTTAAGGAATCTACAACCTTCGATGATTCCTTTGCCCGATTCAAAGAATCGATTCCTGGCGCATAGGAGGTTTCCATTTTTAATTACAGAGTTTTATTTTCATTGTTATGTTATGTTTTAAAGTTTTCAGGAGTTTTTAATTATATTTTAGCCCCGGTCAACGCCGGATATTTCCCATTCGTAGCAGTTTATATCAACTCTATAACCAACTTATATTAAACGGAAATAAGGCGATTCTAAATGAATCTACAACCTTCGATTCCTTTTCGCGATTCTTAGAATCGATTCTCGGCGCGGTCGGGTTTAGAGTTTTAATTACACAGTTGTATTTTCATTGGGATGTTATGTTTTAAAGTTTTCAGAAGATTTTAAATGTATTTTTCCCCCGGGTAACGCTGGGTATATCGAGTTTATACCACAAAGTCGTCGCCTGACAGAGTTGCGTGTCGAGGCCTAGTACCGTGCAGAGCCTCCGGCCTCGCCTAGATTGCCCATCCGGCTGAGGCTGGGTACTGGGGCCGTTACACCCCCCCCCCCCGCGCTACAATAATACTGTCTAATCGCTATAATTTTATTATCTACCGACCCTATAATAGTAATTGCACACATTGAGGTGGGGGGGGAGTGAAGAGGACGTGAAACTTTGATGAATTTACCTCAGAATCGCGTGTTAATGCGTGCGCATATTTTTAACGGGAATTAAAAATGGCGTCCACCCCGCAGCGAAGTTGTTGCTACCCGTTGCCAGGGGCAACCGCCATGGTCCGCGCCGGTCGGCGATATTAAATAAATAAATAAAGATGTTTATAACTAATTAACGAGAAATCGCACTAAATCGATAATCGGGCCGATTTAAAGTTTAGAGACGAAAAATCGGAAATGCCTAAGTTTACCGCGGGGCCGGGGGCGTGCCCACCTGCAAAATTTAATCTCGGCGAACCCCACGGTCCGAGAGCTACATCCCCCGCAAGGGAGCGTACGCAGACGGACGGACAGACATACAGACAGACGGACAAAAAATTAATTATATAGGTTAGATTAATGTAATAATCAAGGCCGCACACAGAGGCGTTGTTTCCCTGTGTGCCTATGTGTGTATCTCTGTGTGTCTTTGTGTGTCTTTTTGTTGTTATTGTTTGACTTGCATCCCACTGGGATTTTTGCACACACTGTTGAAATGCGGTTTTTTTTCTGGAAGACTTTGCTGTTTTTGCCAGGATTTTTCTGTAGCGTGTAGTTACTTTAAGATGTTTTCTTGTTCATGTTTTTGTTTTGTTGCGGTTGCACCCGATTCAAGAGCCACATGGCTCACAGGGTTACACCTAATAAATGAAACTGAAAACTGACTCACTATGAGACCTCCTTTACCAGTGGCAAAATATAGTAATAGGTTTTTACCCTTTTAACTGGTACAAAATCTGAAACTTTTATACAAGGCATCATGTTTGCAATAACCTCAACACAAGAAGTCAAAATGCAGGGTAATAACCTATTACTATATTTTGCCACTGGTAAAGGAGGTCTCATAGTGTAAATGCTTACCCCGAGCTCTCAATACTCTGATAGTGCGCTGTCTTTGAGTTGTACGCCTTTTGGCGTCATCTTGTCCAACACCAATGGAGACTAGGCTCTAAAGAAAGCTGTCTCGGGTGTGGACCAATCAACTTCAAGGACAGTGCATATCATTATCATCAGAGTTTCTTTTTGTTTGCATTTGACTTCTTGTGTTGAGGTTATTGCAAACATGATGCCTTGTATAAAGGTGTCAGATTTTTTACCAGTTAAAAGGGTAAAAACCTATTACTATATTTTGCCACTGGTAAAGGAGGTCTCATAGTGTAAATGCTTACCCCGAGCTCTCAATACTCTGATAGTGGGCTGTCTTTGAGTTGTACACCTTTTGACGTCATCTGGTCCAACACCAATGGAGACTAGGCTCTAAAGAAAGCTGTCTCGGATGTGGACCAATCAACTTCAAGGACAGTGCATAATATTATCTTCATCAGAGTTTCTTTTTGTTTGCATTTTAACTTCTTGTGTTGAGGTTATTGCAAACATGATGCCTTGTATACAGATGTCAGATTTTGCACCAGTTAAAAGGGTAAAAACCTATTACTACATGAAAACTGACTGTTATGTTAGCTGACTCTCTGTTATGTATTGCATTATATTTCTAAGTTTACTAGGTTTGTTTCTTTCATTTGTACCTGATGATGATTGCTTGTGTTGCGATTGAAACGTCGTATGCTATTATTTAATTTAATTTTTCTTTCTACGTGACTTTACCGAAAGAACCAAAGAGTATCTTGCTTAAGTTTTATTTCTCTTAACCTGGCTCGCTACTTTGTAACTTTGTTTTATTTTAAATATTCACTTTTTTTTTTTACCAGGCCACGCCCGCTTGAGCTGCTGTACCGCTCTTGTTTTCAGAAGCGACCTGCCCACAACAACGACAAGGTGGGGGTTGTCAACAGCGTGGCGGTGTTCACTCTAGACGCGTGGCGGTGTTCACTTTAGACACGTCGTGGTGTTCACTCTCTGCATGTGGAGTGGGGACAACCAGGGGGACCGGAGGGAAATCAACGCGACCACGGGGAGAGAGAGAGAGAGGCAGGCAAACTCCAAATATACAGCAGGCGTCATTGTTGGGATCGAACCCACGATTTCCTGTATGCCAGGAGAGGTAGTTAACATCTCACCACGAGGAGAGAGAGAGAGAGACACGCAGCCTCGGCGATGTTGATTGATCCTCAATGAATTACTTGGTGGAGTAAGAAAGCATTCATACACCACCACCTGTTAACCATACCAGTGTGTGACAGTGTAAAGTTTGTGTTTGCAGTAAAGTCTATTAACTCTATTTAACAAGGAGGTTATATCAAAGCTGTAGTTTGTTTTTTGTTTTCTTCTGGAACTCTTTGTAAGAATGGAAACAGTCAAGAAGTTAACACAGCACACACATGCATCTGAAGTCAGATCTGTTCATCCCAGCATTCAAGGACATCGTGAGCCTGGCTGGCTTCACACCTCTAAGTTGCGATTGAACATTAATTGATGCATTTCTGCATAACACAAATAGTATTATTTGCAACACCTTTTGCTATGTCAACTGAATTTAGCTTTCATAAATATTCCTTTTGTAGCCAGACAGCCGAAATTTGTGACCATTCACCCCCTCATTGTGTGCCATAACAGCCCGTGTGATGAATTTGGGACACTTTTTCACTATATTAATGAATATATGAATAAGTATAGACGTGTAAGTGACGTGTTACTGTGTATATGTGCATTCCGTTGTGCCTCGATAATGACGTGTGGATATTCTTTTTTTTCTGTCTGCAGCTGTCGCTTCCTCTGTCGCTTCCTCTGCAGAATTGGTCTGATGGAGCAAAAGCACTTGGCGCAGCTCGGTACGACAAGGCAACAATGCCACCGGTGTGCATACAGCACGGACCATCCTGGACGTTTTACACGGCACCAGAGAACACACACGGGAGAGAAACCCTTCAAGTGCAGTGTGTGTGGGAAGGCGTTTGCACGTTCGTCTGCTCTTGTAGAACACCAGAGAACACACACAGGAGAGAAACCCTTCAAGTGCAGTGTATGTGGGAAGGCGTTTGCACAGTTATCAAATCTTCATGTACACCAGAGAACACACACAGGAGAGAATCCCTTCAAGTGCAGTGTGTGTGGGAAGGCATTTGCACAGTCACCACATCTTCAAGTACACCAGAGAACACACACGGGAGAGAAACCCTTCAAGTGCAGTGTGTGTGGGAAGGCGTTTGCACGTTCATCTACTATTGTAACACACCAGAGAACACACACGGGAGATAAACCCTTCAAGTGCAGTGTGTGTGGGAAGGCGTTTGCACAGTCATCTACTCTTGTACAACACCAGAGAACACACACGGGAGAGAAACCCTTCAAGTGCAGAGTGTGTGGGAAGGCATTTGCACAGTTATCTGCTCTTGTAATACACCAGAGAACACACACGGGAGAGAAACCCTTCAAGTGCGGTGTGTGTGGGAAGGCGTTTGCACAGTCATCTCCTCTTGTAGCACACCAGAAAACACACACGGGAGAGAAACCCTTCAAGTGCAGTGTGTGTGGGAAGGCGTTTACACTTTCATCTACTCTTATAGAACACCAGAGAACACACACGGGAGAGAAGCCCTTCAAGTGCAGTGTGTGTGGGAATGCGTTTGCACGTTCATCTGCTCTTGTAGAACACCAGAGAACTCACACAGGAGAGAAGCCATTCAAGTGCAGTGTGTGTGGGAAGGCGTTTGCACAGTCACCACATCTTCAAGTACACCAGAGAACACACACGGGAGAGAAACACTTCAAGTGCAGTGTGTGTGGGAAGACGTTTGCGCATTCATCTGATCTTGTGGCACACCAGAGAACTCACACAGGAGAGAAGCCCTTCAAGTGCAGTGTGTGTGGGAAGACGTTTGCACGTTCATCTACTCTTGTAATACACCAGAGAACACACACGGGAGAGAAACCCTTCAAGTGCAGTGTGTGTGGGATGGCGTTTGCACAGTCACCACATCTTCACAGACACCAGAGAACACACAAGCATCAGAAGATCCACCAGGAGTGGAGTCTGAAATTAGCTTGTGAAAGTCAAAGTGCCGCAATGAGCCCATCCCTCATGAAACAAGAACCGGAAGAATATCCCAGCTTGGACACTTTTAAAGGTATCGAGGTGAAATATGAAGAGGTGAAGATGAAATGTGAAGAAGTGATGGTGAAGAGCGAAGAAGTGATGGTAAAATGTGAAGATGAATCAACTCCAAAATCGGACCTTCACATCGATGCAGGCAACGTTAAGCAGGAGGAGAATTCTCACTGTGAGGCAGAGCAAGGCAACTCCCAGCAGTTTGTGGAAGTGGAGGTGTGGGTGGACTTCCTCCGAGACCATACAAAGTCAAATGGAGACCCGGTAGATGTGTAAGCTTGAGACGATGTCGCTCCAATAGATGCACCTTTGTCACAGGCCTTTAATGACAAGAAGGTGAATTTGAACACTCAATTCCTAGGTTAAACCTGCCGGGTAAGAGCGGCCAGTCTTTGGGGACCTATGGGTTGGGTAGATCTCTAACCAGGAGCGAGAACCAATAAGCTTCCAAGCATTCACTGTTATCAATTGCATTTATATTGTGCTTGCTTAATTGCCTCGGCAATTCGGGAGTTTTGCAGCGATCTCGTCTCAAACACTCGAAGAGCACCCCCAAGTAGCAGCTGCCCCTGTGCCACAAGGTGGTGGCCCTACACCGACCTGCATGTGGACAAGAGCCTGTCAATAGGGGGTGATGGTTGATGTGGCATCTCAGTTGTGGAGTTTGTAGGTAATGTTTTGAATTTGCTAAGTTTTGACCCAGACGCCAGCATGCAATGGACTACTCGTTTTGAATGTTCCAATCGTATGTTGTACATACACTGTTAAGCAGACAATGCAATTGTTTTTTTAAATAGCTTGTTAATGCGATGTAAACTGATGCAGTATATTTCAGTGCAGTAATTAAATTTTGTTAATATACATGTCAATAATTTAGAATGAATACTTGTCCGAATGTGTGTGTACATGTAACATTTTGTCTATAAGGGTCAAACATTGAATAAGTGATGTTAGGACAAAGTGTGTGTTTTGCAAGTAACCTGGACAGATAACTCGGGTGAGACTCATTGTTCTTGTGATAAAGGTCAAAGGATATTTTTGTGTTTTCAGGAAGCTTCTCCCTCTGCAGCAACTCATTGTCTTTGAAATAGGGAGCACACTCGGATCATTCATCAGTTACAAGGCATACCACTTAAAAGTTACACGTACAGGAGATACATTCTCTACAACACGAATTATAATTTTTTTTATTATGTGTTGACGTACATTTTGTCGAACTCGGACTAGAAATGCTCGTTGCTGATTAACGCCTGGATGTCCGTAACTATCGGTGGAAGCAAACCCGGCTGCTCTTGAGACGCTGTGCACCAATAAGGGTCCACAGGTGGCTTGCACTGAATCAATGATACACTCCCAGAAGGCTGTGCTAGTTATAGCTTGTGTAAAACATTCCTTTGTTTCGTGGAGAGATTAATAAAGGAAAGATGTCGTGTCTGCTGATCTGCTTCATTGGAAGGAGGTAATTTTAAGAGCACATGTGAAATGCATTTTTGGTACAGATTTGTATTCGGTTACAAGGCAGAGCACATCTAGTAGATACATTCTCCACATCACTCATTGGAAATTTGCATGACATCTTATATGTTGTCGAACTAGGACAAGAAATGTCCTTGCCGATTAACGTCTGGTGGATGTTCACAACCATGGGTTGAAGCAAGTCGGACCGACTGCGGCGCCGTGCGCAACCAGGAAAGTCACGAAAAAAATTGCACACGAGCGACGCATTCACGCAAGCACCCGATCCTCTGTTTTGAAGTTTGAAAATGAAACAACTTTAAATTGTATTATGTTTTGAATCAGATCATTGTATTTATTTATTAAGGGCTTATATCGTTTTATATCTGGAAGACTTAATTGAAAACGACATTTCGTTAGAATTTTCTCTCGTGAAGTAGATGGCCTTGCCGGGGATTTGGTTCGATGCAGACTTTCCCCTGGTTGGGATCGCGAGATAGAGATAAGGCGACATAGAGCTGGCCGTGCCAGAAGACCGCCGTCTGCAGATTGATTCCAACGTGATCAAACGTCTGTCCCTGCGCCGCCGCCATGCAGCGGCCGCGTAGGTTTGCAGCGCCCCCTGCATAAAAACAATGGAAAGTGCAGCATTCGTCACAGATAGATGAAGTTGTGCGCTTATATAAGAGTACTAGCAGGAATTACCCGGCGTTGCCCGAGCGAAAAAGACACAAACACATCGACTTAGACACAGACATCGACCCACACACAAACACATCGACTTACACACATACAGACATCCACTTTAGATACATACACATGGAGTTACACACACATCGACGTACACACATACGTAGACTCACACACATGGGCCTAAGCACACATGGATTTACACATCGGCTAAGAGACACACACATGGACTTACACACAACATTGATCCATGCATACACATTGACTTACACAAATACATAGACTCGCACACATTGGCCTACACACACGGACTCACAGACATGGACTTTAGATACACACACATGGACTAATACATACACATGGACTAGTACATACACATCGACGTACACACACATCAACTGACACATAGACACACACAGTGACTTACTCACATGAAGCCATGCACACACATGGACTATGTTGTATATGTCGGCTCTTGAAACATTTATAAAAAATAATTAAATGAGGATTGGGAAAATACGTAATTATTGCAAATTATGCTAATTTATGTAATTTTGTGCATAAATGACGCTAATTAGGGAGGTGATCGTATTAAGTTATGTAAATGTATGCGATTATACTAATGTATTCGATAATTATAATCAGGCTTAGCTTCGTTGTCTAGGGTCGTATTATCAATCAGGACAAAACAATTATTCTCGCTTTAAAATGTACTGATCATGTCTTCGTGTTTTATGTCAGGTTTCCAAATTCAAATCTCACCGCAAAATACAGGTCTTGTAATTAAGATTATTATGCATGAACTCAGGAAGGAACCACTCAGACTTTTCTGTGTTAAGCAATTTTAATTTTTAAATAAAAACAAAACACTCTAATATGAAAACTCTTATGCTTGGAATTATCAACACAGTACCACTGGGGAAATTCCCCTCATTGATCCGTACATTTAACCATCAATGATTACGTTGTGAAACTGGGCAACTGATCATCTGATTAATTCCTCCGAGTAACGCGAGCATATACGGCGATAGGGGAAAGTCCTTAAAACATGCATGCGACGATATTCATACGAAAGGCAATAAAAAGCTAATTATTATATCCCGAAGGCAACAGTATACGTCAATATATTCATCGGCAAGATTATACAATTAACAAAATGTCTCGGAACAATGGTGTGCAGTAATGTATGTCTGCTGACGCAGACGTTATCTTTTGGCTAAGCTTCAATTTGTGGGCAAGATTCTGTGATCAAAAGAAAGGTTTAACACATTGTTCTCCCTGTGAGCGTATAGATTCGTAACGACGGTTTCAAAAGTTTAATTTACATCGATGAATCTATTGGTAATTTTTATGCAATTATTTTTTTACGACTAATGTACTTAAAAATGACCGTATTCATATCACTCGATGAGCACCAATGTCTTCACGATCAGCGAATGGTTCATGCACTCTTATAATTAGTCTTTTTATTATCGGCTCCGGTTTGTTTCATGTGTGTGTGTGGTGAAAAAAATATATTTGTGTTAGTCCGGGTGTGTGTGTGGTTTTGGTTCCCTTGATCAATTCTTTGCATCAGGCAGATGCCGGGTGATGCGTGGTCGCGTGTGAATGTGAGCTCGGGGCGTGTCTGCTGTTCGCTGCCGGCTCTCTCCGCTACTGGATGGGCTGCGTCGGCACGATGCTTGTCCTTGAAGATGCTCAGTCGCTCTTGTCGCTCGTCCGCTGGCAAGCTGACACCTGTGCTCGGTGGCGCTGGCGGCGCTGCTGCGCTCTCTCCGGCTCCGGGTTCTCTGGCGATGAACGATGCGCTCGTTCGCTGGTGGCAGGTGTAGTGGGTTCGAATTAGGTGCACACACGCAGCTTGGAGGCAACACTATTTATTAACGGTAAGTAATATAACACTGTACATGAGGTGGTGACCACCTTCCTCAACTCACTAACACTCTGGAACGCGACACAGACTGGACCAGGCAGGCAACGGCCTGCCTGGCCCAGGACGACGACTCTGGACTTGACGACCGATGATGTCTTCTCTTTGGAGTACAGTACAACAGCCTCGCTCTGCGTTCACACCACGCTTATATCTGCTTTGGCGTGGCTGGCTCCGCCCCGGCGTGGCTGGCTCTCTTCAGGCCACGCCTCCCTTCCCAGGACACGCCTCACTTCCCCCACCTCTGGGAAGGTCCGGATCCCTCCACCACGTGACCCCCCAGGCACCCCCTTGGGGCCCCCAGCCTTCGTACGGGCCGACACAGTAGTGACCGTTCTATGTCACTACATCACCCCCCCCCCCTGTATAAACACACAGCCGTCCCCGGCTGTAACACAACTGTGAAACATCGAAAAGGTGTGCCTCCGAACCAGCAACATCAATAAATGACCGGCGACCGATAAGAAATACAATCACGTAATATATACAGAATCGACGAGGGTAAAAGAGAACCGCATAGAAAACGGGGAATTAACAACAAATATACATGAAAACTGGCTAACCCACTTACGCTCCAGGACAGCCTCCCCGTGAGAACCACTCATGCACCGACATGTGAGTGTGGCCATTGGAACGACGGCGTAGGCAATGAGCAAGGAGTCTGAGAGGCATGTAGAGCAGCCAGTCTTCAACGAGTCCATGTCGCCTTGCCTGGGGAACCAGAAGCGGCCCAAAGGGCACGGCCCCTCCCCCCAGGAGTCAGAACAGGAGGAGCAGGAGTAGCTGACGCATGCTCCACTCCCCCCCCAGTCCATAGCCGGTCGGCATAACCGGCGACTCCAAGGTGCCAGGTAGATACTGCCTCCTGTGACGAGAACCAAACCCTCCTGAGGCATCACTCAACAAACACTCGCCTCCGCTCTTCGGACATGACAGTCACCCGTTAGCACCCCCCCGCCTTTCCGACGTGGCGTCACAACCAGTAGCACGCGTCGGCCATATCGGGGGGGGGGGGAATTTCCATGTTACCACCCCACCGCCTTTCCGACGCGGCGTCACAACCAGTAGCACGCGTCGGCCATATCGGGGGGGGAATTTCCATGTTACCACCCCACCGCCTTTCCGACGCGGCGTCACAACCAGTAGCACGCGTCGGCCATATCGGGGGGGATTTTAACCCAGTCTTCTCTCCAAGACTCGCATCGCAGCATATAGCTGTACCGACCGAGCTGAGACCCAGTCTCTCTCCAAGACTCGCATCGCAGCATATAGCTGTACCGACCGAGCTGAGACGACCCAGTCTCTCTCCAAGACTCGCATCGCAGCATATAGCTGTACCGACCGAGCTGAGACGACCCATCGTTCACTCACTGCACAACATGCACCCTAACAACCGAGGGATACAGTCCCAACGTAACAGGACAACTCCACCTGAACCTTACGAATCTCCAGCCCACTGTTTCAACGCACCTCGGAGTGTCTCACTCTCCGGGCCATCAGGTCAAGCCATCAGACACAGCATGATGGGACCACACTCTCTGAGCCATGTGAGCGCACAGCCCACTAGGCTAGACAAGCCACGGAGTGTCTCGATCTCCGGGCTGTCAGGTCAAGCTGTCAGACAACAGCATGACGGGACCACACTCTCTGAGCCATGTGAGCGCACAGCCCACTAGGCTAGACAAACCACGGAGTGTCTCGATCTCCGGGCTGTCAGGTCAAGCCGTCAGACACAGCATGACGGGACCACACTCTCTGAGCCATGTGAGCGCACAGCCCACTAGGCTAGACAAGCCACGGAGTGTCTCGATCTCCGGGCTGTCAGGTCAAGCCGTCAGACACAGCATGATGGGACCACAATGTTCGTGTTAGACACGCAACTCTCACTGGGCCATCCTGGTCAGGATCTGCGCCCCAAGATAAGTGACAGCCAGCACCACAATTCCAAATCCCTGGCAGCATGTCACCATCGCAATTTAACACCATCACAACACATACAATTTGAATTATGATCCCCCACAGAACTGATCCAATGCCGAACAGGTACGCACAATTGGGTGACGATCCCGAATATTCAATGGTCACAACAATACACCTCACATCCCGTATCCGTACACATCATCTCCGAGACTCGCATTACAGCATGCAGCTGTACCAACCGAGTGGAGAGAGCAACGCAATTTGACAGCAATTAACGGAAACGCACCCCCGATCCATGTAGAACACAAGGGGCATTTCCGCACAAAAGACATCATCTGTGCAACAACGGACAGGAGCCAACCAGTGAGGTTGAAAGACAGAACCTGTCATTTCAAAAACCCCTTCAACATTAACCATGGGACTCAGGGCATTCGAATTTTGAGAGCAAAAAAAACTATACACAAACCCCAAGAATCGCCGAATTGATTAATACAGTATATGCAGTATATGAAATTCGTACAGTCAATCATTTGGCGCAATGCTCCATCCAGTCCCCACATGGCAACATACACAATCAATACTCCAGACAATCCGTACATAGTAAATAATCACAAGCAAGTACCCAACAGTCCATACACTGTTAACAATTCCAAGCAAAGCTCCATACGGTCTGTACCTTGGCAACAATGACGATCAAAGTTTCTTACAGTTACACGTGACAATCACGAGCGAAACTCCATACAGTATACACAATAACAATGGCGATTTCGCAACAAAACGATGTAACAACACGAGTCATTAACACGGCAACCTACAGGATATCAACAGAGCTCGGGACACCCAACAACGAATTAATCATTACACCCAGAAGATACCGATCTCGACGCC
Organism: Lampetra planeri; assembly: GCF_965212315.1. Taxonomy (NCBI): domain Eukaryota; kingdom Metazoa; phylum Chordata; class Hyperoartia; order Petromyzontiformes; family Petromyzontidae; genus Lampetra; species Lampetra planeri. The sequence goes on along the minus strand of NC_136123.1, from coordinate 13,779,090 downwards.
GTAATTAACAACAACACTTGTTACAAGCAGACACCCGCATGGAAGCCGCGTCAATTTATCACGCACACAACTGGACGAACACGCTCCGCAAACCAGCGAGTAAAAAAAAACACCCGCGATCGCAACCCGGCACACACAAGATGGGTGAAGTTATTATTTTTCTTGGGGACGGGTGCTTGTCATGTCATGACTCGCCTGGCGACTGTGAATAGCGGAGGGCGGCAAGGTGGAGCACTGGGACGGCCCGAAGAATATTTCATGGTGAACACGGCCTGCTCTTGCGAACCCATCCACCTCTCGCGCTCGAGCAGAAGATTGGAACTCCCCCTCTGCAGGCGTTGATGTCGGCGGGAGCGGCATTTCGGCAGCAGGAGCGGCGTTTTGGCGGGAACCGCGACCCGAGCAGCCGACGAGTTGGCGGGAGCTGCGTTTTGGCGGGAACCGCGACCCGACCAGCCGCCGAGTTGGCGGGAGCGGCGTTTTGGCGGGAACCGCGCCCCGACCAGCCGCCGAAATGGCGGGCCCACCGCGTTGCCCGCATGCCCGGGCCTCCCCCGCCAGCCCCCGCAGCGACGATGGTGTCCTCTCCCCGCGGCTCCGTCGCTCCGTTCCCGATGGCGGCGAAGCAGCAGTGCGATGCCAGTCCCGCCGCTCCGCGTGCAACGCCATCTCTCTCTCTCTGTCACCGGGGCTGCCATCCCCGGGGCTGTCCGAAGGATGGTCGTCACACCGTCCCCGTTGTACGAAGGCGTCCAGGTGAGTTTTATATTTGTTTTTAGTGTGCCCATTTTACTTCCCTAGGATAACACCTAGCAATATTTATTTTTCCACCTTCTGACGCCAAATGTAGTGGGTTCGAATTAGGTGCACACACACAGCTTGGAGGCAACACTATTTATTAACGGTAAGTAATATAACACTGTACATGAGGTGGTGACCACCTTCCTCAACTCACTAACACTCTGGAACGCGACACAGACTGGACCAGGCAGGCAACGGCCTGCCTGGCCCAGGACGACGACTCGGGACTTGACGACCGATGATGTCTTCTCTTTGGAGTACAGTACAACAGCCTCGCTCTGCGTTCACACCACGCTTATATCTGCTTTGGCGTGGCTGGCTCCGCCCCGGCATGGCTGGCTCTCTTCAGGCCACGCCTCCCTTCCCAGGACACGCCTCACTTCCCCCACCTCTGGGAAGGTCCGGATCCCTCCACCACGTGACCCCCCAGGCACCCCCTTGGGGCCCCCAGCCTTCGTACGGGCCGACACAGTAGTGACCGTTCTATGTCACTACACAGGCAGCCTTGCTCGTTGGAGCTGGTTCTCTGTGATGCTGGCTTGGTCGATGCTTGGCGCTTTCCGCCCTTTCTCGAGGATGATTGCTGGAATTCTCATCAGCTCAACTCGAACTGCAGCGGCTCGTGGGAGCGGGCACTCAGGGTAGAATGGCTTTCGAGCGATACTTCTTCGGTCAGCGCTGAATTCGCACTGGGTAGCACATCGCTACTCAGCGAGCCTCGCCATCCTGGGTTGATTGCAGAGCCCTTCTGTCGCTGGTGTCTTCTTCTGTTGCTGGAGTCTTCTGTTGCTGGAGTCTTCTTCTCTCTGCAAGGCTTCGTTGTATGGGTCGAGTCTCTGGTTATATCTGAAAAGTCTCTCCCCTTGGCACGCCTTCTCACAAAGGACCGGAACCATTCTTTGTTTTGCTCCCCGCCTGTGGGAACAGCTGTACGTGTGTCCGTGTGTGTTCTGATTTTATTGAGGTAATATAAGTTTAATCAAAGCCTGCTTCCTGTCGCCTTCCTCGGTTATAATGTCATTAATGGAAGCAGCTGCCCCAGATGCCCCCACGTACATCCATTCAGTCCCCCCACCCTCTGTAATATTTAACCTGGAAGGGGGGGGTTTCCCTTCCCCCCCCATTCCCTCGCGGTGGGTGTGACATTCTTTGCCTCACAAAAGCTTTTCAAGTTGTCCTGTTGTACTGTTTGGAAGTTAAAATAAAAACTCATTTTGCCTCTTATAGTACTACTGTAAGTGACTCAATGTATGTTTTGTAGCCGTTTTCACAGTATTTCCATCGTGGTTTGATTTATTTTTAAGGGGAGATGCTCTTTTGTCTGTGTGTGCAAATCTTGCTATCACGTGCTGCGGGAAGAGAAAGGCGGTTGGGAGGCTCTCTATGGAATAAAAAAAAATTGTCCTATGTGGTTGGGCTATTTCGCCTCATCCCTCCTGGATGACCTTCGATCTAATGCTTCATAATTATTAATTGGTTTATGTTGATTCAAGATTTGTGATTTAGCATTGTTATTACCACGTATTTTCATAGGGTTTATTTAGCGTTGTTATAAGTCTGTGTTGCCAGGGATCGGTGTTTTACTTAGAGTTATATTTTGATATCCCGAGGATGGAGGATTAAGTTTTGGCTTAAGAACATCCTTGACTACCGGAATTCACTCTTTGGTGCTTTGGTAAGGTCGCGTAGATAAAAAAAAAACATTAGTATTGAATTAATTAATGAGAAATAATAATCCACTGATGTAGATTGTAGCCTGGTTCTTAACTGGAGTGAGTGTGTGGATCTATGATGTTCACTTAATCTTTGTCGCTAAGTTTTGAACTTTTACTGTTGTTAGAAGAAACATGAAAAAAAAAGTTAACAAAAAAAACGTCTGTTTCGGCACCCCTCGTCCGGGGTGCGTGTGTGTTCTATTTTATGCCCGGCTCCTTCCGTCACGGGAGGGTATCACATTCGTCTTTCCTTTTGTGGTTGTATTGCTACCACGTGCTGCTGGGAGACAAAGGCGGCTGGGAGGATTCTCTATGGAATACATTTTATCTTGCTTGCACGTGGTTGACCTACTTCGCCTTTTAATTCTTCTGGATGACCCTTGGTTTAATACTTCATAATTATTATTTGGTTTGTGATTTATCATGGTTATTACCACGTATATTCCTAGGGTTTATTAACCTTTGTTGTCTATCTGTATCCTGGGATTGTGCTGTTTTACTCGAGTTATTTTTTATGTCCTGAGGTTAGATGTAACTAAGTTTTCACTTAAGCTTCCTTGACTGCTGGCATTCGTATTCCGTGGTTATTGGGAAGGTCACATAGATAGCAAAATCTAACAAGAGACAATATGTGAGGTGAACGGGAGAAAAATAAGGTAATTAATAAATCAAGTTCGCGAATGTAGATTGTAGCCTGGTTCTTAATCTGGGCGAGTGTGTTGGCCTACTACGATATCGACTTAATCTTTGTCGCTAAGTTTTGAACTTTTAAGCGTTGTATTAAGGGAAACGAAAAATAAAATATTGTGGCGTCTCCTGAGGGGGCCTTTTGAAGTCCTGTGTCTCCAGAATCTAATTAGAAAAACCCCCGACCTCTCTTTGTTCTGGGTTTTTTTTTATTACCCTTGTATGGCTCACCTCCTGCTCTCTGGTCTCGAGTGTGAAAAGGCAGCTGCTCGTGAGGGGGGGTTATGCATCACCCCCTTTTGCTCCGAGTGACCCCGCGATTGATTATTTAAAAAAATATTGGCAGAATCATTCTTAATATTAATTTGGAAAAAAGCCTATATATACAACAACGAACACACACAGCAACTGACAAACACAGACATCTGACGTTGCCCGGGCAAAAAAGACAGACACACATCGACTCACACACACACACATCGACTTACACAGCAATCCCCGATGATGCCACAGCTAGAGCAATTTTCTCCCTCTGGCGAGCCTTAGCGAGGAGCAGTTTGAAAACAAAGGTCTCCCCAGTACTGGCAGGTGCATCAAGGATAAAAATGACTCGATTTGAAGTCTCAATGCCTTCCAAGATTTGCGTGTAGGCTTCTATTTGTGCATCCATGAGCTTTGGTTAATTTTCCTGAATAATTTTAAGAAGCTGTAAAGCATAATAGCATATTTAACGTAGGATCTCTTGAGCAAGGGCATGCAGGTTGTCCCTGTAGGGTGTTGGTAGTCCCATAGACGTGAGGTATTTTCCACCAATGGAGTGCAGTTTGTCCTGAAGGATGAGGGCCTGTTTGAAGATGACATCAGAAAAGTTGACGTCATTGAGCTCCGTGGAGGATGTCCTCACTCATGCCCTCTTTGTATTTTTGCAAAAGAGCAATCTCGGTTGGGAAGGGGACTGACCAACAAGTTTCTGTCATAGATTTATGAAGATGGTCATCATGCGCAAGAATTGCACGAAGATTGCAAGCTTCCCTGTATGTTTGACAGACAACTCCTTCCACTGTTTAGAGGTCTTGGAAAGATTTCTGCCCTTTGGCAACATGGAGAAGCATTGGGAGAAACAAGCACTGCTGATTGTTGGGATGAACTGTGTAGATATGAGGGCTGACGCCCACCTCGTCCTCTCCCCCCTCCTCGGCCACTTCTCGCTGGGCCCCCGCTGATTGCGTGATCGGCCCCCCCGCACCAGCGCCCTCTCTGAGGGGCATGGCTAAGTGGCTGGCTCACCACCGCCCAGAGTTATCCCACACACTCCCCACGTACACCACCACTAATGCGGAGGCAGCTGCGTTGCCCGCGCGTGCCCGTGCAGGTGCACCTCGCTCACCACGGCTTGCACTAAAAATAGCCGTATGGATATGCACTCGCCCCTCCCCCCGCCTGTGGGTCGGCCTTAATCCGCTGTGCAAACACGCACGCGGGGCACGCGTAAACAATGATGGCAAACGGGTTTGAACTCACTCCTCGCTCACCCTATTAATAGCACGGCGCCGCTGCATGTGTAATGTAGTAACTCGGCGGGAGACGACTTCACGGGTAACACACTCTTTATTTTATCAAACTCGTTTACAGGTGACTAACACCTACTTTGTATCTCGGGTGACAAACACCCACTTAGCTACTTGGCGACTAACGCCCACTGAGCTACTCGGATGACCAACATCCACTTAGTATCTCGGGTGACAAACACCCACTTAGCTACTCGGCGACTAACGCCACTGAGCTACTCGGATGACCAACATCCACTTAGCGACTAACGCCCACTGAGCTACTCGGATGACCAACATCCACTTAGCTACTCGGCGACTAACGCCACTGAGCTACTCGGGACACTCCCTGCCCGGGGTATCCGTCTCGACTGTGGGTCCCCAGCCCGACCCACGGGGGCGTCGGACCCCGGGTCCCACAGCCTCGCCTCCGAGCCACACAGGGCCCCGGTCCCCACAAGGACGGCGGGACTAGGGGTCTCGGGGCACTAGGTCTTCAGCTCCGTCTTCGGGTCTTCAACTGGGTAACTCTCTCTCCTCGAGTGCTCTCGCGCGTCCCCCTTTATACCCCACCTGCGGACGTCGCTGCGAGCACCCACTTATTCGACCAATCGCTGGGCGCTGGCTACGATCCTCTTTTCCCACATCTCATCGTGCCTCACCACCCACGCCGCGCCGCCCCGTCATCTGTCACTCCCGGCGCGCGCGTCCACACCACGCCCACAACGCGTGCCCAACCCCGCACCCCGCGCCGCCCCGTGATCCATCACTGTCACAGTCGGCGCACGTCAATACCACCACTACACATGGATGCGGGAGGCGTTAATGAATAACTACCAGCGTGCCTCGCACACGCTCGAATTACACACCACGCCAGGACTCTCCCCACACACACAGAAATCACACTACACAGATCTTCTGAACTGAAATGTATTAATGGCGCGTTTATAGCCAACCCTGTACGCCGCGGAGTAAATAGTCGGCGAGCAGCGCCTAGCATATCCCTATTCATTCCAGAGGTATACCCTCACCCTTCTTCTCAACTCGCAAACGCGCTCACGGTGTCGCACGGACGTGGTGGGAGTCGGAGGGACGAGGGTAAAAGAGGTCTCTGCCTGGGGTCGAGTTGTAGCAGCACTCGCCAGCATCCCTCGGACGCTGCGAGTGGCTGGGAGTTGGACAGGGCAGCTGAACGGCTGGAGGAGAACTGCCCCAATGTTTTTCCGCCCCCTTCTTTTATGCTCTCAGAATCCAAAGATCCAGGGTGACGTGGTGTTATCCTGCCTGGCCAATCGGGCGCCTACCTTTCGATTTTACACCGATGCCCTGCCCCTACCTGGAGCGTTGCTTCCCATTACGCCGTGATCCATTGTATCAGTCCTCCCCACCCGGACTCGGCCGGTTTGATCGGGGTGGCCGTCCCACAGCATACGCAACTGCAGTCAGTTCAGAAATTTCCCACCCACCTCCTCTTAGCCCAGTGAGCTTCGTCGTGCCCATACAAATTTAAGCCAATTCACGGGGGCTGCAATGCAATTTGGCCTGGGGTGGGTCGGCCAATCTCCTGGCACTGGGAAACCATGGGACATCCCCGCTCGGGACCCCTCGGGTAAAACCCCATGGTACCAGGTGAGCCTCCCACGAGACCCTACGTGGGTGCGTGTGTGTGTGTGTAGTGGGGGTGTGCGTGCGTTTGTGTGGAGGGGTGCGAGGGGATGGCGGCGCCGATGGAGTTGCTCCGTTGCTGTGGCACCACAATTACCCCAATGTTGACTGTGACACCAACATGCAATGACATGTGCGTTGTGAATGGCACAACGGTATGTTTTACATCTGCTTTTAAGCAGACTGCGCATATTTTGGTGAATGTTACCGGAGTAGCCAGGTGTGCCTGTCAGATTTGAACCTTGCACCTCTGCAATAGAGAATGTGCTACCATATTCTTGGTTTTTTCGGTAAAGTTACGTAAATAGAAAACAAAAATAAAGAAATATAATTTATATTTATTATTAAAAATTTAATTTTAATATTTGTATTTTATGTAAAAAAAATGTTTACGTGACTTTACCGAAAGAACCAAGAATACGAATTCCTCCAGTCACGAAAGTTTTAAGTCAAAATAGAATGCGCCACCCACCACTCTGCTCGCCTCAATCTGAGTGGAGGCGTGGGAGGCAGCTTGAGAGGGTTTCCATTCAGAGAGCTCCACACTTCGCACGCCGAGAGAAGGGGGCACGGCTATGGCCGAGGAGGCCCGTAGCTTCGTGCGGAGTGACAGGCCAGGTAGCTTCCACACAGCGTTGAGCAGCTGATGAAAATATATATTCTTGGCTGGGACCATCTCACATTGACATGCTAATCTCTCACATTTACTTTTACGTACAAATTCCTTCTCCAGCTCCGCCCACTTACCCTTGGGTTGAGCCCACCAAAATCCTATATAAACTCTTGTTGCAGCAGCTGTGGTGCTACAGCCACGGAGCCTCTCTGCCAGCGCTGCCACCCCCTTGCAAACCCCCCACACGAACGCATGCACCCCCCTCTGAACACACACATGCACTCACGTAGGGCCTCGTGAGGGGATCACCTGGCCTCTGGATTTTTACCCGAGAGCCCCCCTCGTGGGGGTGTTCCACGGTTTCCCAGGGCCAGGAAATTGGCAGACCCCCCCCCAGGTTGAATTGCACTGCGGCGCCGTGGATTAACTTACAATTGTATGGCCACGGCGAGTTCACTCAGCAGCCGCGATGAGAATACACCCAGCTCAGGGGAAGGGGGCCTCGGAGGGATCGAAGCTCCCAGCAAGCAGCAGCGGCGGGCAGCACGAGGAGGGAGGGCGCGTAGATAACGGGCTAGGGCACAGTGGGGGGGCTGAGCCCGGTAGTGGTGGCGGGGCAGCGAGCGGGCTGAAGGAAAACCGAAAGCTGAGACAAGCAGGGAAGCGCACCGATTGGCCGAGAGGGCCGCCCCGCTTAGCCAGGGATCTCTTTGTTGTGGGAGGGCATAAAAGGGGGGAAGAGGACAACCGTAGCTCTCTTCTCCTCAAGTCAGCGAGCGATGCAGTCAGCCTTCCAGCCGCTCGAGCGTCTGAGTGACGCTGACGAGCACAGCTAGGACACAACCCAGGCAGGGACCTCCTGGACCCTCGTCCCTCCGACTCCCAGCATGTCCCTGAGAAATCGTGAGTACGCAAGAGGTGTGAGGGATAGTGTGAGGGCTCCCAGAGGGCTTAGTTAGAGATAGGTGAGGAGGGTTTGGTACAGCTAGGTGGGACGCTGCTCGCTGGATGGTTTTGGCTCCGGGCCACGTGAGGTTTTCTTACAGTCGCGCCAGTAATAAACTTTAGCATAGAACAACGACGCCGCGTGATTTCTGTGGGTGTGGAGAGAGCGTGGACGTGGTGTGGGTACGTGCCTACGTGTGACGATCGGCGCAAATTCAATCATAAACGATCGCGGACGTTCGTGTGCATGTGTGAACAGCGGATTAACGCGTGAGTATTGTCATCAATAGTTCGCCGATCGACTGTGTTTGCACCGGGGATTAACGCACGAATCCTATCATCATTGATTCGCCGTTGCACCCAATGCTTGCGGTCGCATGCGTGGTTACACGGCACGCTTCCCACAGTGTGTCCACATAGCAACGATAACGTTCCATGGTGCGACGCGCAAATATTACCTAGTAATTTGCGCGTGGGGGCGAGTGAAGCTGCGCCTTAGTAAGCCATTACCTAGTAATTTGAGCGTGGGGGTGAGTAAGGCTGCGCGCCTTAGTAAGCCATTTACCGAGCGCATTTCATGCAGTCGGCGTCCGTGGCGGCGATCGCATTAAGGGGTCGGCGTGGTGCGTAATTCGGGCGTGGGTGCGAGCGAGGCTGCACTGCGCAGTAACTCATTACCTGCCCAAGCGCCACAGCCGCGCTCTTTTTAGCGCGTACACGTTGTGGGCACCAGGTCCGTTTGTGCGCGACCGCAGCCCCCGCAGCCCCCGCAGCCCCCGCAGCGCGAGTGGTGGTTTACGCGGGGGGGGGGTGGGAGGTAGAATAACGCGAGGCGGTGGAGAGCCAGCCATGAGCCATGTCCCACAGAGAGGACGCTGGGTGCGGGGAGGCCGATGACTCGATCGGCAGCACCCCGGCGTGAAGGGGAGGAGGTTCAAGGTGGAAAGGAGGAGGGCATCAGCCCCCACACAGCTCTTTCTCCTATGTCAGCAGTTCTCCTGCTGTGTTTGTTTCACCTGATGACGGTCGCTCGTGTTGTGAGCGAAACGTCGTGATCTATTATGTTTCTACCTACGTGACTTTACCGAAAGAACCAAAGAGTATAGATTCCTGCAGTCACGAAAGCTTCTAATCAAGATTATATATTCTTGGTGTTGCACACTCGAAATGAAGGACGTGGGCAGGTGCTCCAAATCGAGGGCAGACACATTTATTGTGGTTAATAGCAATCTTGTGAAGAACAGCACCGTCACTCTGTAAAATACAACAGCACGTGTGTTACAAACAGCATTTCTCCCGAGTCGCCATTAACCATGTCACTGGTTTACACGTGCGGTTATTCATTAACAGTTTTCTCTTAAACCCAATTCTACTACTGATAAACCATCTTTGTCTTTGATAATCACATTTGCACATCACTATTAGAATATTCCTTTAATCCTAAGCTGTATGTCTATCTATACCATCCACCTATATCGGTATCTTACACCCATTATATGTACTGTATGTGTACAGTATACGTACTGTATGTCACCATTGTACAGCTTACTACTTTACATGTGTTCTATTCTCAATAGCATTGCAAGTAGTCATACTCTGGGTCCATGGGCATGGTTATAGACTAAACAGTATTAGAGTTAGAGAATTACAGTGACAGTAGGTAATTACAGTGCGTCATCCCTTTACAATGCACAGTGCTAAAACCCCTCTAATTGCATATATCACAAACGAACAATTCAAAGCCAAAATTAACGCCGAGAACAAGTCTAGAACAAATCTAGAACATTTATATAACGATCAAAAACAACCTTTGGGTCCTTTACCTGTAAAATGCAACAGCACGTGTGTTACAAACAGCATTTCTCCCGAGTCGCCATTAACCATGTTACTGGTATATCCGCGCAATCATTCAATAACCCTGCCAGCCACCTACAGGCCCAACTCAGTCATCACATGCTGCTGTACACATGCCTTTATGCACTGCACAACACATCAGGACGTTCACAGAACCACACTTTACTCCCTTGCTGCACAAGGACATAATTAAAAGAGTGATCCATTCCTAATGTGCCACATTGGTTCTTTCGGTAAAGTCACAGAGATAGAAAAAATATATAATATTTTTTTGTTACAAATAATAAAAATTTGGAAAATAATAAATTGATGAAAAGATGCCATTGATCGACTGACTGAGATACCTGTGCCCCCCACAGTGTACACACACACACACAATGTGTACACACAGTGTTCCCTCTGCCTGGATCACTTCGGTTATCTGTCTTCTTGGTTCTTTCGGTAAAGTCACGTAGAAGGGAAGTAAGACGGCTGTTTGCGTTGTGGCCGAAATGTCGTGAGAATTATTTTTATTATGTTTTATTTTTTTATTATTTTATTACTTCCCTTCTACGTGACTTTACCGAAATGACCAAGATGAATCCCTGCAGTCACGAAAGCTTTAAATCGAAAATTCCGTTATCTGGTCAAGTACAATCCTTATTTGGGCAAAGCCACGCCCAGTGACTGGCGGATCATTAACATAATGTGTTCGTGAAAGCCGTTGCGAGTTTCTTGCGACGGGTTCGGCACCCACGCCCCACCCCTCTACGTATGGGCCAGGTTCATTAACATAATTTATTCAAGTTACAGAGCAGCTTATTGTGGGAGTGTTTTGTACCCCGCATGTGACGTCATGTCACCTCCTGCTGCCGCGTGACGTCGCGAGGTAACAGGAAGTTGCCGCTCCGTCTGTGCACTGAAATCCGAGGTGAGAAATTCTCAGCGCTGTGGTGGTTGTGGTGGTGGTGGTTGTTGTTGTTTACCGAGGTAGAGCCTCGCTCTGTCTCTTGAAGGGATGTCATTTGAGTAGCAGCGAGCATGGAAGCGATGTCCAGGTTGGAACTTTACAACGCGGGGCCTTGCCTCCTGCCCTCGCCTGATCCCATTTGCTTCAATTATCTCGCTTAGTTTAGCAATCTTTGGAAGAACGTAATCAGCCAGGCTATGCGTCAATTGTGTGTTGACCGAGTCTATGTGTTGCATTGCATTACATTTCCAAATTCTACTCAGTTTGTTTGATTAAGTGGCTCTCTCTCTATTATTTTCTGCAGTCACCAAACCTCCAAATCTTTCATTGACACAAGGCCCTAATTATAATATTTTATAATAATTATTATATGTTATAATAATTATAATAATCAAATATGCAAAAAATGCCCCCCCCCCCCAATATATTGCTATAAAAATACATTTAAACATAATAATTACGATGCTATGTTAATAAAAACAATTTGCTAAACCTTGGCCACAAAATCTGGACTTGTCTTCATATAACAATGCATGGATTTCTTTTTCGATTTAAAGCTTTCGTGACTGCAGCAGCCGTCTTCAGGTGAAAACCAGACAGACCTGGTTTTCACCTGAAGACGGCTGCTTGCGTTGTGGCCGAAACGTCGTGAGAATTATTTTATTATGTTTTATTTTTATTATTTTATTACTTCCCTTCTACGTGACTTTACCGAAAGAACCAAGAAGCATGGATTTCTGTTTATATGATTGCGTTGTACTTTATGAATCCCTAATCTCTGCAATTACATACAATGAAACAAGAAAAGGTAAAAAAGAAAAAACAGAGCAATGTAATACAACACACTATTAGACATTATTGTAAAAAAAAATAAAAAGTCCATCCCATGTGTTAGTTAATTTTTAAAATATTTTAGGCAGGAAATGAGTTTTCAAATTTAGATATTTTTCTGGGGGGGGGGGACCCCAGACCCCCTGGAAGATTTGGTCCCCCCCAATGTTGACTCCATGGCTACGGCCTTGCATTGACATGCTAATTTCTCTACCCCCCCTCCTCTCTCTACCCCCCTCTCTGCCCCCCTCTCTATTTAAGGCCTCGACACAGAGGTGTTGTTTCTCTATGTGCCTATGTGTGTGTGTCTTTCTCTATGTTTCTCTGTGTCATCTCTCTCTGTGTGTCTATGTGCGTGTCTCTCTCTGTATGTCTCTGTGTCATCTCTCTGTGTGCCTATGTGTGTGTCTCTCTCTGTGTGTCTCTGTCATCTCTCTGTGTGTATATGTGTGTGTCTCTCTCTGTGTGTCCCTGTGTTATCTCTCTCTGTCTGTGTCTTCGTGTATGTGTTTTGTCTCTCTCTCAAATGGAGCAATCTTTGGAAGAACGTAATCAACCAGGTGGGGTGTTGACTGTTATGTTAGCCGACTATCTGTGTTGTATTGCATTGCATTCCGATCGAAATCCCTAATTTCGATCGGATCATTGGGGTTTATTAGTAACTAGCATCACTACCTGGCTTCGACCGGGACTTGGATTCTTGTCTTGAAATAATTTCATATTCCCTTATATTTCACTGAAATACCCTGAAAAAAAATGGATTCTTGCAAGAAATAAAAAAGCTGAAACAAATCAAGTTACCTAAATCGGATGTTTTCACTCATGGAAATTCAACCTTAATCTACGGCTACGTAAGGTCGATTTTGGTCACTTGGGAAAGGAATGACGTGGCGAGCTGAAAAAAGTCGCGTTCACTTAGAAATTCCAGACAGCATAAGCTGTGAAGATTTCATGATGCCAGAACTCAGCGTTGGAGAGTTTTTGCTGCTTCAAACAAACAGGTGTAATTTCTGCTTTATGTTTAAGATAGAAGTTGTACCCGTTCTTCGCACGGATTGTATTGAAACTCCGAGAAGCCAATGGCTTCATCGGCCTGGAAGGAAGCGCTATACCTAAAATCTCCCGGCACGCTGTGAACAGCTGTAGAAGTACGGCGCGCGAAGAGCCATATGGTAGGGGTAAGCATTGCAGACTGTTTAACTCAGATGTGATGCGGGTTGACGCCACGCACTTCATGGTCATTCCACCCCCCCCCCCCCAAATACAAAAGTCTATTTTTATACTTTTTACATTGTGTACACTATGGAACCTACCCACATGCAAAATTTCAAGTGTGTGGCATGTTGGGAAGTATGCTAAACATTTGGAACAGACACGTATCCACACATTTCCCCTTTATATATATAGATAAATCGGCATTTTGCGACCCCCACTGCCACCGTGTGGCATAGTATTACGTGCCAGGGACTATATGAGAGGACAACAGTCCGAGTCCATAATTGGCAATATGTAATGGCAAAGCAGTTACAAGTGTAGGGGTGTTAGAGAGAGAGCAGTTATGCATGGCAGCTTATGGGAAACAAACACAGTGGGCGGGGCTACGTGAGTGCACGGGGGGGGGTGCTCTCAACGACGTCCGCACCAGGCAGCCCGGGGCCCCACCCCTCAGCGGGGGTGGAGTATAAAGGGGGATGTGTCAGAGGGCTCGGGGGAGAATGTTAAAGCTAAACCAGTGAAGACCGAAGATCGTCTAGCTAGAGCCCTGGACTCCCCTGGGACGCCGCCCTTGTCAGGGCCGCGCAGGACCGAGCCAGCGGCGTGGTCCCGAGAACCAGAGCTAGTGCTCTGGGACTCCGGGTACCGTAGCCCGACTTACCAGTGTCGGGCCAGACAGCCTCCCCTAGCCCGTTAGTGGAGGACTAGGAGGTAGGTCAGAGATAGCTAGCAGTGTATTCCCAGCTAGCCGGGTGAGGGGGCCGATACCCCCTCTAGTATTGTATGTCCACAGTTGTGACTACTTGTACGGAATAAATACGTGTGCCTCACCAACGGTGTCCAAGAGTCATCAACGGTACTTCATCTGGTGTCAGAACAACTACGAACATGGACACGCGCCGGACAGCTCGAGCCGGAGTACCGCAGGTGGAGGACACCGCTGAAATTGTCGAGCCCGAGACGGCTCAACAAGACATCGTGCAGCCGGGGCCGGACGCATTCTTACCGGGGCATCAGGATGAAGAGGAGCCGCCATCAGAAGGGCTGAGGCTGGCTCACGCGAGGCTGGCGGAGCTGCTTTACGCCGCTGCCGCCACACTCGAACACATCACGCGGCTGGGGGCTGGTGGACCACCACGGGGCGAGGAGAACCGACGTCCGATGCGCCTTCCCGCCATCTCAACGGATTCAAACTTTGAATCTCCCGCCATCGCCGCAGCAGCTGCTGAGGGCGTGGCCGGCCTGAACCTCGGGTCCAACATCGCTCTCGCTGGGGCTGCTGCGTCACCGCCAGCGGAGGGAGCGTCATCACGGCTGCGACAGGCGATACCATCTGCCGTTCGCGCCGAAGCGCAGCCGAGTTACGGGGACAGCAGCCTGCGAGCTTCCATGGCGACTGCTGCGCTGCACCAACGGCTGCCTCCGCTCAAAGAGTTTGTTGGCGCGGAGGGCGACTGGGGCGGCTTCCAGCGACGCTTCCTCGCCCACCAAGAAATGGCACGGTGGTCGGATGCTGAGGCTCTCTGCGCGCTGCCGGCGCTCCTCGACAGCGACGCACTCGCCGCCCTTACATCGGCGCCGAGGGAGAAGCGCTCCACGCTACAGATGGCGCTGCAGTTGCTGGCCGGGGTCTACGGACCTTCAGCGGAATGCAGGCAGCAGTTTTACGATCGCCAGCGGGGTGCAAAGGAGTCGCCCCTGGCGTACAGGACGAGTCTCCTGGCACTGGCGAAGACGGCCTTCCCTCGAATGGACGACGACGGCGTGGACGCCATGGTCACAGAAAAAATCCTCCTGCTGGCAGACGACCTGGACATCGCCGTCGTTGCACAGGAGGACACGGAGATGAGTTCCCTCCAGGCTGCGCGGCTCCTCCATGCCAACCTGCTGTCACAGCGTCGGAAAGCCAGCAGGGCAGCGGCCGGGCGTGCAGTGGCTGCAGCCACCCTCCCGGTGGAGGAGGTTTACGCCGTCGACCGTCGACGGCAGCAGGGGACGGGAGCACGGTCGGGCCGGGATGGGTCGAGCCGCTTCGACCGTCCGTCATCGTCGCCGGCGCTCCCGCGTTGCTTCAACTGCAACGTCCGGGGCCATGTCGCCTCGGGGTGCCGCTCTCCTCGGCAGCGCGGGACGACGCCTCGACAGGACGCCGGCCCTCCTCCTCCCAAGCTCCATCAACATAATCCGGCGAGTCGCGGCACCCCTCATGTTTGGCCCAAGCACACACTCGTCACACACTCGCACACCGCAACGAACGGGGGGCCGACATTGCGCTGCGACGGGCCAACACGCACCACTATGGGGACTCAAATCGAACCCAGGCAGTGGTCCATGTTGGCCCATCGCGTTGTGGCCGCGTCGTCGGGGTCGTCGGCCGTGGTGGGACACATTGACGGGGTGGAGGTACGCATCCTGGTCGATACGGGGGCATCGGCGACCATCATTTCCGAACTCATTTACAATATTCTACCTGTCCAGAGCCGTCCTTTACTGCCGGTTAACGTCCCATTCTATGCTGCTAACGGGGGCTCTCTTGGCATCATTGGACAGATTCGAGCGCAAATTTGTATCGGGGATATCAAATTGTCGGGCCCGATTTTTGTTTCCTCCTCGCTGGCGGTTCCGTGCCTGCTGGGGACGGACTTCTTGGGCAAAATGCCGATTCGTATTTTAATAGACCAGGGATGCATTGAGCTCCCGTCGGGACGACGCATGGCGTTCCTGCCTTCCCCTACTGCGGCTCGGACGGCGTTCGTAACAGTACCAGCGTTCATCGTTAAAACAGTTCGTGTGCCGCCGGGAGCTCAAATGTTGGTGCCTCTAAAACTTCGTCGGCCCTTCGCTGAGGGCATTGGGGACCAGGGAATTCTGCTGGGACCATCTAGGGCCGGGGTTAGTGGACCTCATTTGATTCCGGCCCAGACCGTCGTAAGAGGGGACGGGGACCCTTTCATCGCGGTCCTCAATGTGGGGTCGCAGACAGTGGTGGTTCCTCAAGGGACGGTGCTTGCTCACGCGACGCCGGTGCCCTGCGAGGAACCTGTTGCGAATCACGTCGGCACTGCTCCCCGGCCGCACCCACATTCGGACAGCGATGGAGGGTGGCTCGATGCGCTTTGTGCGGGATCGACGGACCTGTCAAATTCAGAGCGCCAACAGCTTAGAACGCTACTGCGGGAATTTTCCGACGTTTTCAGTCGGGACAAATACGATTTGGGTTACACTCATCTGCTGCGTCACCATATTGACACGGGTGACAGCGCGCCAATACGCCTAGAATCCGTTTCGGTTAAGTCCCGCCGAAAAGGACCATGTCAAATCGGCTATTGATGACATGTTAGCCGCCGACATCATTTCTCCTTCCACCAGCCCTTGGGGAGCGCCGATCGTCCTGGTTAAAAAGCAGGACGGCTCGTTGCGGTTTTGCGTTGATTTTCGGCGCCTTAACAAAATTTCGGTTGCCGACGCATACCCGCTCCCACGGATGGACGAATCGCTGGACGCCTTGGCGGGAGCGCGATTCTTCTCCACACTGGATTTACTTTCGGGATTCTGGCAGCTTCCTCTGGACGATGATTCAAAGCCTAAAACTGCTTTCCGTACACCGCACGGCCTGTTCCAATTCAACCGGTTGCCGATGGGCTTACACTCAGCGCCGGCAACTTTCCAGCGTTTGATGGAATTGGTTTTGGCTGGATTGCAATGGGAGTCGTGCCTGATTTATTTGGATGACGTTATCGTCTTTAGTAAAACTTTTGACGAACATCTCCAGAGGTTGCGGGCGGTTTTCCTGAAGATGCGGGCTGCTAATTTTAAATTCAAACCCCAAAAATGTCATTTGTTACGCGATTCGGTGCGTTATTTGGGGCACATCGTGGGGCGCTCAGGTATTGCTACCGATCCCGCCAAAACGCAGTGTGTCAGCTCCTGGCCGACTCCCACCTCGATGGGAGAGGTCAGGAGTTTCATTGGCTTCGCGTCGTATTACCGACGGTTCGTCGCTGATTTTGCGACGATTGCCAAACCCCTACACGCTTTAACATCAAAAGGGGTTCGGTTCCACTGGGGTCAGGAGGAGGAGGCTGCTTTCTGCTCCCTTCGGGACGCCCTGGTAAAAGCTCCTACCTTGATTTACCCCGATTTTTCGGAACCATTTTTGCTCGACACCGATGCGAGCAACACGGGTATTGGGGGCGTGCTTTCCCAGGTGGTTGACGGCGTGGAACGGGTGGTTGCGTACGGCAGTCGGGTGTTGTCTCCAGCGGAGCAAAGATATTGTGTCACCCGTAGGGAACTGTTGGCAATTGTCTATTTCATCCAACAGTATCGCCCATATCTGTACGGTCGGCATTTCACCGTCCGCACAGATCATGCGGCACTGCAGTACGCCCTGCGAGTTCAACAGCCATCGGGACAATTGTCCCGATGGTTGGAGATCCTCCAGGATTTTGATTTCGAAACCACCTACCGTAAGGGCGTTCGCCACACCAACGCGGACGCTCTGTCGCGCATGCCAACCACCTCCGAATGTGCATGCCTCCTGGGGTCGGGACGTTACAAGCCAGCAGGGGACATGCCGGTTCCGGTCCTGGCGGCCGCCGCCGACGACGAAACATTGCTTCCAAATTCTATCGCACAACAGGGAAAAGATTCCCTGCTGGGTTTGCCTGTTAATGAATGGGGGCGCCTCCAGATGGAGGATACCTCCCTCCTCGCGTCGCGTCGTCGCGCCGGGGAGGCGGGGCGGGGGACGGGTGATGCCGACGCATGGGAAATGCACGCGGGGTTGCTGATGCATTGGGACGGGAAATCCCATCGACACCGGCTGGTGGTCCCTTCTGGGTTACGGGGTAGCGTGGTGTGGGCTGCTCATGAGCGCCTCCTCCACCTGGGTACCCAAAAGACCCTCGCCTTGCTCCAGCTTGATTTTTTTTGGCCAGGCATGACGAGGGATGTCGCAGATCTGTTGGCATCATGCCCTCGGTGTGCGCAGCGAAAACCACCAGCACGGGAGTCAAACCCGCCTTTGCAGTCTATCAGAGTCTCCAGAGTGAACGAACTTGTCGCGCTGGATATTCTGGGGCCATTTCCCGCCACCCCTAGGGGCAATAGATATTTGTTGACCGGGGTGGAATACTTTACGCGCTGGCCTATGGCCTGGCCCCTGGCCAACCAGTCGGCAGCAGCCATCGTGGAGGCCTTTGTCCAAGGTTACGTCATGGACAAAGGTGCTCCGGAGCGGCTGCTGACCGACCAGGGAAAATTTTTTTCCGGCAAACTCCTCCAACAGGTCTGTGAGCTCCTGGGAACGAAAAAAATTCGTACCTCTCCCTGACGGGATGGTCGAGCGTCTGCATCGAACCATCACGTCTATGTTGTCGCAGCAGGTTTCGGACTCACAGACCGATTGGGACTTGCAAATTCAAGGAGTCCTGGCAGCATACAGATTGGCCCCCCATGCTGCGACGGGATTTTCACCCTTCTTCCTCATGTATGGCCGCGAACCTGACCCACCTGTTCGGGCACAGCTGCAGATCCCCGCGCCGCTGGGAAAAACTAAATTGGCCGACCATGTTAAATTTAACCTTGCGAAATTGACTGAGGCACGGGATGCTGCCATGCTAAATTCCGAAAGGCGTCAGAAAGCGAATGAGCGCCTCAGACTGGGTCGCGCGCACGTGCTACAGTGGAAGCCGGGGGACAGGGCATGGCTGCACTGTCCCCCAGGTACCACTCGCGACCTCCTCAAAACTGGTGCGGCCGTGGCGGGGCCCCGTCGAGGTGGTCGAGGTTTTGCGGCCTCAGTGCGTTCGCATCAAATGGGGGAAGCGCCGGTGGTTTGTGCACCCCTCTAGGCCGAAACCCTTCGTTGCGGTGCGAGGCCCCACTCCACACACGCGTGGCCAAACATGTGGGGGGTCGGCCGACTCAAAGGGTCCGTCTCTGCTGCTCTCGCCTGACGTGTTGCCGGCTGTCCCGCCCCCAGGTGCACCAGGAATGACGGGCTCCCGCCCAACAACCCCTACGGGGGATGCTGAGGGTCTCGCGACATCAAGCGCAGACTCACTTCGAAATGGACAGCTGCCACCGGATGGTCCGCCATCCGGGGTTGCCCCGTGTGACGGGCCTGCGGCAAGGACGCGCGCAAGAATGCGCAGACTCTTGTGATGCACAAAAAGAAGAAATATTTTTTATTTTTTATTTTCACGTGTATGGTTACTGTGCGCTGCGTCGGTGGTGTGCTCCTGGCACATTGTGTTGTGTTGTGTGTGTGTTGGGGGTTCCTTGCGATTTGTATATACGTTGCTTTTACGGAATTTGTATTTATTCGGGGGGGGTGCGTCGGGTTGTTTTCCCTTCGGGGTTTTCTGGTTCTTGTTGTTGTTCTCTTCGCGTTATGTTGAAAAATAGTGAGGCACACGCGCGGTCAGGGGGTAAATGCGCTTTTATTGTCGTTTTTTTTTTGTATGTTGGCAGCCGGGACGGCTGCAAGCTATGCGGGGGGGGGGGGTGATGTAGGGGTGTTAGAGAGAGAGCCGTTATGCATGGCAGCTTATGGGAAACAAACACAGTGGGCGGGGCTATGTGAGTGCACGGGGGGGGGTGCTCTCAATGACGTCCGCACCAGGCAGCCCGGGGCCCCACCCCTCAGCGGGGGTGGAGTATAAAGGGGGATGTGTCAGAGGGCTCGGGGGAGAATGTTAAAGCTAAACCAGTGAAGACCGAAGATCGTCTAGCTAGAGCCCTGGACTCCCCTGGGATGCCGCCCTTGTCAGGGCCGCGCAGGACCGAGCCAGCGGCGTGGTCCCGAGAACCAGAGCTAGTGCTCTGGGACTCCGGGTACCGTAGCCCGACTTACCAGTGTCGGGCCAGACAGCCTCCCCTAGCCCGTTAGTGGAGGACTAGGAGGTAGGTCAGAGATAGCTAGCAGTGTATTCCCAGCTAGCCGGGTGAGGGGGCCGATACCCCCTCTAGTATTGTATGTCCACAGTTGTGACTACTTGTACGGAATAAATACGTGTGCCTCACCAACGGTGTCCAAGAGTCATCAACGGTACTTCACTTGTAAGCAGGACATCACGATGAGCCCCACACTGCTGGTGCGGCAGAGACCCCATGCTCGCGGTGACGGTAGGGCAGGGGGCAGGGTATATTGCTTGCCCCCCCCAGATAGTAGTCTTCATGGGTTATCACGGCAACCTGTCATGGACCCCCTATTGATTACTCGCCTCCACTGAACTTCAAGATAGTTGACACGTGCTCGTCGAGATCGATGAAATCTCGTCTCACTGAGGCGCCACGTGGCGATTGAGCCACACCGGTGTGGGTCGACCGGGCGTGGTAACAAGAGTAGAACCATGCCGCCACTCCCCGCCAACTCCTGGCCGTGGCTCAAAACCACACTCAGGGCATTCACCAAACTCCGAGTGGCACTCTTTCGAAAAAAGACTGGTGGCTGTCAAAAACACTGCTGCAGGTAATCACAGTTGGTTTTGAGTGGTCACATTGGGGGAGGGGGGGGAATGGCAGGTGATGGGTGATGGGAGGAGACAAGGGACGCAACGTGACTGTCCGTGTACGATGATCAGGGTTGCCATCTCTGATGTACACAACCTGGGACACATCATGAGAAGAAGGATCTCTCAAAACCCGAAGAGGGGAGAACTACATTGAAACGCATTGTCTTGAGCAATGAATTAGCACAAGGGGACAAAAAGGGGTTGGAGTCATGTTCTTTGTATGGCCGACATTTACGTAGAGCAACAACTTTTTTGGATTGAGGTGGTTGAGCCAGATAATTGCGTAAAGAGTAGAGGAGTGATATATCGCTATGATGATGCCTCCAAATTTGTGAATCGGACATTGAGTTTTCATAGATTCCATAGTCTGTTCAGGCTTGGAGTTAGGGATAGGGCTACAGATTCGCTGCAGAAATATTTTTCAGATCATCAGTGTTTGGCACTACATGTAGGGCAATTCCACAATATTAGGCAAACATAATTTCACCATCATCCTAATTTTATATATTTGTATGGGATATAATTTTGAAGATAATTATTGGTTTAGAAATTACATTATTCACACAGATGATTTATTTCTGAATGTCTTGGTTGAAATACTTTGCCCCAAGGTAAGATAACTGTGGGATTATGGTAATGAGTATCCACGTCCGTCTGAGATCGTGGAACTGCCCTCCAGCACCGCCGCCGCTCGCATCAGGGAACGTAGGAACGACTATGGTTCCTGGCTTCACTGTGGCCAACTAGTTTATTGATGGATGTCTCCTCCTCCTTGCCATCCTCAATTTCCACCACCATCACCACCTCCACAACCTTGTGCTTGTCTTTCAGAGACCAGTTCCGAAATGCGCGGCTTCACCTTGGCAAGTGCCACTCTCATGTCATTTTCACAACAAAGTCTGTTCCTTTTCTTCGTTTTTATGTCCAGCATCCTCGAAAAGGATTGCTCGCAAAGATGTGTTGTAACAAACGGTATGAAAATCTCCAGGGCTTTCTTAGCAATAACAGGGTACGTTACCATTTGTTGGCACCTAAACGTTGAGACCGTTGTTAATCTGATGAGTTGCTGTTGAACCTGGCTCTGCTGAATTCCAATTATTTCGTCGAGGTATTCATCATTGACATCTGCTGTCTCAACACTAAACGTGAACGGCTGTCTCACCTGTTGTATCTATGCCCTGTTTTCCGTTATTAATATTAAGAATAATTAAGAATTTTTTTTTTTATATATCTATTTTTTTTTCATTAAATAATGAAAACAACTCACAAGCACACCAGGAATCCATGAAACATGGAGGGCGGTTAAAATGATAAGAATTCGGTCACAGATAGGTCAGAGACATCCAGATGGACAAAGATCGATGGCCTGACCTCCCAAGACATCTTGAGATGCACGGAGGGGGTGCAAAGCAGAGTAAAGGATAATAACGGTTGCCACTCGCGTTTTCTTAACGTTTTCCTAACCGAAAAGTAGAAACTTAACAAAGAGAATTAACCAACAAACCATAGGTTTTTTTTTATTAGTAATTATCTTATATTACTCGTATTCACCACATACATATTATTTAGAATTATGTTTCCTATCTACATGACCGTCCTAAAAACTAAAGTGTACGAATTCCAGAAAGCTTAAGTGGAAACATAGTTACACTTAACCTCAGGACATTAAAATATAACTCAGAATAAAACACCAATCTCTGGAGAACTAAACTTGGCAAAGCCCCAAAATAATAATGTGACGAGGATCAGTACGAATATTCATTAAACATAGACGAATGATAACCACGATACTAAGACCGAAGGAACTCATAAAATATAATTCAAGAATAAATGTAACACACAGGACCACATAAATGTATTGCAAACATCTCCTCAGCCACCTTTGTCTTCCAGCGGGGTCTGGCAAGCAAGGAGGGAGCAAAAAGGTCACAGGGGGGAATCGGTGCCTGACATTCCAAAGACATCTGTTTTTTTCTGTTTGTTTTCTCTCGCAAAGAATGCGCAGAGAGGGGAGTCACGTTTTGAGTTAGGCACGGGCGCACATAGCGAACGAGCAGTCTGTCCGAGTCGCGCTCAGTCTCGCAACTCGGCTTGCGACGCAGCGTTGCGACAGGGCTCGCAAGGGAGCTGGGGCAGATCGTGCCTCGAGGAGAGATGGGACGAGGAGGGGTCGTTCGAGTCGCAGAAGTCTGAGTTCAACCTGGGTCGGGGCTGGGTTTCAGCAGTGCTCCGGCTGGCCGAGCGTCGTGAGGAAACGAAACACCGATGCCGATAGCAGGTGTCGCTTCTCGCAGAACAAAGTTAAGTGCGAGTGAAGCTGGCAGCTGCACGAACAAGGGAAGCACGGAGCAGAGAGAGTGACGAGTGACGACAAGCAATCAACCTGTAAAAGGGCGGAGATCGCCAAGCGTCGACCATGCGAGCAAAGCAGAGAGCGCGAAGCAGTGGAGAAAGCCTGGTCAAACGGCTGTGAGGGAGAGGACAGCGCCATCGAATGCGCCGTGTGTTTGAGGGCACAACGACCAGTGTGAACACACAAGGCGAGCATCGTGCCGACTCAACAATCAATCGAGCAGTGGAGAAGCCGGGGGCTGCCACCAAGAGAGAGAAAGCGCCATCGAATGCGCAGTGTGTTTGATACTCAGACCGACCACCACCCAGCGAGCACAGCCGCGTCGTCCAGAGCCACAAGCCAACACAGCCTGAAGCAAGGGCGAGTGTCCGGGTGAAGTTGGCAACGATCAAGGAGAGAGCCACAACACAGCACGACTCGGACGTCACCGGGCGTCACCGAGCATCGTGCCAACTCGTCATCTAGCAGTAGAGGGAGACAGAGCGCAAGAGCAGCACGACTCGGACGTCACCGGGCGTCACCGAGCGTCGTGCCAACTCCTCATCTAGCAGTAGAGGGAGAGAGAGCGCAAGAGCAGCACGACTCGGACGTCACCGGGCGTCACCGAGCGTCGTGCCAACTCGTCATCTAGCAGTAGAGGGAGACAGAGCGCAAGAGCAGCACGACTCGGACGTCACCGGGCGTCACCGAGCGTCGTGCCAACTCGTCGTCCAGCAGTGGAGAGAGAGAGAGCGCACAAGCAGAGACACGCCGAGCGAGGGAGCAGCAGGGGCTTGCGGCGGCCACGCCCAACCCAGAGAAAACTTCTGGCCGCTGTTTGTATCCTCCCACACCACACAAGCTAACGACACAACTCCCGGCTCTAAGAATTAATTAATATTACAAGAGGACAACGCACACACAGCACGCACACGAATAAGACTTTAAAAAAATTTGTCTTTGCATTTCAAAAAGGGTTGCCATTTCGAGGTGGTGCGTTCAATATCAACTGATCGTGCAAAGCAGTTGCTGCCGTCGAGTTACATGAATAAGAAATGTTTTAGTCATTCATTTTCGTTAACTGCATAATCACGCCAATGAAGAAGTATTTCTAGTCATTCATTTTCGTTAATCGCATAATCTTGCCCATGAATTTATTGACGTATTCTTGCTTTCGGATAAGAGAGTGTCATGTGCTTGTTTAGAATAAAATTGCTTAACTCCAACTGTTCGAGTGCTTCTTTCCAAGTCCATGCAAGACGATCTTATTCTTGATAACTGTATCCTATGATGAGATCTGAAACTGGAGACCTAAAATAACATAAACACACTAAGATAATCGATAAACGTTTAATCGATGATAATCGTGTTATCCTGATTGATATAACACTGGATAAACGAAGCTGAGCCTAATTATCATAACTGATCACAGTAACATAATCGCAAGCATCCGCATAAATTACTACGATTATCTCCGCGATTATCATAATTTATGCATATAATTACATACATTATCATAATTTATGCATGTTAATACACACATTAACGTAATTAATGCGATGTGCGCATTTTTCGGAAAATTATTAATTTTTATTATTTTTATCAAAATTTCATAAGCCAAGACATACAACACACCCATGCTGGATATGACTCTCTTGTAGGGAAGTATCCGTCGAGAGACTTTGCAAACTCATCTAAGTGTGTGGCAATTGCTTGCTTCAGTTCCGCGGGTACAGAAATGTCTCCGATTCCAGATACATCTTCGATCTTACTTACATAGTCGTCCAGCAGGGGAAAGTTTGCGAAGTTATCGTTCTCTGTTCGTCGTTTCCATAACGGTAGCTTTTTTTGAAAAGCCTTCAGGTTTTCTTCCACTTCAATGATGTTGACTCCACCGCCCTGCATCTGCTGATTGAGATGATTGAGAGCTGCGAAGATATCAGCCATGTACGCTAAAATGAGAATGAACTCAGAATTTTTGAAGAAATCTGCATGACAATGTTGGTGCTCTTGCAAAAACAGGGCTAATTCCACACGCATGGCAAAAACACGATTCCGCACCTGTCCCCGGGATAACCACCGAACATTAGAATGGTACAGAAGTACCTCGAATTCAGAGCCCATTTCTTTACACAGCTCACTGAATATGCGGTGCCTCAGAGCACTATTTCGCACATAGTTCACGCATTCCACTACAATTTTTAAGACTTCTGTCAGTTTTGGAGGCAAGGTTTTTGTTGCCAACGCATGCCTGTGCAGAATACAATGCGTAACAATGATGTGTGGTGCATCGGCTTTCACTAGCGCACCAAAACCAGACTTTCTTCCCAGCAGGACTGGAGCTCCATCCGAACAAACTGCAGAAACCATATCCCACGAAAGATTGTTGTCTTTGAAGAAGTCATCCACAAGTTTCTTCACATCGGCTGCCCTAGTTGTTGTTGTAAGAGGCTTACAAAATAAAAAATCTTCCTTTATCACGTCGTCTTTCACATAGCGCATGAATACAGCAAGCTGGCTTAGATTGGAAACGTCTGTGGTCTCGTCGAGTTGCAGGCTGAATTTTGCCGGGCTTGAAATCAGATCTGCAACTACTTGAGCCAAGATGTCTTTGCTCATGTCCTCTATTCTGTCGCTGATGGTGTCATTTGAAAGAGGAATTTGGGATAACTTAACTTCAGCCGCTTTTCCCAGCATGATATTCGCCATCTTCAACACAGCTGGTTTTATGAGTGTTTCACCAATGGTGTGTAGTTTGCCCTGCTTTGCGATCAGGTAAGCAACTTCGTACGGTGCTGTGAGGATCGGTTTGTTGATGGGTACAAAGCCGAGAACAGGCAGAGTAGCCTTTTCATCGAATCTGGCTCTCTTCACCTTGAATTCAGCGAGCGTTGTGTGGGGAATACAAGAGTATTCCCCATCTCCATGCAGCTTAAGGAAGTGTTTCCTTGGTTTTGCCGGTGCTAGACTAGAATTGCTCAACTTGGCATTGCAAATCATGCAGTTAGGACGCTGACTCCTATCACGTTCCGTTATACATGTGAATCTATATTGTACATATTCGTCCGACCACTTTCCTTTTTTGCTCGACATAGTTAGTATGAAGGGATTAAAATATTAAGACAGAAATCACACAACGTACCATCACGAGTCACAAGTCGACTACCGAGCGCACCAAATTCCCTGCAGCACAGATAGGCCAAGCGATGTAGCGTGATCACTTGCAGCCAATGATGGCCAAGCCGGACGTGTCTTAACCTCCGCTGAACCCCTGAGACTGACTCACAGAACCCCTGAGGTTCGATCGAACCCAGGTTAAGAACCACTGCATTAGACACTACACACAACGAAGTACTTATACCAGCTCAACTGGGATTACACATAACAATCAGCACCCCCTACTGGCAGACAAATGCCAATTTCACACCAGGTGCAGAGTTACCTTGTGCCCACAGGGACATCTATCATTGAGGATGCCCTTTCACATGTGTTGAGATGAGATGTGATGTAAAGCGCTCTGAGATGCCCCAGTGTACAGAAAGGTGCTAAATCATTCTCATCGTTATCACTGTTTACAGCAATAATGGAATTATGTCTATAGATAGCTAATCTGTATTTGTAAACAGGGGCCATGATGGCTTAACGAGATGGTTAGACCAGCTCATCATTAGTATCGTACACTGAATCGTGTGTGTATAAATCCATTATTTACGTTAAAAGCTAAATATATACATGTGTGTGCGACGCGCGAGTGCTGTGCGCTCACCTCCACCTCGCTCTGCAGACGCTGCTGCTCTGAGTGTGCGCTCTGCTCATTGTCGCGGTAGGGCGCCAGCTCGGCGTGCACCTCCGCCACTACACGTTGATACCACTGCATCTCTGCCTGCATAGATTCCAGTTGCCAATTGCTGTCAATGAGCTGCGTGGGCCACCGGCAAATGGCAGCAGAGCGACACAGAAAAGCATTTTAACGACTGCGTGAGGTTATTGTAGAACATACAGGTATAATAACACACAGAACCAGGATCTTCATTTATAATTGAGGAATGTAATGAGCTACGAAGCTCTTTTACACAGATGTCCATACACCACCTATGACCAAATGAACAGAAATGCACCCAATCATCTCAGATATTGGAAGAAAAGCATGGTTGAACTTCAATAGTTCAATAGTGCTTGGATGGGCAACCACCATCAATACAAACCAAGATAACACCTATAAAAGCCTGATGAAGACCACTTGTGTTGCGATCGAAACGTCGTGGGTTTTTTGCTTTTATTAATTTCAAAATTTTTTAACGTGACTTTACCGAAAGAACCAAGAATATGAATTCCTGCAGTCACGAAAGTTTGTGAATTAATTAACCCAAAATCTGGATTAAAATAATAGATTAAGATCGCTTCCCAACCAAAAAGAGGGAGGGGATGGAGATGCATGTAGCAGAGGGGAGCAGATGGTCTAGTACAGGGGTCGGCAACCAAAATAACAAGAAGAGCCATTTCTTTCCAATTCGGTACAAAATTCTGTATTTCAAGAGCCGCAATGCATCTATGTACATACTGTACATACGTATATATCGTCAAGAAGCAGCCCGTAAAGAGCCGCATGCGGCTCCGGAGCCGTAGGTTGCCGACCCCTGGTCTAGTACTATTAGGTAAATTTCGAAGAACCAAGAAGATACTATTAGGTACTTCTAGAGGTGGGATGGTGAATCGTAACGTGGTACCGTCCCTAAACAGAGGATGCTCAGTAACCCAGTGCGCATATACACATCCGTGTGAAAAATAAGTGTATATGTACAGTGGGACCTGCCAGAACACGGACAATAAATCCAGCGTACTGAAAATTTTTGCTCCCGCCAGTGCATCCAATGAGTCGTCGATACGTGGTAGGGGATATGCGTCGGCCAGCGTGACGGCATTGAGGCGTCGGAAGTCCACACAGAATCTCAGTGACCCGTCTGACTTCTTGACTAGGACCACCGGTGCCCCCCAGGGACTCAAGGATGGAGAAATTATGTCAGCCCGCAGCATCTCCTGCACCGCTTGTTGAATGTGCCCTTTTTCCATTGGGCTCATTCTATATGTGTTTTGGCGCAGGGGTGCGGCGTCTCCCGTGTTGATGTGGTGCTGCGACAGATTTGTGCGCCCTAGGTCGAACGGTCCCCGGCTGAACACGTCCGAAAACTCATGCAATAGCGAGTGCAGCTGGTGTTTCTGGTCGGGCGGCAATCCCGGCTCAGGCCCCGCCAGCTGGTCCATCCACGATTCGGCCCCTCTGTCCTCGGACTGGCTGATGCTGCCTACAAGCTCGGGCTCCGTCCCGAGGGCTCCTAGTGACAAGGGACTAACGTGGGCCAGAACTGTTCCCTCCTGCACCGTCGCTGTCCTATCGGAGGTGTTCAGCACCTGAATGAACAGATACTGGTTCCTCTGGACAATAGTTTCAGCTTCCACCAGCGCATGGCGATCCGTGGCAGCTGACGCCAGAGACACCAGGATGGGTGAGTCCGATCGGGCTGTCACGAGGGGGGACCAATATCGCAGCGGAATCAGCATCTGGGCTGCCGGGGGAATGGAGACAGACTTACTGAACTGACCAGAGCCTGCACGTAGGGTACACCCCGGCCGGCCCCCTCCGCCTTTAGGAAATGGAGATGCGTTCCCTGGACTTCCACCCGCCCATTGGCCAGATCGATTTTCATTGGCATCTGCCTCAGAAAGTCCGTCCCCAACAGGCAGGGTACGGGCAACTTTGCGGAGACAAGGATGGGTCCTGCTACCGAAAGCTGCCCAATCTGTATCGGGGCTTCAACCTGGCCCAGGAAGCCCATGCTGCCTCCATTTGCTGCAATGAACGTCGTCTTGACGGGGACTAAAGGTCGGTTTTCATCCGGCAGCATCTCGTGCATGGTCCTCGAGATGATCGTGGCTGATGCCCCCGTGTCAATCAAGATATGTGCCGACACTCCCGCGATTTCACCGACCAGGACCGAGGCCGCTACCACCCGCCTTGCCAGCTTCCTCCATTGTGTGGCTGAGTCCGGCGGCGTCTCGTTATCCTGCGGTGCATGTTGAGATGATGGGGGATGGATGTGAATGGACCGAAGATGGGGTTTCCCCCTTTGGAGTGCGTCGCAGCAGGGTGAATACGCCCTTGTTACATAGTGTGGGCTGGGCTCTCTATGTGGTGCAAATTGCTCCCCCTTGGTGACGTAGGATGGGCCCCCCTTGTGCTGTGGGGGGGCCCCCATCGTAGTGGGCAGTGGGGATTGGGGGGTGGCCCTTCCCGTGAGCCCATCCCTTCTCCCCTCTCCTTCCTTTGTCCCGGCGGCGTGGTCCCCCTGGTCCCGTCTCGCTCCGCCGCAAAGCGGTGGTGAGGCGGGGCGTGGAACTGCTCCAGGGTGCAACGTCAGTTGTGTGTGCCGCCTCAGCCCAGGGGCCATTGCCCCTGGCAACTCGCCGGCGTCGCAGGTAACTAGTAACGTCACTTCCGGGGACCGCGCGATCCTTGGCGCGGTCCCCGGCCCCCGCGGAATCCTCGGTGCGGTCCGCGACACCACTTCCGGCCGCGACGTCACTTCCGGACGCGACGTCACGTCCGTTCGCGACGCCACTTCCGGTCGCGACGCGATCCCCGGTGTGGTTCCCGGCCCCGGCGCGATCCCCTTCCCCCGACCAGGACAGTGGGGACCGGGGAACGACACCAACGGCGCCCACCCCGAGGAGACTCCCGGTGAGTTCGCGGCGTCGTAGGTGTAATTTCTCGGCCCGACCGAAAGGCCGGGCGGGACGGCGTCACTCGCCCGGATCCTGTCGGCGTTCGGCCCCGGCGGGTTCCAGGTGGCGTTGGCGCCCTCCGGCTCTGTGCGGCACCCCCTCGCCACATGCCCCTCTCGACCACAACGGTGGCAGACCCACGGGGCGTTCCGTCGGGGTGGCTCGGTGCGGTGTTGTAGAGGCGGCTGCCAGCGACGCGGCGGCTGGTCGCGCCCCTGGTCCCTCTGCTCCGCCAGTCCCCGGATAGCCGCGTACACATCCCGTAGCGATGGCTCCGGCTCAGACGTCGGGGGTCCGTTGCCAGCTGCCCCACAGGCAGCCTGTCGCGACGGTGCAGGTTCGGCGGTTGGTGTCGCTGGACCCAGTAGCGCCGCGGCAACGGCTCGGCTGTTCCCCCCCGCCGCGCCAGCCACCTGGCCCACGGGTGGTGCCCGGCCCATGACCTGTTCGTGGGCTTGGATGGTCCGGCAGCCCACAGCGAGGTGCGTTCCCCCGGTGTCACCATGGGCATTACAACGCCAGCGCGGCAAGCGTAGGCGATGAGGTGCTCGACCACGAGGTCCTCGAGCGCTTCTTCATCCAGGCGAGGGAAAGCCCTCCTCGCCAACACGAGCAGCGCACCCCTGTAGACTAAAGGGGATTCTCTAGCCCCTCGCTGGCGGTCCTGGAACAGTTTAAAGGCTCCTTCCGCCGGGTAGTAGATTTCCCCCAAAGCCTCGTAGGGCACCTGTAGCGTGGTCTTGCTGTGCGAGGGAAGGGAGGTGTAAGAGGAGAGTGCCTCATTGCCCAGAGCGGATGGCAAAGCTTGTAGTGCCTCTTCATCTGTCCACTCGAGAGCGATGGATGGCAGCCTCAAATCGGCGGACAAACCCCTCCCAATCTTCTTCCTCGGCCACGAACTTGTCGACGGGCCCCAGCCGACGCGCCCGTCCTGCCACCTGCTCTCCGTGTTGGGTGGTTAGCCCTGGGGGTTTTGGCGGGAGCGGCGGCGGCTGGCGTGACGAGGTTGGTTGCGGCTCCTGCCCAGCCGGCTGGTCGGCCTCCGGGTCCCGTGGCCTCTCCTCCCGTAGTACGCGTGGGGGTGGGGGTCCCGGTGCTGGCGGGCCCCCCATAGGGAGCCTCAGCAGTAGCTCCTGGAGTGCCCTCTTCACGCGGGCCATGCGGTCCTCCATGGGGTCCTCCAGGTGATCCAGGCCCCCTGCTGCTGCTTCTGGTAGCAGGCCCCCTTGTTGCCCGGGATGGGAAGGATCCCCGGCCCCTGCTTCCTCTTTTCTTGGCTCTTTTCCGCGGGGATTCTTCTTCGGAGCCATTATAAATCCCACCAGATGTAAAGGAGAGCCGACACAAGATTGCAGGGGTTTCGTCTTTTAATCCTTTTCTCCCATTCACACCTGTCCCCAGCCGTCCCAATCTCGTTCCCGCCAAAAGCCCTTTCTTCCCGCCCGTTCTCCCCTTATATCTCCTCGATTACCCCTCCCACTAACCCTCCTATTGGTGGGAATCCTTCCCCTGACACCCCTACATATATATAGGCAGTCCTCAACTTACAAACACCGGACTTACGAACACCTGCACTTACGAACCTGCTTCCATCAAATATATATTTTATAACATTGACTTTAAACGCGAACTCGCACTTGAAAATTGAACCGCGTCGCTATTTTGTTCAATGGAGCGATTCTCCACGACATGCAATGACTCAGGATCGCGCTTGGAGCAAGTGTTTGTCTATGTGAGTGTGTGTGTGCACGCGCACGTGTCCATGTGTATGAAAGTGAATGTGTGGGGAGCGGTAGTGTAGCGATTAGCCTTCGAAAGCAGCGATCCGAGTTTGATTCCCGTTCATGGCCAACACCAGTGATGATTACGTGAACCGGTCCTGGGCGTCCCCGAGATCGACCCAGCCTCAAATGAGTACCTGGTGCGATGTGTAAACATCACCACTGGAGAGACAAAGGCCGCGAGGCATGGTGCTGGCCAATCACCCCCTTGTGTTCTATGCCGGCCTTCATAAGTGCTGCTCACTAACAGTACTTTCCCCAACAGGCTATTAAGGCTATACAGGGAGTCTTTGTCTGTGCGACGTGCGAATGCTGTGTACTCACCTCCGCCTCGCTCTGCTGGCGCAGCATGTCCAAATGCTGCAGCTGTGAGTGTGTGTTTTCGCGGTACTGCTCCAGCTCGGTGTGCAGCTCGGCCAGCACACGCTGATACCAAAGAATCCCCGCCTGCAGGGATCCCAGCTGCTGGCTCCTCTCGAACAGCAGCTTGGGCCACGGGCAGAGAAAAGCATTTCAACGACTGTGTGCGGTTATTGTAGAACATACAGATGCAACAACAGACACATAGAACCAGATTCTTTATTCATATTGGAGGAGTCTGATGAGCTCTGAAAGATATTTTGACCAAATCACCCGGGATGCACCTAATCTTTTTAGACCATCATGCACACAACCCATGATTACGCCTATAAAAGCCCACATATATGGATTAAGTAACCCAAAATCTGCATTAAAAGGTCAGATTAAAATCGCTTCCCAAACCAGGACAGGGAGGGCATGGACATGCACGTAGCAGAGGGGAGCAGATGGTCAAACCCTACACAGCCTGACGACTCAAGTGCTGTGTCACGGTCAGACCTGGGCCGGGTTCCCAGCGGCCGTGGGAAAGAGGCTGGGAGCGTTACCTGATGCAGGGTGTCCTCATTATCAGCTTGGGA
This sequence comes from Lampetra planeri, assembly GCF_965212315.1. NCBI lineage: Eukaryota > Metazoa > Chordata > Hyperoartia > Petromyzontiformes > Petromyzontidae > Lampetra > Lampetra planeri. The sequence goes on along the minus strand of NC_136123.1, from coordinate 13,746,917 downwards.
CGCGGTCAGCTGATCCTGCAGCGCCGACAGTCCCTGTTGAGGGGTGGAGAGCTCCGGCTGGGCACTGGCACGCTCCGCCTCACTCGCTGCGAGCTCCTCCTCGCTCGCCTTGAGCTCCTCCCTCAGCCGGATGATTGTGTCTTCGTCCTCCTGAGCCTTAATACAGACAACGTTCATTTTACCATCGCAATCATCAGCATCATCATCATGAGCAGCCATGATCCGTCCACCGCTGAATGTGTTTTTGTGATACTGCTGAATGAAAGTTTCCCTGAGCCATACCGGTCATGGGAATTAATTGATCATACTTCATTACACTGGTCAGCACGAGGTGTTACACCTGTAGTGTTGTACAGACGGACTCTTCAACGTCTTTTGTAGCACACACTTTTATTCGTCTTATGAACACAGTCCCTATGCACTGAGGGGTATACGGTCCCCTCACCCGTTACACTCAGAACGTACAAGCCTCCGCGCCCTACAGGCTACTTAATATCCCGCTCTTTCAATGTCCTCTGACTGGACCTAGGGGAGGTCTCCCCGACCACTGGTTACTCTGAACCCTAGCCCTTATAAGGGCTGGAGGGCTTGGTCCAGGGTCCTAGGCTTCTTCCGCCGTCTTGGGTCTTCGTGTAGTCGAACTCCTCGAGAGCTCTGAGCGCTCTGGCTTTATACTTGTTCGTGGCCGGGTTGTCCAATCCCCGGCCACCTTGTGGAACCCTGTGATTGGTCGTTCCCAATCTGCTTTTCGATCCCAATTCACCCTATCTGACCCTGACCGTTTGGTCGCGCGGGAAAACCTTGTTTACGGTCAGCTCTCACAGCTTGTGAGACCCTGACCGTTAGTTTGAGCGGGAAAACCTTGTTAACGATTTGCTCTCCCAGTTTGTGAACATCGAGTAGTTAACTCTACTACACACCCAAGACCGGTTCAGATATCACTGGCCACCAATGCTAGCCATGGTTGGTAATAAAACTCGGACAGCTTGGTTCAGAGTGCAGGAGGCTAATCACAGTAAATTAATACGTTGTATATAATCATAAATATTTCAGTTTTTTCTTTATCTGTTTTAAATGCCGTATATTCTCCCTGTTGTAATCTGTTAGTCACTTAACTCCCTGTATTGCTTTGTTTGTGCGTGGCTTTGTTCATGCTACACTGTGTACTATTATTTTGACCGAGCAATGGCCCTTCTGGTCTCAGTGAGTTTGTATTCCTTTCATGTTCCATGATCACGTTGTTGTTGATCAAAGCACAAATTGAATAATTGGTGGGGTTACAATTTTATCCCGGGCCAAATTATCATTGGCACATTTCATTATTGGTAATTGAGGCATAACAGCCGCACAAGGGTCTCTTCCTCTTGTGAACGCTGCCACAAATGTCTTAAAACTCAAACTTTAATTATCTTTATTTTACCAGCTAAGGCCTACTGAACTTTATAGCTCTTTTCAGAAGTGATCTGCCCACAAATGAAAGTTCAACGAAGTGGCTTATCATGTGGAAATGTATTGCAGCCAAATAATCTAAACGCAAGTTTCTAAATGTGGATGGAAAAACCGGAGGACCCGGAATAAAATCCACGCAACCACAGGGAAAACATGCAAACTCCAAATATACAGGTGTCGGGGTTGGGATGAAACCCACAACCTCCTGCATACAGGCGAGGTAGTTAACATCTCACCACCGTGGCGCCCCTCTTCAGTGCCAATCGTGGCTTCACTACGCGTGCCTTTGCGAGTCGGTACCTTCTTGGAGTTGCGCTCGAACTGCTTAAAAGCATCGGCGAGGGTGAGCCGGACCTCCTCCAGCCCCGTCGCCAGCTCGCAGGTCTATTTCCGATGCGTGTCCTGCTGCTGCGCCTTCTCCGACCCAAGTGTCTGGACGTGCCCCTTTGACTCCTTCAGCTGCGCACACGCACACATTCTACAATGCTGGATTCACGTCTGGGGAAGTATACTGAATGTGGTGTGCAGGATATATGGAAATATTTTCTGGGTTGGAGAAGACCCAGCTGTAATTAAGCCAGGTTTGCAAACAAATAAATAATTGCCACTTAAGTAATTTACACTCTGTGGTGTGCATAGAGCTATCTGTCTACAAGCCTATATTGTTTCTCTAACAAATGCAAGCCAATGACATTTTAGAAAAAGTCCTGTAAACTGCAGCTGACTGTATAATTCAATTGTATTTATTCTAACTGGAAGTATAAAAATTTAAGCAAATGCATTCGCAACTCTGAATCATGGCAAATTATGAGAGGGGTGAATTAGTTACAGGCCTAGTCAGGGCTTGCCTTGTCTCATCAAGTGTAATTACCTCATCACCATTCACCTATCTGCAGATAAAATTAAGAGGCATGCCGAGAGGACCGATCCTGTGGTCACAATTATACCTTTTGCCATATAGAAATGCATTATCATACTACATTATAAAAAAACCCATTCTGGCTGTCTGCCTTCCTGACTGCATCCATATTACTTAAATAACCACTTCAGGTTTCAGCCACCTGTGATTAAGCCAGGTTCAAATGTGCAGTGAGTTAATGATCTCAGTCTGATCATCAATGACTTCACAGAAAAGCCCATGAAAACAATGTCGGCTTTGCACTAAATCGAGCGAAGTTCCAGCTCTGAAAACCAAAGATCCGACTGTTTAGTGATAAACATTACTCATTACATAGCAGGGCAGATATCAAAGTATTTCCTCCTATTGTATGTGGACCAGAGGGCACTTAAAGATTTCTCAGAAGTAGTTATGTGATGTATGCTTCTGCGGACCATTCTCTAACATGCGATGGTGCACTTCTCAGGGGATGAGGACAGACCTCATGCACACACATGGAGGTGGGGGGGGGGGTGCAGCTTAAGGTTCTGGTTACCTGGTGCTGCAGCCTGGCGATCTGGCCATGCATGTGTAGTGGTGGTATTGACGTGCGCCGACTGTGACAGTGATGGATCACGGGGCGGCGCGGGGTGCGGGGTTGGGCACGCGTTGTGGGCGTGGTGTGGACGCGCGCGCCGGGAGTGACAGATGACGAGGCGGCGCGGAGTGAGTGGTGAGGCACGATGAGATGTGGGAAAAGAGGATCGTAGCCAGCGCCCGGCGATTGGTCGAATAAGTGGGTGCTCGCAGCGACGTCCGCAGGTGGGGTATAAAGGGGGACGCGCGAGAGCACTCGGGGAGAGTTACCCAGTTGAAGACCCGAAGACGGAGCTGAAGACCTAGTGAAGCCGAGTAGCTCAGTGGCGTTAGTCGCCGAGTAGCTAAGTGGATGTTGGTCATCCGAGTAGCTCAGTGGCGTTAGTCGCCGAGTAGCTAAGTGGATGTTGGTCATCCGAGTAGCTCAGTGGGCGTTAGTCGCCAAGTAGCTAAGTGGGTGTTTGTCACCCGAGTACTAAGTGGATGTTGGTCATCCGAGTAGCTCAGTGGCGTTAGTCGCCAAGTAGCTAAGAGGATGTTGGTCATCCGAGTAGCTCAGTGGGCGTTAGTCGCCAAGTAGCTAAGTGGGTGTTTGTCACCCGAGTACTAAGTGGATGTTGGTCATCCGAGTAACTCAGTGGGCGTTAGTCGCCAAGTAGCTAAGTGGGTGTTTGTCACCCGAGTACTAAGTGGATGTTGGTCATCCGAGTAGCTCAGTGGGCGTTAGTCGCCAAGTAGCTAAGTGGGTGTTTGTCACCCGAGATACAAAGTAGGTGTTAGTCACCTGTAACCAAGTTTGATAAAATAAAGAGTGTGTTACCCGTGAAGTCGTCTCCCGTGGAGTTACTACACTACAACTGGCGTCAGAAGTAAACCTGTCTTCAAGAAGTATGGACACAAGGAAGACTACCCGTACCCACGAGCGAGGTCGGGATGACGACGGCGTACCGGGGACACCGACCTCGGGTGTAGAGGACGAGGAGTTGCCGCCGATGCAGCACTTCGCGGTGATGGCCGACGCTCCGCTTGCCTCCGACACCGGCCTCCAGGACGCGCACGCCCGCTTGGCGGAGTTGCTACTCGCCGCCGCCGCTGTCTTGGCCGACATCTCCGTTCCGGCGAGCGGAAAAACGGCTGCGGGGGTCGTGGAGGAAGCGACGGTGGAGGATTCCCGCCAAAGGGCGCTTCGCGCCAAAAGCCTGGAAGTTGCCGCCGTTTTTGGGGGGCCGCCACCGATTGGCGGGAAAGACGGACGCCACGTGGCCGGACACCTCCGCGCAGCGCAGCCCACGTCATCGGCGCGCGCCGGAGCCCTCCATTTTGCGCCTGACAACCGAGCCGACATTTTACACAACTCCAGCGGAGCGCGGGAAAATCTCTCCGACGTCGACGACGATCGGGTCCTCCAGCAAAGATTGCCCGCGCTGTCGGCGTTCAAGGCGGATGGGGGCGACTGGGGAGCCTTCCAACGAAGGTTCCTCGCTCATCAGGAGATGTCGGGGTGGTCCGACACCACTGCCCTGCGTGCGTTGCCAGCGATGCTTGACGACGACGCGCTTGCAGCCTTCACATCTGCTGCAAGGTCGTCCCGCTCTACGCTCCAGGCCGCACTACACCTGATGGCGAAGGTGTTCGGGCCGCCCTCCACGTGCCGCCACCAGTTCTACGATCGGCGGAAGGTGGCTGGGGAAACGACGCTAGCCTACCGCACGGCACTGCTCGCCTTGGCGGACGCAGCTTTTCCCCGCATGGATAAGGAGGGGAAGGACGCCATGGTGACGGAGCAGCTGCTGGTGTTGGCCCACGAGTTGGGGGTCCCCATCAACGTGGCAGACGAGATGGAGATCTGCTCCCTGGCGATCGCCACGAGCATTCACGCGTACGAGGTCCTCAAACGCAAGCCGGGGGTCGTCTGCAAATGGCCGGGGAATGCGGCACTGGCCGCCACGATCGCCGAACCTCAGCCAGCTGCGGTGCAGGAGCGGGGCTTCGCTGCATCGTGTCCGGGGGAGTGGAGAACGGGAGGTCGTTCGCCCACACGTTCGCCCCGCAAGCTGGAGCAACCGAAACCTACGACGTCCGTCGTCTGCTACAACTGCGGCCTTCGGGGTCACGTCGCAGCCGGGTGCCGGGCCCCGCGTCCGCGCGCCGCAGGACCACGTCGGGACGACGACCAGGGCCACAAGTCATCCCAACAAAACCCGGCAAGTCGCGGCACCTCACACGTTCGGTCCACAAACACGGCACATTCGGGTCGCCGCTTCGCGGTGGGGGGTTCGCGGCTGGGTGCCGGGGGTTCAATTCGGCGAGGGGGGTCCGTACGCGGCCCGCAAGCAGTCGAGTGGTCCGAATTGGCCCACAGGATCGTGGCTGCGTCAGCCGGGTCGTCCGTGGTAACGAGGTTCATTGACGGGGTTGAGGTCCGGGTGCTTGTTGACACGGGTGCGTCGGCCACCATCATCTCGGACCTTATTTATAACATTCTTCCCGTCCAAAGTAGACCCCTTCTGCCGGTAGACGTGCCATTTTATGCGGCGAATGGGGGATCCCTGGGGATCATCGGCCAGATTCGGGCGACTATTTGCATTGGGGACATTAAATTAGCGGGCCCTATTTTTGTATCATCATCGCTGGCCGTTCCCTGTTTGCTAGGTACGGACTTTTTGTAAAAAATGCCCATCAAAATTCTTATTGATCGGGCCTGCATAGAGCTTCCGTCAGGTCGGCGGGTTGCCTTCTTGTCGAGCCCTATCAAAGTGCGCACGGTTTGTGCGACGGTGCAGGCGCTGGCGACTCACACTGTACGGGTACCCCCGGGATCGCAAATGTTAGTACCCCTTCGGTTCAGGAAGCCACTCGAGGTGGGTGCGGAGGCACAGGGGGTGCTGTTGGGGCCGTCAAACAGAGCCAGTAAGGGCCTCGACTTAGCGGTTGCTCAAACCGTGGTGAGAGGGGACAGTGAGCCGTTCGTAATGGTCCTGAATACGGGGTCGCGGCCGGCCGTAATTGCGCAGGGAACGGTGCTGGCTCACGCCGCGCCGCTGCCCGTTGAGGAACGGCTCGTGGCTCAAGCAGATTTTACTGTCGAGTCGCATCCTCAAAGTGATGAGGGGACTGAGTGGTTGGACTCGCTGTGTGCGGGTTCTGCTAACTTGTCCGGGGTGCAATTGGGAGCATTGAGGGGTTTGCTCATCGAGTTTGCTGACGTGTTCAGCAAACATAAGTACGATATCGGCTGCACTGACCTGTTGCGCCACCACATAGCTACAGGGGACGCGGCCCCTATTCGTCAGAATCCCTTCCGGCTCAGCCCGGCCGAGAAGGAACATGTGCAATCGGCGGTTAATGATATGTTGGCGGCCGATATCATTTCGCCCTCTTCTAGTCCGTGGGGTGCTCCTATTGTCCTAGTAAAGAAACAGGACGGGTCCTTGCGGTTTTGTGTCGATTTCCGCCGCTTAAACAAAATCTCGATGGCGGATGCGTATCCGCTCCCCAGGATGGATGAGTCGCTGGATGCCTTGGCGGGAGCGCAGTTTTTTTCCACACTCGATCTGCTTTCTGGATTTTGGCAATTGCCACTCGATAACGAGTCTAAACCTAAAACTGCTTTCCGGACACCTGGGGGCCTTTTTGAATTCAACCGTTTGCCCATGGGCTTACATTCCGCTCCCGCCACGTTCCAGAGACTCATGGAATTGGTTTTGTCGGGCCTCCAATGGGATACCTGTTTGATTTATCTTGACGATATTATCGTCTTTAGTCGGACTTTCGAGGAGCACCTCCAGCGACTGAGAGCGGTGTTCCTCAGGATGCGTTCCGCTAAGCTAAAATTTAAACCGGCTAAATGTTTTCTGCTTCGGGAATCGGTCAGGTATTTGGGCCATATCGTGAGTCGTTCAGGGATCTCGACGGACCCTGCTAAGACGCATTGCGTCAGCTCATGGCCAACGCCAACCTCGGTCACGGAGGTTCGTAGTTTCATTGGTTTTGCCTCCTATTACCGTCGTTTTGTCAAGCAATTTGCCACCATAGCCAAGCCCCTGCACGCTTTGACGGCTAAGGGTGTGAGGTTTCACTGGGGGGCAGAGGAGGAGGATGCGTTCTGCTCCCTCCGTGACGCTTTGGTGCAGGCTCCCCCCTTGTGTTACCCCGATTTCACACAACCGTTTTTGCTTGACACGGACGCCAGCAATACGGGTATCGGGGGGGTGCTCTCACAGTTGGTCGGGGGGGTTGAACGGGTGGTCGCCTACGGTAGTAGGGTTCTTTCCCCCGCAGAACAACGCTATTGCGTAACTCGTCGTGAATTGTTAGCCATTGTGTTTTTTACACAGCAATTCAGGCCGTATCTTTACGGCCGTCATTTTACGGTCCGGACGGACCATGCGGCTCTACAATACGCTATGCGCGTGGCGCAGCCATCGGGCCAATTGTCCCGATGGTTGGAGGTCCTTCAAGACTACCAATTCACGACGATTTACCGAAAAGGGTTGCGGCACTCAAACGCGGACGCCTTGTCGCGGTTGCCGCCGTGCACGGACTGCACATGTTTGTTGGGATCAGCGCGGTGCAAACCCCCGGTCGCCGGCACCCCGGGAGTTGCGCTCGCCGCCACTGACACCCCGGGAGAGGACGCCCCCACGGGGAGGGATTCGCTGTTGTCGTTGCCCCTCATTGAGTGGGGCCGCCTCCAGATGTCCGACAGCTCCCTACTTACGCTGCGTCGGAAAGTTGGCGCTCCCGAACAAGGGGAGGCGCGGGTCGGTTCCTGGGTGTGCAGACAGGGCCTGTTGATGAGGTGGGACAACATGTCCCGGCGTCACGTGCTCGTGGTGCCTGTTGCTATGCGGGGTAGGGTTGTTCTGGCAGCTCATGAACGGCTCATGCATCTGGGTTTTCACAAAACGCTCGCCCTAATCCAGCGAGACTATTATTGGCCGGGGATGGGTAACGACGTGGCGAATATTCTTAAGGGATGCGTAGGGTGCGCCAAAAGGAAACCGCCACCATTGGCAGCTAATCCACCGCTGCAATCCATTCAGGTTTCGCGTATACACGAATTGGTAGCGTTGGACATCTTGGGGCCCTTTCCGGTTACACCAAGGGGAAATAGGTTCCTGCTGGTTGGCGTGGAATACTTCACCCGATGGCCTATGGCATGGCCACTCGCCAACCAGTCGGCTGCGGCGGTGGCGGACGCCTTTGTCCAGGGTTATGTGTTGGACAAGGGCGCCCCCGAACGCTTGCTGACGGATCAAGGGAAGAATTTTTCGAGCGTTTTGTTGCGCGAGGTGTGCGACCTGTTGGGTACAAAGAAAGTGCGTACTTCCCCCTACCACCCGCAGACTGACGGGATGGTTGAGCGTCTGAACAGAACGATTACGTCTATGTTGTGCCAACAGGTCTGCGACGATCAGGTTGATTGGGACTTACAGGTGCCGGGGGTACTCGCGGCCTATCGAATGGCCCCTCATGCGGCGACAGGGTTTTCCCCATTTTTTCTCATGTATGGGCGGGAGGCCGATCCGGCCATGGACGTCCAACTGGGGATTTCCCAGCCACGTGCAAAATCTAAATTGGCAGACCACATCAAATTTAATATCGCCAAATTGACTGAAGCGCGGGAGGGGGCAAGGTTGAATTCGCGGTCGCGGCAAATTGCAAACGAGAAATTGCATGAGCGGAGGGTGCATACGCATGATTGGAAACCAGGCGATAAGGCCTGGCTGCATTGTCCACATGCACCGTTGGCTACGTCCCCCAAGTTGTTGAGACCTTGGAGGGGACCGGTGGAAATTGTGCGGGTTGCACGGCCCCAGAGTATACAGATTAAATGGGGGAAACGCCGTTGGTATGTGCACCCCTCCCGACTGAAGCCCTATGCGGCACCGTGTGACCCCGTTCTGTGCCGTGACGACCGGGCGTGTGATGTGACCGTCGACTCGGGGAGGGAGGTGTCGCAGGCTGATCCTCACGTGTCTCCACCTGACCCACCCCCAGGTGCCTCGGGCTTGACGGCTGCTGACCGTCGAGAGCCTGAACCCCGGGGCACGCACGAGTCCTCGATGCCTGGCCGATGTCTTCCTGAACCGCCGGCACCACCGGACGTTCAACCGCGTCTGGTGCCGTACGACGGACCGGCAAGGCGGACTCGGGCTAGGTCTCAAAAATTTTCATGAGGACGGTTTTTTTGTGCTCTACACCGAGCTCGCCCGGTGTTCCCCTCTGCCGGGGTAATGTCCCGTTGTAGGGACGCTCGGAAGAAAAGGGGACACTGCACGAGTCGAAAGAAAAAAAAAAAAAATTTCCATTTATTTTTTTTTGTATACACATTGCTATTGTCACTCGCCGGTTTGTATATATTGTTCTATTGTCGCGGTGGCATTGGTTGAGGGTTGCGGATGGTGGTGTTCGCGTCGTGTTGTGTTGTTAGCTTAGTTGTTGTTCTTGTTGTTGTGTTGTGTTACGGGGCACACAGGGAGGGTTTGTATATTTTTGTAGCAGCCGGGGCGGCTGCGAGCTATGTGGTAGGGGGTGATGTAGTGGTGGTATTGACGTGCGCCGACTGTGACAGTGATGGATCACGGGGCGGCGCGGGGTGCGGGGTTGGGCACGCGTTGTGGGCGTGGTGTGGACGCGCGCGCCGGGAGTGACAGATGACGAGGCGGCGCGGAGTGAGTGGTGAGGCACGATGAGATGTGGGAAAAGAGGATCGTAGCCAGCGCCCGGCGATTGGTCGAATAAGTGGGTGCTCGCAGCGACGTCCGCAGGTGGGGTATAAAGGGGGACGCGCGAGAGCACTTGGGGAGAGTTACCCAGTTGAAGACCCGAAGACGGAGCTGAAGACCTAGTGAAGCCGAGTAGCTCAGTGGCGTTAGTCGCCGAGTAGCTAAGTGGATGTTGGTCATCCGAGTAGCTCAGTGGCGTTAGTCGCCGAGTAGCTAAGTGGATGTTGGTCATCCGAGTAGCTCAGTGGGCGTTAGTCGCCAAGTAGCTAAGTGGGTGTTTGTCACCCGAGTACTAAGTGGATGTTGGTCATCCGAGTAGCTCAGTGGCGTTAGTCGCCAAGTAGCTAAGAGGATGTTGGTCATCCGAGTAGCTCAGTGGGCGTTAGTCGCCAAGTAGCTAAGTGGGTGTTTGTCACCCGAGATACAAAGTAGGTGTTAGTCACCTGTAACCAAGTTTGATAAAATAAAGAGTGTGTTACCCGTGAAGTCGTCTCCCGTGGAGTTACTACACTACACATGCAATCCATCTCAGTATCTGTGTGCTGAAGTGTGTGCTGCAGCTGCACCACCTCCTGTACCCTCGCGGCCTCCTCTGCCCTGGAGACTCCCAGCTCGGCCTTGAGAAAGTCCATCTGTTCCTCCAGAGAATTGCCTGTCGAAAGAGATGAAGACAGTACAGCCACCAGCGGCAGCAGACGGAGAAGAAGCAGCAGCACCAGGAGGAAGAGTACCAGCAGCGGGAGTAGTAGCAGACAGCTTGCATGCAAACACAGGGTACAAAATAATAATACATGCACAGGAAGCACCTAGTGAGAGAGCAGTTAGTAAATCCAGTGCAGTCCTATGTTAGACAGCGGAAGTGGTCCAAGTGGGAAATGAAGTAAAAACGAGGAATTACTCGTTTTAACTCGTAAAAATAAGTTATTGGTGCACAGTGCTCAACAAAAATTAGTGTTCAATGGGTCCGTGGATTCAGAAAGATTGGGAGCACAGGCCCCAACCCACCGGTCTCCTCGCAGCAAGCGTTGGCCTCCTGCAGTCGTTGCTGCAGCTCCAGCGCTTCATGCCGCAGGGTGTCCACCTCCGTCTGCTGCACCTCTTGGTTGGTAAAGAGGTCGTGCATGTTCACTCTCAGCTCCGCGGCCTCGGTGCCCAGCCGCTCGGCTTCAGTCCCGCGCTCTCGCGCCACTTCCCGCGCCGCCACCAGGTCTGCCTCTGAGTGCCGCAGCAGCTCGTCATGCTCCTTCACCTCATGCGGGCGGAGACGGGCAGCATCTAAATTACACGTAATTACAACATGTAATTTGAATACATTAATAAATTGTTTATCATTCATCCAAAATATTGAGAAAATTAAGTGGGCTTGGGCAGGACGACACATTGCTGTTGCGAGAAGGGGGGTGGCTGTTGCGAGAGTGGAGGCCTCACCTTCTGGAGGACCGTGATGTGCACGACGTGAGCGTTGTACTCTGAGTCGGCGTGCATGTGCAATGCACGATATTCGGCCAGCTCCATGCACGCCAGATGCAGAGTCTTATCGTGCTCACGCCTCAGCTGCTCCTCGCGCTCGCCCCACCACACTGCCTCCAACTCCACCTGCAGGCTATTGATGGCCTGCGAGTGCGCCCTTAGCTGCTCACAGGCAGATGGGCACAGTGGCACAGGCACGTGTATGCATAGGTGGGCAGCCCCTCATCACAGACACATGCAGCAGTGCATATGAGGACAGGTACAGACATACAGACACACAGATCATGTAGTTGTACAGAGAGATAAGAGACGAGAGACACGGGCAGGAGGCACAAGAAAAGAAATTAAGAAATTACAAATGCAGAGACATACACACGAAGACACAAGTCATACAAATTTGGATACATGCATGGAAAGACAGTGCATGTAGAGAGAGATGTACATAGCCACAGGCAGAACATGCAGAGGGAGACGAGATAAGAATGCAGAGACACGGGCATTGAGTACAGAGACACACGTGCACATACAGGCGGCACGCATGCAGACGGACGCACACATGCAGTGGATGCTTTTCAAGATGAAAAGAAGAAATTGAGATTCTATTGTAAACAAATCAATAACTACAAAAACATGCAAGGTAAACACCCGTGGTCTTATTGAACATACTGCAATCACATTTAAAGAGAACATAAAATATTTTGAATGATAATAGAAAGTCCAAAAATAGAACCATGATACATTGTATACATCAATCAACGATTGGTAAGCATGCATACAACATGGAAACGTTCTTCATCATAAGATGATAAAGAAACTCGTTGCACCCAAATGTTCATCTTCAAATTGAGTCAATATTCAAAACAAATAACTCACAACGCCTCCCCACATTCTGTGGGGAGATGCTATGATACAAAAATGTTGTTTGATCTGCTTTATCTTTTCATTTTCAAGATTATTGGGACTCAAACCATGGACCACTCGCTGCCGTGAATTTAGCAAAATTAATTACGGAACCAAAATATAATTCGATGGGTTTCTTTGTGCACTCATTTGCAACGAGGCCGAAACTACAATGCTTGAGAACCCGGTTTAATCACTGTGGTTGGGGCGGCTGTAACCCACATTCGATCCTGGCATCTCAGCCATGCTGGCACAGCATGTCTGATTCCTGGGGCACCTAGCCACCTCCCAGAATGCACTGATTTAATGTCCTTGACGTTTAGATCGCACTCTGAATAAAAACTAAACTCATTAATCAATAATGATACATTCAATAGGGCAGAGCATCTAAAAGGTGACATTTCAGGCAATGGTCCTTCACAGCAGAGAAGTCAAAGCAATATCAATTGCAGCGTTATTGATGAAGATGTTAAGGTTTTGTTATCTCTGCTTGTGTGCCACGCCGCTTCACAACGAGAACACATTCTTTGGGTCTTTCGGTAAGGCCATGTAGATATAAAAATAATAACAATATCATGACGTTTCGATCGCAATACAAGCAATCGTCATCAGGTGAAGAATATAGCGGGAGAGCTGCTGAAGTAGGAAAATAAATATGGCGGGAGCGCTGCTAAGGCAGGGAGTTATAAAGGTTTGAGATGGGTGTAGCTCAAGGGTCAGTGGGCGGGGCTCGATGAAATTTGAATGTAAATGTAAGATCGGAGAAATGTTGACAAATTAAGTTTCATTTTAGCCGCGCTCCGTGTAACAATGGGACAGGGGTGTTGGCGGTGGCCACAGTACCTCCTCAGCATGGTTTTTGTTGAGTTGGCGCAGCATCTCGTGGGAGACTCTTATCTCTCTGGCTCAGTGCGCCACGCAGGGTGGCGAAGTGAGCTCGTGCCTTGCCTAGATTGCCCCGCAGGGTCGACACCTCCCGGGACAGCTGGTGCATTTCCTTCTCCGGCATTTCCAACTGCGACGGGAGCAAGGGCACATGGCACGGGCACGTTAGCTCCTCCCAGCGTAAATCCTACCTTCAATCGCATCGTGACGGACGCCATTCGCCATCGGATGGTGGAGACAATACCATGGCACATGGCAAGTGAGGTGCCTCTTACACAGGTAGACACACATAGGACAGATGGTCTGACACCCACACACCAATGCAAAGGCAACACCACGATTCCCTGCACAGCCTAAACAGTGGTAGAATGCGCAGCAGCGCTGGCCTAGGAAACGCACCCACACCATCTTTGTTTACATTCGCTCAGCCAATGAGAGTGACGAATGCTCCAAAACAATCAGCATTCATGGCCATGAGTACTTAAAAAAAATCAATCATTTATGGTGGGACCCCGGGATCCCATAAGCCGCTGGTTCTCGCATAAACTGCGTTGCGATGTCATTTTATGTATGTTGAAGACGAATGAAACGGCAATCTATTCCTCTCGACGAGCTCTACACGATGCGCTAATCAACGTTTCAAAGTTTGGTTTCTTTCGCACATCACAACAGAATGATCCGCGCCAGGTAGGTCGCGCCGTTTATGTGCGCGGTGGGACGGAGTCGCCAAAAATTAATTAATTACGATTTTGACTTCCGTTTATTCGGGACTTCGGGGTCCCGCCATAAGGTTAATTTGTTATTCAGTTTTATCACAGTACGCTCTGAGCCACGCAGCGCTCGCCAGTTTTTAAAAGATAAACTCGTCCTCCGACGTGTTTGCTCCTCCTTGGTCTGTCTGCCTTAGCCCCAAAATGTCTGGATAGAGGCCTGCAAGTGTTAAGTGCTGGAAATGAGACCAACGTGTCAAGGAAAAGTATCACTGAGAATGTCAACATGCCAGTGATAAGGCCGGTCGAGGTGGGTGAGCATCAGGCGGTTACACTGGTGAGTGCAATACATAATACTTCCTGATGCTATTGTAGGGGTGTTAGAGAGAGAGCCCATTATGCATGGCAGCTTATGGCAAACAAACACAGTGGGCGGGGCTACGTGAGTGCACGGGGAGGTGCTCTCTACGACGTCCGCGCCAGGTACCCCGGGGGGGCTGATTCGGAGTTATGATCCCCGGGGCCCCACCCCTCATAGGGGGGTTGGGTATAAAAGGGGATGTAGCGGAGGGCTCGGGGGTCTTGTTAAGCTAACCAGTGAAGACTGAAGACGTCTTAGCTAGAGCCCTGGACTCCCCTGGTTCGCCGTCCTTATCAGGGCCGAACAGGACCGAGCCAGCGGCGTGGTCCCTAGATCCAGAGCCGGTGCTCTTGTCAGCGCTGGCCTGGGACTCAGGGTACCGGGCCCGACTTACCAGTGTCGGGCCAGATAGCCTCCCCTAGCCCGTTAGAGGAGGACTAGGAGGCAGGCTAGGAAGTAGCTAGCGCGTGTATCCCCAGCTAGCCGGGTGAGGGGGCCGACACCCCCTCTAGAGTTGTATGCCACAACCGTGCTGTGTATAATAAACCCGTGTGCCTCCAACTCCGGCGTCCAAGAGTCGTGAACTCTACTACATCTGGTGTCAGAAGTAAAGATCTACGAACATGGACACGCGCCGGACAGCTCGAGTCAGGGTACCGGAGGGGGAGGACACCGTTGCAGTCGGGGAGCCCGGGACGGCTGAAGAAAACACGGAGCAGTCGGGGTCGGATGCGTCCACACCACAGCAACAGGAGAATGGAGAGCCGTCGACAGAGGGGCTGAGGCAGGCGCACGCTAAGCTGGCGGAGCTGCTGTACGGCGCTGCCGCCATGCTGGACCAGATCACACAGCTGGGGGCTGCTGGACCGCCACGGGGCGACGGCAGCCGGCGACCACAGCGCCTTCCCGCCATTTCGACGGAGCACCACTTTGAAAATCCCGCCATCGCCGCAGCTGCTGTTGAGGGCGTGGCCGGGTTGAGCATCGAGTCCAACGGCGGGCATACAGTACCTGCCGCGTCATCACCAACGGACGGCACGTCACCACGGGTGCGACCGGCGATGCCATCGGTTGTTCGAGCCGCGGCACAGCCGGGTGGGGGAGACGGGGGAGTGCGACCTTCCGCGGCAGCCGCTGCGTTACATCAGCAGCTACCTCCACTCAAAGAATTTGTGGGCGAGGAAGGCGACTGGGGCGGCTTCCAGCGGCACTTCCTCGCTCACCAGGAAATGGCGCAGTGGACGGACGCCGAGGCTCTCCGCGCGCTGCCGGCACTCCTCGACAGCGACGCCCTTGCCACTCTAACATCGGCACCGAAGGAGAGGCGCTCCACGCTGCAGACGGCGATGCAGCTGCTGGCTGCGGTCTACGGTCCGCCGTCGGACTGTCGGCAACTCTTTTACGATCGCCAGCGGGGGGCAAAGGAGTCGCCCCTGGCGTACCGCACAAGCCTCCTGGTACTGGCGAAGGCGGCCTTTCCACGGATGGACATCGAAGGTGTCGACGCCATGGTCACAGAAAAGATACTCCTGCTGGCGGACGACTTGGATATCGTCATCGTCGCACAAGACGACGCGGAGATGTGCTCCCTCCAAGCGGCACGACTCCTCCACGCAAACCTGCTTTCGCAACAACGGAAGGCCAGCAAGGCGGCGAGCGGGCGTGCCGTGGCTGCAGCCACCCTCCCGGGGGGAGGGATTTGCGCCGTCGACCATCACCGGCAGCAGGG
This sequence comes from Lampetra planeri, assembly GCF_965212315.1. Lineage (NCBI taxonomy): Eukaryota > Metazoa > Chordata > Hyperoartia > Petromyzontiformes > Petromyzontidae > Lampetra > Lampetra planeri. Next base: position 13,731,208 of record NC_136123.1, on the reverse strand, counting down.
AGCGGGAGTACGGGCGGACCGGGGCGGTTCGAGCCATCTCAACCATCCATCGTCGTCGCCAGCGTTCCCGCGCTGTTACAACTGCGGCATCCGGGGCCATGTCGCCTCGGGGTGCCGCTCTCCTCGGCAGCGCGGGACGACACCTCGACGGGACGCCGGCCCTCTTCCCAAGCTCCATCATCATAACCCGGCGAGTCACGGCACCCCTCATGTTTGGCCCACGCACACGCCCGTCACACACTCAAACACCGCGGCGAAGGGGGGGTCGATATCGCGCACCATCGCACCAACACGCACCACCCTGGGTACTCATATCGAACCCAGCCAGTGGTCCGTGTTGGCCCATCGTGTTGTAGCCGCATCGTCGGGGTCGTCTGCCGTTGTGGGGCACATCGACGGGGTTGAGGTGCGCATCCTGGTCGATACGGGAGCATCGGCGACCATTATTTCGGAATTGATTTACAATATTCTCCCTGTCCAGAGCCGTCCTTTGATGCCCGTTAACGTGCCATTCTATGCTGCTAATGGAGGCTCACTTGGCATCATTGGACAAATTCGAGCCCAAATTTGTATCGGGGATATTAAATTGTCTGGGCCGATTTTTGTTTCCTCCTCGCTGGCGGTTCCGTGCCTGCTGGGGACGGACTTCCTGGCCAAAATGCCGATTAGGATATTAATCGACCAGGGATGCATCGAGCTCCCGTCGGGCCGACGCATGGCGTTTCTACCATCCCCCGTTACGAGTCGGACGGCGTTCGCGACGGTGCCGGCGTTCGTAGATAGAACGGTGCGCGTTCCTCCGGGGGCACAAATGTTGATTCCTTTGAAACTTCGGCGGCCTTTCGCTAAGGGCATTGGGGCCCAGGGGGTTCTGCTGGGGCCGTCTAGGGCCGGGGTTAGTGGACCTCATTTACTTCTGGCCCAGACCATAGTGAGAGGGGACGGAGACCCCTTCATCGCGGTCCTCAATGTGGGCTCGCAGACGGTGGTGGTCCCACAGGGGACCGTGCTTGCTCACGCAACGCCGGTGCCCTGTGAGGAACCCGTCGCGAATCACGTGAGCGCTGTCCCTGCGCCGCGACCACATTCGGACAGCGATGAAGGGTGGCTCGAGGCACTTTGTGCGGGATCGACGGACCTGTCAAATTCAGAGCGTCAACAGCTTAAAACACTACTGCGGGAATTTTCCGACGTTTTCAGTCGGGACAAATACGATTTGGGCTGCACTCATCTGCTGCGTCACCATATTGATACGGGTGACAGCGCGCCAATACGCCAGAATCCTTTTCGGTTAAGTCCCGCCGAAAAGGACCATGTCAAATCGGCTGTTGATGACATGTTAGCCGCCGACATCATTTCTCCTTCCACCAGCCCTTGGGGAGCGCCGATCGTCCTAGTTAAGAAACAGGACGGCTCGTTGCGGTTTTGCGTTGATTTTCGGCGCCTTAACAAAATTTCGGTGGCCGACGCATACCCACTCCCACGGATGGACGAATCGCTTGACGCCTTGGCGGGAGCGCGATTCTTCTCCACATTGGATTTACTTTCGGGATTCTAACAGCTTCCTCTGGACGATGATTCAAAGCCTAAAACTGCCTTCCGCACACCGCACGGCCTGTTCCAATTCAACCGGTTGCCGATGGGACTCCACTCAGCGCCGGCAACTTTCCAGCGTTTGATGGAATTAGTTTTGGCTGGATTGCAATGGGACTCGTGCTTGATTTATTTGGATGACGTTATCGTCTTTAGTAAAACATTTGACGAACATCTCCAGAGGTTGCGGGCGGTTTTCCAAAAGATGCGGGCTGCTAATTTGAAATTCAAACCCCAAAAATGTCATCTATTACGCGAATCGGTGCGTTATTTGGGACACATCGTGGGACGCTCAGGTATTGCTACCGATCCCGCCAAAACGCAGTGCGTCAGCTCCTGGCCGACTCCCACCTCGGTGAGGGAGGTCAGGAGTTTCATTGGCTTCGCGTCCTATTACCGACGATTTGTCGCGGATTTTGCGACGATTGTGAAACCCCTACACGCTTTAACGTCAAAAGAGGTTCGGTTCCACTGGGGACAGGAGGAGGAGGCTGCTTTCCGCTCCCTTCGGGACGCTCTGGTGAAAGCTCCTCCCTTGGTTTACCCCAATTTTTCTAAGCCCTTTTTGCTTGACACCGATGCGAGCAACACGGGTATTGTGGGCATGCTTTCCCAGGTGGTTGACGGCGTGGAACGGGTGGTCGCGTACGGTAGTCGGGTGTTGTCTCCTGCGGAGCAGAGATATTGTGTCACCCGTCGGGAACTGTTGGCAATTGTCTATTTCATCCAACAGTATCGCCCATATCTGTACGGTCGGCATTTCACCGTCCGCACAGATCATGCGGCACTACAGTACGCCCTGCGAGTTCAACAACCATCGGGACAATTGTCTCGATGGTTGGAGATTCTCCAGGACTTTGATTTTGAAACCACCTACCGTAAGGGCGTTCGCCACACCAATGCGGACGCTCTGTCGCGCATGCCAACCACCTCCGAATGTGCATGCCTCCTGGGGTCTGGACGTTGCAGGCCTCCGGGGGACATATCGGTTCCGGTCTTGGTGGCCGCCGACGACGACGAAACATTGATTACTAATTCGATCGCACAACAGGGAAAAGATTCCCTGTTGGGGTTGCCCGTCACTGAATGGGGGCGCCTCCAGATGGAGGATACCTCCCTCCTCGGGTGGCGTCGTCGCGTCGGCGGTGCTGGGCGGGGGAGGGGTGATGCCGACGCATGGGAAATGGTGCAAGGTCTGCTGATGCATTGGGACAGGAAATCCCGTCGACACCGGCTGGTGGTCCCTTCTGGGTTGCGAGGCAAGGTGGTGTGGGCCGCTCACGAGTGCCTCCTACACCTGGGGACCCAAAAGACCCTCGCCTTGCTCCAACTTGATTTTTTTTGGCCAGGCATGACGAGGGATGTCGGGGATTTATTGGGGTCATGCCCTCGGTGCGCGCAACGAAAACCGCCAGCACGGGAGTCAAACCCACCCTTGCAATCAATCAAAGTGTCCAGAATAAACGAGCTTGTCGCGCTGGATATTTTGGGCCCATTCCCCGCCACCCCCAGGGGCAATAGATATTTGTTGACTGGTGTGGAGTATTTTACGCGCTGGCCTATGGCCTGGCCCCTTGCCAACCAGTCGGCAGCAGCCATCGTGGAGGCCTTTGTTCAGGGATACGTCCTGGACAAAGGTGCTCCGGAGCGGCTGCTGACCGACCAGGGCAAACATTTTTCCGGCAAACTACTCCAACAAGTCTGTGAGCTCCTGGGCACGAAGAAAATTCGTACCTCCCCGTATCACCCGCAAACTGACGGGATGGTCGAGCGTCTGCATCACACCATCACGTCAATGTTGTCACAGCAGGTTTCGGACTCACAGACCGATTGGGACCTGCAAATTCAAGGGGTCTTGGCGGCATACCGAATGGCCCCCCATGCAGCTACGGGATTTTCCCCCTTCTACCTCATGTACGGCCGCGAACCTGACCCGCCTGTTCGTGCCCAGCTGCAGATCCCCGCGCCGCAGGGAAAAACTAAATTGGCTGACCATGTAAAATTTAATCTGGCCAAGTTAACAGAGGCACGGGATGCTGCCATGCAAAACTCTGACCGCCGCCAGAAAGCGAATGAGCGGCTCAGACTGGGTCGGGCGCACATGCTGCAGTGGAAGCCGGGGGACAAGGCATGGCTGCACTGTCCCCAGGTGCCACTTGCTACCTCCTCTAAGCTGGTGCGGCCGTGGCGGGGCCCTGTGGAGGTGGTCGAGGTTTTGCGCCCGCAGTGCGTGCGCATCAAATGGGGGAAGCGGCGGTGGTTCGTGCACCCCTCTAGATTAAAACCCTTCGTTGCGGTACACATCCCCACTTCACACACGCGTGGCCAAACATGTGGGGGGTCGACCGACTCACTGGGTCCGTCTCCGTCGCTCTCATCAAATGCCTTGCCGGCTGTGCCACCTCCAGGTGCATCAGGAGTGACGGGCTCACGCCCGATCACCCCTCCTGGGGATGCCAAGGGTCACGCGGCGTTGGATGAGGACTCACTCCAAGACGGACAGTTGCCACCTGACGGTCCGCCACCCGGGGTTACCCCGAGTGAGGGGCCCGCTGCAAGGACGCGCGCTAAAATGTGCAGACTGTTGTGAGGCCGGAACATGTGTACATAGGTTGTGTTCATTGTGTGTTGTGTGAGTGGTGTGTTCCCTGCTCATTGGATGTGCATATGTTGGGTTCGCCATGTGTTGTTGTGTGGTGGATTCCCTGCAAATTGTATATAGGCTGTTTTTACGGAATTCGTATTTATTCGGGGGGGTGCGTCGGGTTGTTTCTCTTCTCGCTGCTGTGTTCTTGTTGTGTTCTTGTTGTTCTTGTTATTGTTGAAAAATAGTGAGGCACACGCGCGGTCAGGGGGTAAATGCGCTTTTATTGTCATTTTTTTTGTATGTTGGCAGCCGGGACGGCTACAAGCTATGCGGGGGGGGGGGGTGATGTAGGGGTGTTAGAGAGAGAGCCCGTTATGCATGGCAGCTTATGGCAAACAAACACAGTGGGTGGGGCTACGTGAGTGCACGGGGAGGTGCTCTCTACGACGTCTGCGCCAGGTACCCCGGGGGGGCTGATTCGGAGTTATGATCCCCCTGGGCCCCACCCCTCAGCGGGGGGTTGGGTATAAAAGGGGATGTGGCGGAGGGCTCGGGGGTCTTGTTAAGCTAACCAGTGAAGACTGAAGACGTCTTAGCTAGAGCCCTGGACTCCCCTGGTTCGCTGTCCTTATCAGGGCCGAACAGGACCGAGCCAGCGGCGTGGTCCCGAGATCCAGAGCCGGTGCTCTTGTCAGTGCTGGCCTGGGACTCAGGGTACCGGGCCCGACTTACCAGTGTCGGGCCAGATAGCCTCCCCTAGCCCGTTAGAGGAGGACTAGGAGGCAGGCTAGGAAGTAGCTAGCGCGTGTATCCCCAGCTAGCCGGGTGAGGGGGCCGACACCCCCTCTAGAGTTGTATGCCACAACCGTGCTGTGTATAATAAACCCGTGTGCCTCCAACTCCGGCGTCCAAGAGTCGTGAACTCTACTACACTATTATAAAAAAAACAAATTCGTTTTGATAGAATGTTTACCATCTGTTTTATTACTCTCATTAAATAGCGCTGATACTACAATGAAGCCCTCATTTATTGTTCATAAGAGATAACGCTGTCAAGAAGGCATCCCCATATTTCATGGTATCACCCTTTTCGAGCGAATTTGATGAATGCTCACTTCTCCACATCGGCATTTTGAGCGCTAAGTGAAGACTGCCTGTATTTCGATTTAAAGCTTTCGTGACTGCAGGGATTCATCTTCTTGGTTCTTTCAGTAAAGTCACCAAAAGAACCAAGAAGATGACTGCCTGTATTCATTTCAGCCTAAGTCGACATAGGGGAGTCCCAACACCGGCTCAGATATCCCTCGCCACTGATGTTAGAAGGTATGTGTGGTTCATGCGGGCTTGCTGCCTTGTAAAAGGTGTCAATCTGGTGTTGGGCCAAAGCTTTCTTTATAATTCCATACAGGTTTGCATTTTAGATGGGAAGTGGCAGAGTGGTGGCCTCCACTCCAGCCCAGCTTTGTCTGTCCCCGACCTCTTTTGCCAAGTACAACTCATCTGACATCAAAACACAAGAGGTGGCACTACTGAATGTGTCAACCTACACTGTTGACACATTCAGTGTCTCATGTGTTGCTTTCAACTGTGGTCTGTTGAAGAATCTCATGGATACTCTTGCCGACCCAGAGAAAGAAACAAAGGCGCTCAGCACGCTCGCTTTGCCCGAATTACAGGAGGCCACCTTGCAGCTATAAGGAGCCCATGCAGCGATGACGTCACAATTACAGTGATGATGTCACTGGCTTTACCCAAACAGGGCGGAGCCAATGGCTCGGCCTTATTGCGTCACTAAGCGTCACGTGACCCCCAGGCACACCTGCTGGGAAATTGCAGTTGGCCCGAGATGCTATCACAAAAACAACGCAAACAAGGACCAACTGCCCAGAGAAAGCTCTCTCCGACTAAAATCATTGATGAAACTCTCAATCTATGATCTTAAACTATGGACCTCATTACCCACGCATCAAGCGTTCAATTTAAAGTGACATTAAAATGATAAAAAATTCTCGATGTGATCACAGTATTTATTTCGTATAACTCCAATTCCACAAAAGAGAGGTCGCGCCACTCACCTCCACTGCTGACGAATTCGGAGTATCCTGCGTCGCCTGCAACTGCTGCCGTCTCTTGAAGAACCTCATGGCTCCTGTTGGGGGGGCAAGAGACAAAAACAGCCGCTCAGCTCGCTCGCCCTGCCGGAGTGACGTCACGTCGGAGGTGACGTTAGGGTCTGAGGTGACAACGCACGATGTGACGTCATTGACCCCGCCTACCATGGGCGGAGCCAGGTCACGTGCCCCGCAGGCGCCCTATGGGGGCAGAGGAAGCTGCCTCCGACTCAGCCAGGGCTCAAAGTCCTCGACGCGGCTTCTGCGTCTGCGATTTGAAACTCCTCGCATCGAGAGTTGAATGTTTGAATGCAATTTAATCGAGGCCACTGTATGGTATTGGTGTGGTCCTTTGACTGTCGGTGTTTTGCCATCTTGCCCAAGCTTGGATTTGATGTTGACAAATCTACAGGGAGGTATGTGCTTGTACAGTTTCATTTTGCACTACATATTTATTGGTGACTTGACTACATTTTCTCAATCCTTACTCGAGTATCCTTCAGTGCATTTTGTTGTTGTTGATGCAACTGGCTGATTCGCCCCTTCTGGACGTGTGTGAAAGAGAACGTCAAAGCTCATGTTAAATACAGATTCTGATTTATCTACACGCACACTCGGAGGGCATACGCGGGTACCTGGCCTCTATGCAGCAGACACGAGTAATTGATTATCTTTCAGGATGTTATTTAGAACTGTATTAAATGTTTTGTCACAAATAAAACATCGAGCATAGCAAAAAATATCATGCAACACTCCGGAGAACGACACCTGTGCCGTAGTGCCCATAGCCTTCATAGGCGTTGCTGCTACTCGCTCACAGCACTTGCCCCGACAGTCTGTTAAGGGGTTACCCAGGGAATCATTGTGGTTGTGGTTATAGTTGTTGTGGCTGATGTTTTTGATGTGGTTGTTGTTGTGGTTGTTGATGTGGTTGTTGTGGTTGTGGTGCTAGGGGGTTCTGTGACCAAGATCGCTAACTACGGTACCATGCAGCACGAGGTGGCCCACCTGAGGTTACCTGACCACTCCGCCGAGGTACCCCCATCCCCCCGCCTCCTCCCCCCTCCCGCCCATCACCACCCTCTCCCCAGTGGTGATGTATGTTGAACTTCTTTCGCAATGTACGTAGCTAAGTCAATTGGGAATCAAGCTTCTCTCGTCCTCCCCATGTCTACCTCCTCCTCCCCGTGTTTTCCCCCTCCTCACCATGTATCTCTCCTCCCCGTATCTCTCCTCCCCGTGTCTTCCCCCTCTCCATGCCTTCCTCCTCAGCCCCATGTCTCCCTCCTCATCTCCGTGTCTCCCTCTATCCCTCGTGTCTCCCATCTCATGTCTGTTTCCTACCCGTGTCTCCTTCCTTCTTCCCCCCCCCCCTCTTCCTCTCCTCCATGTCTTCCTCCCCGTAGATCTCCACCTCGTCGTTCCCCTCGTCAGGGGGGCCGCTGTACGAACCCTCGGAGGCCGTTTGAGGAGGTGGACAAGGAGGAGGTGGGCAAGGAGGTTGAGGAGCCGCTCCTGCACTTTGTCAAGTTCGAGAATGCTCACATCGAGTGGAGCCTCCACTTCATCAGGGAGCTTCTCCTGCCACGGGCTCCCACGCATTGCCACCACCACCACGGTCATCGTCACCACAGCCACTGCCACCACGGCCAATACGGCCACCGCCACCACGGTCACCACCACCACGGTGGGCGGGTGCGAAAGGGGGTGTGAGAGTGAGTGGTGGGTGGGTGAGCGCATATGAGAGTGAATGGTGAGTGGACGAGCATGAAAGTGAGTGGTGACTGAGTGGGTGTTAGTGGTTGAGTGAGTGGGTGTAAAAGTGATTGGTGAGTGAGTGGGGGAGCATGACAGCGAGTGGTGAGTGAGTCGGTGGGTGTAACAGTGAGTGGTGGGCGGGCATGAGAGTGAGTGGTGAGTGAGTGGGCGGGAGTGAGTGCTCAGTGAGTGGGTGGGTGTGAGAGTTTGTGGTGAGTGGGTGGGTGTGAAAGTGAGTGGTGAGTGAGTGGGGGGGCATGACAGTGAGTGGTGAGTGAGTGGGCGGGTGTGAGAGTGAGTGGTGGGTGTGAGAGTGAGTGGTGAGTGTGACAGTGAGTAGTGAGTGGGCGGGTGTGAGAGTGAGTGGGTGTGAGAGTGAATGGTGAATGTGTGGGTGTGACAGTGAGTGGTGACTGAGTGGGTGTTAGTGGTTGAGTGAGTGGGTGTAAAAGTGATTGGTGAGTGAGTGGGGGAGCATGACAGCGAGTGGTGAGTGAGTCGGTGGGTGTAACAGTGAGTGGTGGGCGGGCATGAGAGTGAGTGGTGAGTGAGTGGGCGGGAGTGAGTGCTCAGTGAGTGGGTGGGTGTGAGAGTTTGTGGTGAGTGGGTGGGTGTGAAAGTGAGTGGTGAGTGAGTGGGGGGGCATGACAGTGAGTGGTGAGTGAGTGGGCAGGCATGAGCGTGAGTGGTGAGTGAGTGGGTGGGTGTGAGAGTCAGTTGTGAGAGATTGGATGGGCGTGAGAGTCAGTGATGAGCGAGTGGGCGGGCGTGAGAGTGAGTGGTGAGTGATTGGACGGGCATGAAAGTGAGTGGTGGGTGGGTGTGAGAGTGAGTGGGTGGGGGGGTGTGAGAGTGAGTGATGAGTGGGCGGGCATGAAAGTGAGTGGTGAGTGAGTGGGTGTGAGAGTGAGTGGTGGGTGAGTGGGTGGGCGGGCGTGAGAGTGAGTGGTGAGTGATTGGACGGGCGTGAGAGTGAGTGGTGAGTAGGTGGGTGTGAGTGGTGAGTGAGTGGGCGGGTGTGAGTGGTGAGTGAGTGGTGAGTGAGTGGGTGTGAGAGTGAGTGGTGGGTGGGTGTGAGAGTAAGTGGTGGGTGGGTTGGTGGGCGTGAGAGTGAGTGGGTGGGTGTGCGAGTGAGTGGTGAGCGAGTGGGCGGGCATGAAAGTGAGTGGTGAGTGAGTGGGTGTGAGAGTGAGTGGTGGGTGGGGGTGAGAGTGAGTGGGTGGGTGTGAGAGTAAGTGAGTGGGCGGGCATGAAAGTGAGTGGTGAGTGAGTGGGTGTGAGAGTGAGTGGTGGGTGGGTTGGCGGCGTGAGAGGTGGTGGGTGGTTCGGCGGGCGTGAGAGTGGGTGAATGGGTGTGAGAGTGAGTGGTAAGTGAGTGGGCGGGTGTGAGTGGTGAGTGAGTGGGCGGGTGTGAATGGTGAGTGAGTGGGTGTGAGAGTGAGTGGTGGGTGGGTGTGAGAGTAAGTGGTGGGTGGGTTGGTGGGCGTGAGAGTGAGTGGGTGGGTGTGCGAGTGAGTGGTGAGCGAGTGGGCGGGCGTGAGAGTGAGTACTAGGTGAGTGGGCGGGCATGGGAGTGAGTGGTGAGTCAGTGGGTGATTGTGAGTGTCAGTGGTGAGTAATTGGATGGGCGTGAGAGTCAGTGGTGAGCGAGTGGGTTGGCGTGAGAGTGAGTGGTGAGTGAGTGGGGGGCATGAGAGTGAGTGGTGAGTGATTCGACGGGCGTGAGAGTGAGTGGTAGGTGAGTGTGAGAGGGAGGGTGTGAGAGTGAGTGAGTGGTGAGTGGGTGGGTATGAAAGTGAGTTGGTGTGAGAGTGAGTGGTGGGTGGGTGTGAGAGTGAGTGGGTGGGTGTGAGAGTGAGTGAGTGGTGAGTGGGTGGGTGTGAGAGTGAGTGAGTGGTGAGTGGGCGGGCATGAAAGTGAGTGGGGAGTGAGTGGGTGTGAGAGTGAGTGGTGGGTGGGTTGGCGGCGTGAGAGGTGGTGGGTGGTTCGGCGGGCGTGAGAGTGGGTGAATGGGTGTGAGAGTGAGTGGTGAGTGATTGGACGGGAGTGAGAGTGAGTGGTGAGCGAGTGGGCGGGTGTGATAGTGAGTGGGCCGGCATGAAAGTGAGTGGTGAGTGAGTGGGTGTGAGAGTGAGTAGTGGGTGGGTGTGAGAGTAAGTGGTGGCTTCCACACAGCAATAAGGCGGTAGCTATCCGAACGGTTAAAGTTATTTGTATTTCTTTCAATTTCGATAGATTCTATAATTAGTCTTGGCCAGTAGTAGCTAGTTTTGCACAGAACTTCAACATTTTCAAAATCAATTGAGTGTTCTTGTTGGCACGCGTGTTCTGCTACTGCTGACAGTTGTATTTGGAAGATGTTCTTTAGTCTCGTGCTGATCATTCGTCCTGTTTGCCCAACATAACATTTACCACACGTGAAATTAATCCTGTACACACCTTCTGTTGATAGCTTCGGTAATACATCTTTTGTATCAGATATAAATTTCTGTATTTTATGTACCATGCCAAATATGACTCGGATGTTTTGTTTTTCCAAACATCTGGTGAGTTTATCAGTTACTCCCGCAATGTCCGGTTTTTTTATCGTTTTAATTACTTGGGCAGCTTCAATGCTCGTGTTATTTGATTTGGTTTTGGCATTCAATGCCCTGTTAATTTGTGCATCGTTGTAACCGTTCATTTGCAGCGCTTCTTTAATATGTTGAATTTCACTTCTCAGACTGTCACCATATGACACTTTCTTAGCTCGATGAATGAGCGTCTTGATAAGAGATTTCTGTGCGGGGTGATCTTTATTCAGATAGGCATCAGTATGCGTTTTCTTTCGGTAAACACTGTATTATTATACCATGTAGGCCTCGTCCGAGCAGAATATCCAGAAATGGTAGAGTTCTGTCAGCTTCCACTTCCATGGTGAACTGGATGGATGGGTTTTGCGAGTTGAGATGATTTAGAAAAGCCTTCAGTGTATCTTTGCCGTTTGGCCAGACCATCAATGTGTCATCCACATATCTAAACGAAGCAGATGGTTTTAGTGTACCTGAAGCTATTGCTTGTGTTTCAAAATCTTCCATGTACAAATTCGCTATCACAGGAGACAAAGGAGAGCCCATTCCTGCTCGTTCCTTTTGTTTATAGAAGTTACCTTGCCACAAGAAGTAAGTGTTCTTTAGACAGTGTTCAGCTAGTCTTGGGATATCTTTGGCTGAACCTTTGTTCGTTATCAGAGTGTCGAGTAATTTAATTGACTCGTTGACCGGAACCCTCGTGAAAAGAGAAGTCACATCAAAACTTATGAGAATATCATTAGGGTTTGATTATATTTACGAGATGTTCACAGTTTTTGATAAACGAAGAGGTCCTACTGATGTATGGCTGTATTTGTTTCGTTGTGCTAATTTGTACATGGCAGAGCCGATTGTACTATCAGTCTTAATCGGACGTAAGGTTTGTGAATTTTTGGTAGCCCATAAAGTCTTGGTGGTTTTGATGCTCTTGGTTATGTTGCAAACAAAGGTTGATCTGGAAATAATGACAACTACACTAACCCCAAGATATAAATGCCCCCTATGAAATTAAAAACCTTTCAGCTGCATTTACATAAAAAATGTATGGTCCTGTAATATGATTAATTTGTATGACATGCATTAAGAGAGAAGTGGAATGCGTTTTGTCACAAGGGTGAGTGGTTCGAGGGACAAAAAAGTTTAACAAACACTACAGATATATATATATTTACCAGCTCGAGAGGCAGAGGGATGCAAGGTTCGCCATGGAGGGAGCCGTCATCACTGGAATCGATGGCCGAGGAGTCTGCCAACCATTTGGATGACAGACTGTGCCAGGTAGCCACTGCTGCCATCACTGCTGCTGCCGCTACTGCTGGTGTTGCTGCTCCCGGTGCCGGCGAAGTGGATGCTCATGCTGGTGTTGCTCATGGGCAAGCTTCTGCCGTATCTCCAGTACAGCGACTCGTCCGTCGTGTGGTTGAGGAGGAAGGCCGTCGATTCATCCACAAGCCTGACGGGCGCATCCCGGTCCATTTCTACCTGGGCGGTTGTTCCTGCAACAACGACTCCACCCCCTCATCACTCGCGTGCTCTCGCGGTGCCCGAGAAGGTGGCATCACAGAACTACTTTCAAAACCGATTCAATGAGAGCCTCGCTGTCCCACTAGGGGCACTGCTTCAACATGCCTTTTCTTTAAGGGTCTCATGGTGGCGAGATGTTAACTATCCTGCCTGGTATACAGGTGCTCATGGGTTCGATCTTGACCCTGATCCCTGTGGTATATATGCAGTTTGCATTCTCTCCCCGTGGTCACGTACATTTTTGTCCGAGTCCTCAAGATTTTCCCCCCACATTTAGAATCAAAATCATGCGTTTAGCATCACCTGAGACCGGGCGAGTCTCTAACCGCGCGCCATATTTCCCCACCCCTGGCTCTCGCAACTGTGCCAAGTTCAATCCTCTCACCTGGACTGCTGACCTTGCAGGACGTTTTCCTCTTGCTCCTCCATCTGTTGCCAAAGGGCCATTTGGACACCTTGTTATCTCCTTCTCCCTTGCTCCACTCCTTTTCCTCATTCTTCCACTCCTTGGCGGCGTCAACTGCGACGGCGTCCCGCCACTGGTCCTGGAGGACCTGGCACGCCCTCGCCTGGGTCTTAGAGAGCTTATCCTGGGCCTTCAGGAGGGCCTTGTCAGCTGCCGATCTACGCCGCTCCTTCCGACAAAAGCCGCCCCAGCAGGACGGGCTGGCCTCCTCCCTCTCCGGCAGGCCGTCGTCGGGCGAGAGGTCGCAACGCGTCACGGTGGGCAAACGCAGACAGAACGCAGTTGGGGTCACAGTTGCTTGCAGGCCATCGCACCAACAGTCACGAGCTTCTGTCACTTTGAAATCACACTTGAGTCAAGTGAAATCTTAATTTTTATTTATCCTGGAGGAATCCAATGAGCTATGAAGCTCTTTTTCACAGATGTTCAATTAGGGGCGGGTCAGAAAGTTACAACAACAATGCAAACACACGATAGAAGTGTAGAGTGTAGGAAAGATAAACAAATCACTTTAAAAATATACGAATAAAACAAATCTAGTTTCATCCTACCAAGTAACTCGGGTCACTGGTTTCATAAGGCAGCGCGCTAACTGCTTCTCTGCTACTCCTCAATTGCATACACACATGTACACGTACCCACATAAGGGTTTACACACACACATGCATTGAAAGCCATGTTAAGGTGTTCGCTGTGAAGCCCGGAGCGTGGGTTTGGGATGTGCGACCGAATTACTCGTTTGCCTCGGGCATTCTCGATGAGCTGATGTTCATTTTGGTTTCCTTCACAGGTCTCCCAGCCCAGGGGCAGCGACGTTTCCCCGATGTACGAGAACCAGCAGCCACTGGGGTTTGTGCAGCAGGTGTACGGCCACAAGTTAGAAATGCCCGTACACAGACAAGGAACCTTTTAATGTCTCTCTCACCCCTGCGCATTGGGAGCCCCCCCTCAAGGCTTGCTCGGCTCGCGTGTGCCAAGTGGAAAAGGGCGGGTACCAATGGACCGTGCAGCTGAATGTTTGTTCCCTTCCACAGAATCATCAACGTTGCATCCTGCGTCAGTCAAAACTGGTCAGCTGGCACGAGAGTCTATCGTCCCCCGTGAGACGGGAGATGGAGCGTGCTGCTGGCCAGGCACCTGCTCCGAGCCTCTCCCTGAAACTCCGAGACTCTCCCTGAGACTCTGAGACTCTCCCTGGGACTCCGAGACTCTCCCTGGGACTTTCCCTGAGACTCAACTCTCTGAGGCCCTCTCACTCGACTCGATCTCCCAGCTCCAGTGAAGAACCTCTCCGAGCTTCTGCATGACGGTCGAAGGATGGAAACATCTCCGAGGTGAGTGAGTGTGAGATGGCACTGGGGAGAGACAAAGACGGCTGTGAGATGTGTGCAGTGGGTGAGTGAGAAAGCCCTGCACAGTACACACGCCTACTCTGTTGTGGCCGTGTTTATGTCAGATTGGGCATTGCCTTCAGAGGGACAAACATTTATACAAACTGGGAGAGAGGCACTTGGACACAAGGGAGACACGGACAAATGGACACAACGTAGACACACGGGGACACAACATAGACAGAGAAGGCAGACACATGGAGATGCAGAAGCAAAGACAGACGTTTCTATTCTATTAGTAGCGGACACTCCTCACCAACACACGGAGACAGGCTAGGCTTCCAGTCCTTTAATCCCACCTCTTCATCCACAGCGCTCTCCTATTTGTCCACATCTCCTCTTGGTCCACATCTCTCTCCTGTTCGTCTACAGCTCTCTCCTCTTCTGCTGCTTCATCCTCATCTGCAGCTCTCTTCTCCTCATCCATAGTTCCTGCCCATGTCCCCTCTTATCCTGACGGCCCTCTCTATCATTTGTGGCGAGGTTGCTTTTGAACAAGCCAATAGCTCAGTGGGCTCACAGCCAAGACCAGTGACCACCGCGGCTCAAATTAGTACTTGGTGCGGTGTGTAAACATCGCACTCGGGACACAAGGGCCGTTGGGCGTGGTGTTGGCCACCCAGCCCCTCGTGTGCCACAGTGCCAGCCTTCATTGGTGCTCGTAAACATAACTTGCCCCAGAAGTCTGTAAAGGTTGTACATGGGATCTGAGTTTTTATTACTGTAATAAAGGACTCTTTCACTGGGTCTGTCTCCGTTGTACTTTATTGGGTTCTTTACACTTGTCCCACACGGCCCTCGCTCAGAGCCTCCCCGCTTGGCAGCTCGACAGCTGCCGTCGCTCCCGTAGCCTTTCTCCACTCCGATGCAGCTCCGCTGCAGGTTCCCTTTGTGCAGTCCTCCGGCTGCTCTCACTGCTGCTCCCCGTTCCTCCGTGCTCGGTCACCGCTGGCCGACGGTGCCGAGTCTCACCGTGTGGCGATCTCGCCACTCTCCACTCTCCGCCCTGCGTGGCCTCTCTCTGTCTCTATTCCCAAACTCTCCTCTCGTCTCTTCCGGTTCTCTCCCTTAAGACCTTACCCCTCTCTCTCACGTGACCTAACCCCTCCCCCTGTGACGTCATATCCGCGAGGCCGTTTACGCCCGCATTACACCACCCTCCCCCGTAGAGAAAATTCCAGCCGACCTCGGCTGAACAACAACAACAACAAGTAATGCGAGCGAAACACAACCATCATATATGCAAGGACAACGAAGCTTACAATAAATATAACAATAACAACAAGAACACAACAGTAAAAATCAACGAAATGTAAGGGACTTCGACCGCGTGCGGGTCGCCGGTCCGTCCCGGACGGGCGGCGGCCCTCCTGCAGACCGGGAACGTGACGGGGTTTTAAGAGCGACAGGATGAAGTCCTCCTGTCGCTATTGGAGGCCCGCCAACGTCCCGGTCCCGTATCCCTGAAGGCCCAGAGTCGGGGGTGTCCCGCAATCGTGTCTGCGGCGGGGTCGGAAGGGCGGCGGGGCTCGGAGTCCCCGCAGCCGTGGTAGGCACACCCCGAGCAGAGTCCCCTGTCTCCTGCAGTGTCACAGCCGGCTTGTCTGTAAAAGGCACGACAGGCGCTCTTGCAGGGTCAACAGGCACAGGCAAGGGTGAGTCGGCAGCAACAGACCCCGGCAAGGCAACATCAGGAGATGACGCATCAGTTCGAGGGGCCACATATGGTTTCAAGCGAGACATGTGAACGAACCAACGCCGAGATCCAAACCGAACACGTGCAGACTGTGGGTTGGGAACCTCGATGAGGCGAACCGGCCCTTGCCATGGTTTATGTAATTTAGGAGAGGTACCTGGCCGCACCTGTGGGCAATGGAGCCAGGCCATGTCCCCCACCTTCCAGGGGCACTCCCCCTTAGAGCGTCGAGCACGCCGTTCGTTCCGGGCCTGGGCTTTGGCCGTAGCCATGCGGGCCCCTTCCCGCGCCTCAGTAACACGGCGAACGGTGTCCTGAATGTAATCAGGAAGAGGGTTAGCAGGTCCCCTCACTCCTGTTCCCAACTGCACATCCATCGGCGGCACGTTTTCGCGACCGTACATAAGGAAAAACGGCGAATATCCTGTAGCCGCATGCGGCGTCATCCGGTATGCCGAAAGTACCCCAGGGATATGCAAATCCCAATCTGATTGTTTTTCACTCACCGTGTGACACAGCATGGCGGACAAAGTCCGATTTAGCCGTTCGACCATACCATCCGTTTGTGGGTGGTAGGGAGATGTCCGTATCTTTTTAGTTCCAAGAGCCGCGCACACTTCCCCCAACAATTTAGAAGATAAATTTCGGCCTTGATCTGTGAGGAGCCTCTCCGGCGCCCCCTTGTTCATAACGTACCCAAATAGAAAGGCGTCTGTAATGGACGCCGCTGACTGGTCGGGCAACGGCCAGGCCATCGGCCAGCGGGAGAGGTACTCCACCCCAACCAGCAAGTATTTATTACCTTTAGCGGATGGCGGGAAGGGTCCCAAAATATCTAACGCTACCAATTCATTAACTCGAGACACCTGAATAGACTGTATCGGCGGCACATATGGGTGTTTAGGTGGCTTCCGCCGGGCACAATCGGGACACGCGCGAACGTGACCGACGACATCTGTTGTCATGCCGTGCCAAAAGTAATCTCGCTGCAACGTCAATAGGGTCTTCTGCACCCCCAGATGTAAGAGCGTGTCGCAATGCAGAGTCCTAATCAATTCGTACCGCAAGGATGCCGGTACAACCAGACGCCAGCGTTCCTGTAACGCTTCCCTCCACATCAGCAGACCATCGCGGAGAGCGGTTTCCGGCGTACCCCCCGTACCCGGTCCCCCACTCTCCTTCACCAATGAATCGTCCAGCATTTGTTCCCGAATCCACACAGCCCTCGGAAGATTCAAAATCCCATCAGCTGGTCCTGGCTCCATTGGAGCTTCAGGCACCTCGACCGCCAACGCAACAGGCTGAGGGGGATTCTGGATCGGCGCACACCTATGCGTCCCGGACGCGCACGCACAAGGGGACCGCTGCGGCAACCTAGAAAGCGCATCCGCATTCGCGTGATGCACCCCCTTCCGATGGCGAATTTGAAAGGAAAATTCTTGCAGCGTGTCCAACCACCGCGCCAGCTGGCCGGATGGTTGGTCCACCTTGAGAGCATACTGCAAGGCCGCATGATCCGTGCGCACAATAAACGAACGACCGTAGAGATACGGTCGAAATTGGCGGAGAAAGTAAACAATAGCCAAAAGTTCCCTGCGAGTGACGCAGTAGCACAAGGGGACCGCTGCGGCAACCTAGAAAGCGCATCCGCATTCGCGTGATGCACCCCCTTCCGATGGCGAATTTGAAAGGAAAATTCTTGCAGCGTGTCCAACCACCGCGCCAGCTGGCCGGATGGTTGGTCCACCTTGAGAGCATACTGCAAGGCCGCATGATCCGTGCGCACAATAAACGAACGACCGTAGAGATACGGTCGAAATTGGCGGAGAAAGTAAACAATAGCCAAAAGTTCCCTGCGAGTGACGCAGTAGCGGGTTTCTGCGGGAGACAAAACTCGGCTATCGTACGCCACCACGCGCTCCACACCACCTTTGGACTGAGACAACACGGCCCCAATGCCCGTGTCACTCGCGTCCATATCCAGAATGAAGGGGTGATCAAAATCTGGATAATCCAACGTCGGCGCCGTAGCCAATCGATCGCGCAGGCCTTGAAACGCCGCCTCTTCTGGCGGTCCCCAAGAAAATTTCCATCCTTTACCCGTAAGGAGGTGCAAGGGCCTCGCGATCGTCGCAAAATTCGGAACAAACCTACGATAATACGAGGCAAACCCCAAAAACCGACGCACATCCCCCACCGTGGCCGGGGTTGGCCAGTCACGGACGCACGCTGTCTTGTCCGGATCCGTGGCCACCCCGTCCGCACTAACGATATGCCCCAAATAGCGCACGGACCGTTGCAGTAGGTGACATTTCTTAGGCTTGAATTTCAATTTAGCGGAACGCATCCTGGCGAACACAGCCTCCAACCTCAGTAAATGCTCGTCAAATGTGCGGCTGAAGACAATAATATCGTCTAAATATATCAGACATGTCTCCCACTGCAACCCCGTTAATACCAGCTCCACCAACCTTTGAAATGTGGCAGGGGCAGCATTCAACCCCATCGGAAGACAATTAAATTGAAATAACCCCTGCGGCGTATGGAAAGCAGTCTTTTCCCGCGAGGACTCGTCAAGGGGAAGCTGCCAGAATCCCGAAGAGAGATCTAGCGTTGAAAAGAACTTTGCCCCCGACAAGGCATCGAGGGAGTCGTCCATACGCGGCAGGGGGTATGCATCTGCCACGGACACTTTATTTAATTTCCGAAAATCCACGCAAAATCGCAATTTCCCGTCTTTTTTTTTATCCAAAACAACAGGCGCGCCCCATGGGCTGTTAGATGGAGATATTATGTCCGCAGCCAACATGTCATCCACTGCCCCTCGAACATGATCTCGCTCTGCCGGACTCATCCGATGCGAGTTTAACCGAATAGGGGCAGCGTCCCCTGTGTCAATGTGATGGGAAAGCAATGAGGTGCGTCCCAAGTCCAAATCGTCGGAGCTAAACACGTCAGAATAACTCAACAATAACTTACGAAACACGCAACGTTGTTCCCCAGAAAGGGAAGGATTTTCCCCACACAATTCGGCGATCCAGCGATTATCTGCGGCCCCAGGGCCCGAAACACCACCAACCATGACCTGGCTGCCCAGATAATCCTGTGCCGTAAACGCCGTAGTGGCATGTGCCACAACCGTACCAGCCGGCACACACACATTTTCGGTACTTCCATTAAGCACCTGCAAAAATGGCTGCTGGTCCGGCCGGACAATAGTTTGCGCCCCAACGAGCGCCGATCCGCCCGTTATGGTGGCGGACGGCGACAACAAAACCCCAATTGCACCTTGACGACCAGGCACCGGTTTCCGATATCGCAAGGGGATAAGCATCTGTGAGCCAGGTGGAATGTCCACAGATACCTCGGACAGCGCCTGCACCTGGCCGACCGGAGCAGGTCGCCCCCAGGGCGACGGCAGAAATGTAATTTTACGACCCCCGGTAATTCAATGCAGTTTTCATTAATTCTAATTAGAATGGGCATCTTGGCCAGAAAATCAGTTTCCAACAAACAAGGAACTGCAAGGGACCTCGAAATTAACACAATTCCCGAGGCCGACACTCCCCCGATAGATATATTGGCGTCCACCTGGCCCACAATGCCCATGCTACCCCCGTTCGCAGCGACGCAAGAATCGTAAACCGGACGCACGGCCTCTGGTGGGATGCCCAACAGATGGAAAATTACATCTGATATAATGGTCGCGGACGCTCCGGAATCCACTAAAATACGCACGTCAACCCCCTGTATAGAACCAGGTACAGTGGACGAACCAGTAGCGGCCGCGACGACCCACCGTGCCAATTTACGCCACTGCGTTACCGAGCGACATGGCCCAGTCGATGGCCTCTCGTTATTAACAACACCCGGATCGCGCGACAACGGTGATGAGTGAGGTGTCAAGCCTTGCCGGGTGTCTGGTGCGCACCGACTTGCCTGTCCTGGAGGATCCTTCCGCGGCGCGTCCGCTGTCGAGGCCTCCTGCTGGGGCGGACCTGGGACACGGGCCCAGCAGTCCCTGGCGTAATGGCCCTTACGACCGCAGCAGAAGCAGTCGATGTCGTTGCGCCGCGCCGCAGGCCCCCCGTCCCGACGCTCCCGTGTCGGCGGCGCAGATCACGGCCCCGGCCTACTGCGGGCCGACCACTGAGCAGAGGCGGCTGTCAGCTCCTGCGGGCCCCCCCCCGTCAGGAACGTACACCGCCTTCTTGGGATCCCAACCCACGGCACCTCCTTCGACGATGGGCCCCCCCGTCCACGCCGTGACTTGCTTCCAATGGCGCAGGTTGAACTGGGCATCCAGACATTTAGCGGCCGCCCGGGATGTGAGCTTTTCGTGGCCACACACCGGCATAGGGATCCCCAAATCCCGGGACAGCTCGAGCATTTTTCCCAAAATGAGAGGTTCGAGCAGGTCAGGCTCCGTCTCCGGGTATGCGGCCATGGCCAACTCCAAGACAGCACCCCTGTATGCCACCGGCGACTCCTCGGGTGCTCGCTGGCGTTGAACAAACCGGCGATGAGCATCATCCAGTGGCTCGTATGCATCTGCCATCTCGTCGAAAACTCCTCTCAACGTTTTCTTCTTCTCGGCCTTTATAGAACGGAAGAATCTCACCGACTCGTCGTCGAGAAGAGTCGGTAGAACCACCAATGCCTCAGCGTCCGTCCACCTTGCAGAGCGTACCGCCGCCAAAAATCTGCAGGCGAAAGCACTCCAATCGCCACCGATGGAGAATTCTTTAACGGTTGTGAGATGACGACTGCGACTCCTTGTTGCGCCGTCCTCAGCAGATGACTCATCACGCGGCATATTCAAAATGGCGTCGCATCGCAACGTGTCCAAGATGGCGGCCTCCCACCGCGGAGAGCGCAAGATGGCGGCTTTCCGCCGTTCTTCCCCTGCCACGCCCAAGATGGCGTCTTCGTGCCGCGTGGCAGATGGCGCTGACAGCGCAGGCAAGGCGGCGGCCTGCAGACCACCATCGGCCCTCCCCAACGCCGTCCTCGGCGTGACGAGCTCGCACAATTGCGCCAGCACGATTTTCAAGGTCTCCAGCTGCGCCGCCATCTGTCTCCATCGTACATCCGCGTCCTCCGACACAGACGGGTCCACCGACGCGGCGACATCTTGGACACCCGGACCCGTACTCGTTCCCGCACGGATTTCCTCCTCCATCGCAGGCAGGTCCACCACCTGAGGAAGGTCGTCGTCGTCGGACGATGTAGCAGATGATGGCGCAGGAATATTCTTTCTTCTGAGCTGTTTTGACATGCCGTTTCACTTCTGACACCAGTGTAATAAAGGACTCTTTCACTGGGTCTGTCTCCGTTGTCCTTTATTGGGTTCTTTACACTTGTCCCACACGGCCCTCGCTCAGAGCCTCCCCGCTTGGCAGCTCGACAGCTGCCGTCGCTCCCGTAGCCTTTCTCCACTCCGATGCAGCTCCGCTGCAGGTCTGCTTTGTACAGTCCTCCGGCTGCTCTCACTGCAGCTCCACCGCTGCTCCCCGTTCCTCCGTGCTCGGTCACCGCTGACCGACGGTGCCGAGTCTCACCGTGTGGCAATCTCGCCACTCTCCACTCTCCGCCCTGCGTGGCCTCTCTCTGTCTCTATTCCCAAACTCTCCTTTCGTCTCTTCCGGTTCTCTCCCTTAAGACCTTACCCCTCTCTCTCACATGACCTAACCCCTCCCCCCGTGACGTCATATCCGCGAGGCCGTTTACGCCCGCATTACATTACAGGTCCATATGTGTTTGCATATGCAAGTCACTCCCTACCGATTCCTGGCCAGACTTCCAATCGGCTGATGGCAGCACCACCACTTGCCGACGCTTGCATGATGTGCCCCGGTTGAAGGACAGTGCACCGTTTGGCTTCATGACCGTAGGGTCCGCGTTCATGAGTTTCTACAGTTGGGGCAATAGGCAATCAGGACGCGGCGAACATCCGGCCACGGCCCACAGGTTTCAACAGGCCTTATCTTTAAGGGTGCCACGGTGGCAAGATGTTAACTATCCTGCCTGGTATACAGGTGCTCGTGGGTTCGATCTTGACCCTGATCCCTGTGGTATGTATGCAGTTTGCATTCTCTCCCCGTGGTCACGTACATTTTTGTCCGAGTCCTCCAGTTTTTCCCCCCACATTTAGAATCAACATCATGCGTTTAGCGTCACCTGAGACCGGGCGAGTCTCTAACCACACGCCCCACCCCTGTCCCTCGCAACTGTGCCAAGTTCAATCCTCTCACCTGGTCTGCTGACCTTGCGGGACGTTTTTCTCTTGCGCCTCCATCTGTTGCCAAAGGGCCATTTGGACACCTTGTTATCTCCTTCTCCCTTGCTCCACTCCTTTTCCTCATTCTTCCGCTCCTTGGCGGCGTCAACTGCGACGGCGTCCCGCCACTGGTCCTGGAGGACCTGGCGCGCCCTCGCCTGGGTCTTAGAGAGCTTATCCTGGGCCTTCAGGAGGGCCTTGTCAGCTGCCGATTTACGGCCGCCCCTTCCGACAAAAGCCGCCCCAGCAGGACGGGCTGGCCTCCTCCCTCTCCGGCAGGCTGTCGTCGGGCGAGAGGTTGCAACGCGTCACGGTGGGTATGTCGCCAATATCCGGTTGTATGCAAACGCAGACAGAACGCATTTGGGGTCACAGTTGCTTACAGGCCGTCGCACCAACAGTCACGAGCTTCTGTCACTTTGAAATCACACTTGAGTCAAGTGAAATCTTAATCTTTATTTATCCTGGAGGAATCCAATGAGCCATGAAGCTCTTTTTCACAGATGTTCAATCGGGGCGGGTCAGAAAGTTACAACAACAATGCAAAAACACGATAGAAGTGTAGAGTGTAGGAAAGATAAACAAATCACTTTAAAAATATACGAATAAAACAAATCTAGTTTCATCCTACCAAGTAACTCGGGTCACTGGGTTCATAAGGCAGCGCGCTAACTGCTTATCTGCTACTCCTCAATTGCATACACACATGTACACGTACCCACATAAGGGTTTACACACACACATGCATTGAAAACCATGTTAAGGTGTTCGCTGTGAAGCCCGGAGCGTGGGTTTGGGATGTGCAACCGAATTACTCGTTTGCCTCGGGCATTCTCGATGAGCTGATGTTCATTTTGGTTTCCTTCACAGGTCTCCCAGCCCAGGGGCAGCGACGTTTCCCCGATGTACGAGAACCAGCAGCCACTGGGGTTTGTGCAGCAGGTGTACGGCCACAAGTGAGAAATGCCCGTACACAGACAAGGAACCTTTTAATGTCTCTCTCACCCCTGTGCCTTGGGAGCCCCCCCCTCAAGGCTTTTTCGGCTCGCGTGTGCCAAGTGGAAAAGGGGGGGTACCAATGGACCGTGCGGCTGAATGTTTGTTCCCTTCCACAGATTCATCAACGTTGCATCCTGCGCCAGTCAAAACTGGTCAGCTGGCACGAGAGTCCATCGTCCTCCGTGAGACGGGAGATGGAGCGTGCTGCTGACCAGGCACCTGCTCCGAGCCTCTCCCTGAGACTCCGAGACTCTCCCTGAGACTCCGAGACTCTCCCTGGAACTTTCCCTGAGACTCAACTCTCTGAGGCCCTCTCACTCGACTCGATCTCCCAGCTCCAGTGAAGAACCTCGCCGAGCTTCTGCATGACGGTCGAAGGATGGAAACATCTCCGAGGTGAGTGAGCGTGAGATGGCACGGGGGAGAGACAAAGACGGCTGTGAGATGTGTGCAGTGGGTGAGTGAGAAAGCCCTGCACAGTACACACGCCTACTCTGTTGTGGCCGTGTTTATGTCAGATTGGGCATTGCCTTCAGAGGGACAAACATTTATACAAACTGTGAGAGAGACACTTGGACACAAAGGAGACACGGACAAATGGACACAACGTAGACACACGGGGACACAACATAGACAGAGAAGGCAGACACATGGAGATGCAGAAGCAAAGACAGACGTTTCTATTCTATTAGTAGCGGACACTCCTCACCAACACACGGAGACAGGCTAGGCTTCCAGTCCTTTAATCCCACCTCTTCATCCACAGCGCTCTCCTATTTGTCCACATCTCCTCTTGGTCCACATCTCTCTCCTGTTCGTCTACAGCTCTCTCCTCTTCTGCTGCTTCATCCTCATCTGCAGCTCTCTTCTCCTCATCCATAGTTCCTGCCCATGTCCCCTCTTATCCTGACGGCCCTCTCTATCATTTGTGGCGAGGTTGCTTTTGAACAAGAAGCCAATAGCTCAGTGGGCTACAGCCAAGACCAGTGACCACCGCGGCTCAAATTAGTACTTGGTGCGGTGTGTAAACATCGCACTCGGGACACAAAGGCGGTTGGGCGTGGTGTTGGCCACCCAGCCCCTCGTGTGCCACAGTGCCAGCCTTCATTGGTGCTCGTAAACATAACTTGCCCCAGAAGTCTGTAAAGGCTGTACATGGGATCTGAGTCTTTATTACAGGTCCATATGTGTTTGCATATGCAAGTCACTCCCTACCGATTCCTGGCCAGACTTCCAATCGGCTGATGGCAGCGCCACCACTTGCCGACGCTTGCATGATGTGCCCCGGTTGAGGGACAGTGCACCGTTTGGCTTCATGACCGTAGGGTCTGCGTTCATGAGTTTCTACAGTTGGGGCAATAGGCAATCAGGGCGCGGTGAACATCCGGCCACGGCCCACAGGCTTCAACAGGCCTTATCTTTAAGTGTGCCACGGTGGCAAGATGTTAACTATCCTGCCTGGTATACAGGTGCTCGTGGGTTCGATCTTGACCCTGATCCCTGTGGTCTATGCAGTTTGCATTCTCTTCCCGTGGTCACATACATTTTTGTCCGAGTCCTCCAGTTTTCCCCCCCACATTTAGAATCAACATCATGCGTTTAGCGTCACCTGAGACCGGGCGAGTCTCTAACCACGCGCCCCACCCCTGTCCCTCGCAACTGTGCCAAGTTCAATCCTCTCACCTGGTCTGTTGATTTTGCGGGACGTTTTTCTCTTGCGCCTCCATCTGTTGCCAAAGGGCCATCTGTTGCCAAAGGGCCATTTGGACACCTTGTTATCTCCTTCTCCCTTGCTCCACTCCTTTTCCTCATTCTTCCGCTCCTTGGCGGCGTCAACTGCGACGGCGTCCTGGAGGACCTGGCGCGCCCTCGCCTGGGTCTTAGAGAGCTTATTTATCCTGGGCCTTCAGGAGGGCCTTGTCAGCTGCCGATCTACGGCCACCCCTTCCGACAAAAGCCGCCCCAGCAGGACGGGCTGGCCTCCTCCCTCTCCGGCAGGCCGTCATCGGGCGAGAGGTTGCAACGCGTCACGGTGGGCATGTCGCCAATATCCGGTTGTATACAAACGCAGACAGAACGCATTTGGGGTCACAGTTGCTTACAGGCCATTGCACCAACAGTCACGAGCTTCTGTCACTTTGAAATCACACTTGAGTCAAGTGAAATCTTAATCTTTATTTATCCTGGAGGAATCCAATGAGCTATGAAGCTCTTTTTCACAGATGTTCAATTGGGGCGGGTCAGAAAGTTACAACGACAATGCAAAAACAGGATAGAAGTGTAGAGTGTAGGAAAGATAAACAAATCACTTTAAAAATATACGAATAAAACAAATCTAGTTTCATCCTACCAAGTAACTCGGGTCACTGGGTTCATAAGGCAGCACGCTAACTGCTTCTCTGCTACTCCTCAATTGCATACACACATGTACACGTACCCACATAAGAGTTTACACACACACATGCATTGAAAGCCATGTTAAGGTGTTCGCTGTGAAGCCCGGAGCGTGGGTTTGGGATGTGCGACCGAATTACTCGTTTGCCTCGGGCATTCTCGATGAGCTGATGTTCATTTTGGTTTCCTTCACAGGTCTCCCAGCCCAGGGGCAGCGACGTTTCCCCGATGTACGAGAACCAGCAGCCACTGGGGTTTGTGCAGCAGGTGTACGGCCACAAGTGAGAAATGCCCGTACACAGACAAGGAACCTTTTAATGTCTCTCTCACCCCTGCGCCTTGGGAGCCCCCCCCTCAAGGCTTGCTCGGCTCGCGTGTGCCAAGTGGAAAAGGGGGGGTACCAATGGACCGTGCGGCTGAATGTTTGTTCCCTTCCACAGATTCATCAACGTTGCATCCTGCGCCAGTCAAACCTGGTCAGCTGGCACGAGAGTCCATCATCCCCCGTGAGACGGGAGATGGAGCGTGCTGCTGGCCAGGCACCTGCTCCGAGCCTCTCCCTGAGACTCCGAGACTCTCCCTGAGACTCCGAGACTCTCCTTGAGACTCCGAGACTCTCCTTGAGACTCCGAGACTCTCCCTGGGACTCCGAGACTCTCCCTGGGACTTTCCCTGAGACTCAACTCTCTGAGGCCCTCTCACTCGACTCGATCTCGCAGTTCCAGTGAAGAACCTCGCCGAGCTTCTGCACGACGGTCGAAGGATGGAAACATCTCCGAGGTGAGTGAGCGTGAGATGGCACTGGGGAGAGACAAAGACGGCTGTGAGATGTGTGCAGTGGGTGAGTGAGAAAGCCTTGCACAGTACACACGCCTACTCTGTTGTGGCCGTGTTTATGTCAGATTGGGCATTGCCTTCAGAGGGACAAACATTTATACAAACCGTGAGAGAGACACTTGGACACAAGGGAGACACGGACAAATGGACACAACGTAGACACACAGGGACACAACATAGACAGAGAAGGCAGACACATGGAGATGCAGAAGCGAAGACAGACGTTTCTATTCTATTAGTAGCGGACACTCCTCACCAACTCACGGAGACTTAGGCTAGGCTTCCAGTCCTTTAATACCACCTCTTCATCCACAGCGCTCTCCTATTTGTCCACATCTCCTCTTGGTCCACATCTCTCTCCTCTTCGTCTACGGCTCTCTCCTCTTCTGCTGCTTCATCCTCATCTGTAGCTCTCTTCTCCTCATCCATAGTTCCTGCCCATGTCCCCTCTTATCCTGACGGCCCTCTCTATCATTTGTGGCGAGGTTGCTTTTGAACAAGCCAATAGCTCAGTGGGCTCACAGCCAAGACCAGTGACCACCGCGGCTCAAATTAGTACTTGGTGCGGTGTGTAAACATCGCACTCGGGACACAAAGGCGGTTGGGCGTGGTGTTGGCCACCCAGCCCCTCGTGTGCCACAGTGCCAGCCTTCATTGGTGCTCGTAAACATAACTTGCCCCAGAAGTCTGTAAAGGCTGTACATGGGATCTGAGTCTTTATTACAGGTCCATATGTGTTTGCATATGCAAGTCACTCCCTACCGATTCCTGGCCAGACTTCCAATCGGCTGATGGCAGCACCGCCACTTGCCGACGCTTGCATGATGTGCCCCGGTTGAGGGACAGTGCACCGTTTGGCTCCATAACCGTATGGTCATCGAGCTCTGCAAATAAGTTTCTGCAGTTGGGGCAATCGGGACGCGGCGAACATCCGGCCACGCCCCACAGGCATTTGTCAAGGGGCCATTCTCCACAATGTTCCGGTGACACTTTGCCTCTTAAGAAGGAAAATAAACTCAACACACTCGTTAACAACACTGTAGCCTTGAAATAAAAAATATATATACGTGTAATCAGCGACGCTTCGGACAATGTCCCTTCAGAGCATGTGCCTATGAACAATGGGCATTGCTTCCCGTGGCGGCGTTTACGACGTCTCTGTAGGCACACGCAGGCCAAGACTGTCACATTTCCGTGAGGTTCAACTGAAACCCACGTAGAGCGGCACACTAACAGCCAGCTCTGGAACTCAACGGTCGTTCCTAGGAATTATTTCACACCCGGACCTGCAGTGGACCCCCTCGGCTACG
This sequence comes from Lampetra planeri, assembly GCF_965212315.1. NCBI lineage: Eukaryota > Metazoa > Chordata > Hyperoartia > Petromyzontiformes > Petromyzontidae > Lampetra > Lampetra planeri. Next base: position 13,703,692 of record NC_136123.1, on the reverse strand, counting down.
TTTTCCTGTAAAAGACGCTAGTGTTCCATCTTCTTTCAATCGCAATGTAATACATTTGTGTAAGGCAGTGGTTCTCAGAGTGTGGTCCCCGGTACCTCCAGGTGGTCCGCGAAGTTATGTTGCAGACGAACGTTGATCCGGAAATAATGACAACCATTTGTTTTGGAAGTCAATACTTCCAACTTCCTCCTCTCCTCCGCTGCCCTCCTTTTCCTCTTCTCTTTGGCCTTCATCCTCTTCTTCTCCATGCGCGCCTTCCTCTTGATCACACTCGCGTGTAGACAGCCGCTCCGGGCCGGGCACTGCCGCGGTCGCAAACCCGGTGGCTCGGGCGTGCACCGGGCTGGGCCCCGCGGCCACCACCGCTGGCTTCTTGGAGTGGTCCGCCTGCGCTCAGTCGTCACGGAGACGAACAGACCACACCGCAGACACCTCAACGTGTCAGGTCCACACCACAAAGAGAGCTGGGCTCTTCTCGATTTAGAAACACGCAGTAATTGCCGCCTTGATTAAAAACTTGGCAGGACCTTCGAGCACCCATATCTTGCAGAGCGGGCCCTTGCCTATAACAGCTGGCAGTTCACCAGCATTGCTTCAAGTGAGCTGGAACATGCTGATGAATATCAAAACCGGACCAGAGCTTGGTTTGTGTACAACCAATACTGCTGAAATTATGCACTCCCAGAAGGAAGGCCGTGTGGCAGATGGGATGTGTACAAATACTTGTATTTTTTACGTGGAAAGACAGATATGTGAATGAAGGGAATCATTGTTTGCGTGTTAATTTTGTTACTCATATCGTCCACGATGTAAGCCAATTATTATTTTTAAACTTCGCAGAGCTTTCATGAGTAAGAAAGTTGTACCAACAATAATTATTATCGGTTCGATTGCGATCGAGGGCTACATGTTTCAACAGGCACACGGGTGTCGTGCTGCGATGGTGACGGTGCTCACGTTTTTTTAAGACCGGGAGCAAGTGAGGGCTTCACTATTCTGGCAAATTTCCCGATGATGCTGGATGTAATTACCAACCAAACGTCGTACTAAAAAATTGTAAATGTTGTGGATTCATTCTTCAACACACCGGTGGGCTGAAGGAGTGAACAATTTCTAATTTGTCAACGTGACACACTTTTTTACTGATTGCCGTGTCGGGTGGTGGAGGGTTACGACACATAACGCGATCTATCCCAAAAACGTTTATTATTAATATTGGTCGCGAAAGCCTACTACGTGTTAAACACACATCTCATAGACTGCCTTTCTGGCCGTGATTTTTGTTTCAGCAGCATCGGTTCAACACGAGCAAACGTCAAAATGGTTTTCAGCACTGCGTAGTATTCCACAGTTTTGCATCGAACTAGGTCCCGTAACTAACAGAGAGCATCCTTGCCTGCAAATATCTGGCAGTTCACCAGCGTCGGTTTTGAGACAGTGAATGCTGAAACCAACGCAAAGGTGGTAATGATTATTTTGTGTTATGTATTATTGCGCGAGTACTAAAGCTGGAACGATTCGATTACCAAGTCGATTATAACTGATTCCTTGTGTATGGTCAATTACTCAGACACATTTAAAAATGACAGGCATCCCCACATCTTACTTCCCGTGACGCGGCTGATGTCATCAAGTCCCTCCCATCAGGTGGGACAACCACAGCAAGAAAAAACTGCTGAAGTAGGCAAGAGATCTGTCGTGGCACGAGGTTATATAGGCCTTGGCAGTAGCGGGGGAGAGAGAAGGGGGGGGAAGGAGACGGGGCAGAAAGTGGACTCTGCAGCAGCACCCGGATCGCTGGAGTAAAGTGGGCCACCACTCATTGATCCGTACATTTAACTCGGTGAGTCGATTCGATTCCGTTCCCTGTTGGGTCCTCCCCCCTTTTGTGCTTTTGGGTGTGCTGGGTTTCAACACAATTCCCGATCCATTGTGAATCTTTTCTTTCCCCATTTCAGCACTCCGATCTACATCCGACAGGAGATGATAACAAACCGCAGGGAGGGGGAGTAAACCCTGATCACCAGGTAATTGGAAAAGGCGCCCATTGTCTCGCGAATTTGCACGATTGTACGATGGATGGGGCAGAGGAACGTGCTACAGGGACACGTCCTGAGGAATGCAGGCATCAGCCTTTGGATGAAAAACTGTTATTTTGCAGTAATTCAGCGGGCAGTGCTCTCACTGGCAGCTCATTCTCAATTAATGTGGGTGATTCACCACGTGTTTGTGCCACATTTTGTATCTGAGTTGAGCCCATTTTTGTTTCCTTATTTACTAATTCTCTACTCCCTCCTGGTATCGCTGGTGGTGGTATCGAGGGGGAATGGGCAGATTGTGTTTGACCTTGAGTTTGTAGTGGCATGGGGTGCTGGTATGATTCCGCTCTTGGCTTCCACACCCTGAGATTCCAATAATTACCTGTCTTTGTGCGCTGTGGTTGCCTCGGATTGGTGTGCCACTCTCTCGCTGGATTGTTACCTCACCATCTGTGTGTGTAATTATGTTGGTAGTTCGTGGATGCTCGCTCCTCTCTGTATTGTGGGGCTTGGTGTATTATATGCCTCACATGTGGGATGCTGTAGCTGCTCACGTGATTTTACTTCCCTCTGGATGGTGGGGTGCATTATCTTTCTCCTTGTGTGTTTTGTCCGAATTATTGCTCCTAATTCTATATACCCATGCCGTGTAAGCCCTATTCTCTATGTGATGTAAGGAGGCCGTCTCTGGGTCCAAAACCATTCCCACAATTTCTGTCATCTCTGGACTCAAGGATTAAAAAACATAATCTTGAACATTTTGTCACCTTCGTGGTATTGATCAACATCACATGCGTAATACGCTCCTCGTCTACGCACTGGGTCATAAATTTGGCAGCATTAAACTCCTCAGACAGTGTTGAATATTCTCCAAACTTCCTAATCACTGCCAGGCTCAGTTGTTTGAAATAATTCCTAACCTTGTATGGTAGTGATTTTACCCATGGGATAGAATGTTCATGTAAACTTATTTTCAGCAGACTTGCTTTCTCGTTCAACTTCCTCAGACCTCTGTTATAAATGCGAGGCACTCGCGTGTCCCAGACACTCAAAAGCATTGAGACGAGGTGATAATATTAAATACAAACCTTTATTATTAAAACGCGATGCCCTGTAAGGAAGAAGGGGAGGTGCTGGTGGGGGTGGGTGGTGCTGGAAGCGTGGGGGGCTGTGAGAGGCTCAGAGGATGTTGGAGGCCTGGGGGGGGCAGATCTTGGGAGGCTTCTTGAATGCTGGGCTCCAGTGAGCAGCCAGAGATGTCCTCTTCCTCCTCAACCGTGACAAGCTGTGGACACACCGACCCATTAGACACGACACACAACTAAGTACTTATACCAGCTCAACTGGGATTACACACAACAATCAGCACCCCCTACTGGCAGACAAATGCCAATTTCACACCAGGTGCTGAGTCATCTTGTGCCCACAGGGATATCTGTCATTGGGGGTGCCCTTTCACATGTGTTGAGATGAGATGTGATGTAAAGCGCTCAGAGATGCCCCGGTGTACAGAAAGGTGCTAAATAATTATCATCGTTATCACTGTGTCCGGCAATAATGGAATTGTGTCTATAGATAGATAATCTGTATTTATAAACGGGGACCATGACGGCTTAACGAGATGGTTAGACCAGCTCATCATTATCATCATACACTGAATCGTGTGTGTATGAATCTATTATTTACGTTAAACGCATATTATATACATGTGTGTGCGACGCGCGAGTGCTGTGCGCTCACCTCCACCTCGCTCTGCAGACGCTGCTGCTCTGAGTGTGCGCTCTGCTCATTGTCGCGTTATGGCGCCAGCTCGGCGTGCAGTTCTGCCACTACACGTTGATACCACTGCATCTCTGCCTGCATAGATTCCAGTTGCAAATTGCTGTCGATGAGCTGCGTGGGCCACGAGAAAATGGCGGCAGAGGGACACAGAAAAGCATTTTAACGACTGTGTGAGGTTATTGTAGAACATACAGGTAGAATAACACACAGAACCAGGATCTTCATTTGGCATTTAGGAATGTAATGAGCTACAAAGCTCTTTCACACAGATGTCTATACACCACACAACCTATGACCAAATCACCCGGAATGCACTCAATATTAAGAGATATTGATAGAAAAGCAGGGTTGAACTTCAGTAGTGCTTGGATGGGCGACCACCATCCAAATACTCAATGTCAGATTAAAATTGCTTCCCAAAGAAAATTAGGGAGTGGATGGAGATGCATGTAGCAGAGGGGAGCAGATGGTCTAGTAGTAGTAGGTACTTTTACTAGAGGTGAGATGGTGGATTGTAACGTGGTACAGTCCCTAAACAGAGGATGCTCAGTAACCCGTGCCGGCCTTCACAGGTGGTGCTCACTAACAACGCTTTCCCCAACAGTCTATGAAAGCTCTACGGGAGGTATTTGTCTGTGTGACGTGCGAGTCCTGTGCGCTCACCTCCACCTCGCTCTGTTGGTGTAGCATATCCAAATGCTGCAGCTGTAAGTGTGTGTTTTCACGGTACTGCTGCAGCTCTGCATGCAGCTCGACCAACACACGCTGGTTCCAAAGAATCCCCGCCTGCAGGGATCCCAGCTGCTGGCTCCTCTCGAAGAGCTGCTTGGGCCATGGGCAGAGGGACAGAGAAAAGCATATTAACGACTGTGTGCAGTTATTGTAGAACATACAGATGCAACAACAAACACATATAGAACCAGAATCTTTATTCATATTGGAGTATGATGAGCTTTGAAGATATTTTTCACAGATGTCCATACATGTTTTACCAAATCATGCGGAATGCACCCAATCTTGTCAGACCATCAGGCACACAACCCATGATTACGCCTATAAAAGCCCACATATATGGATTAAGTAACCCAAAATCTGCATTAAAAGGTCAGATTAAGATCGCTTCCCAACCCAGAACGGGGAGGGGATGGACATGCATGTAGCAGAGGGGAGCAGATGGTCAGACCCTACAGAGCCTAACCACTCAAGTGCTGTGTCACGGTTAGACCTGGGCCGTTCCGGGACCAGTCGAGTCCGGGTTCCCAGTGGCCGTGGGAACGAGGCTGGGAGCGTTACCTGATGCAGGGTGTCCTCGTTCTCAGCTTAGGACGTGGCCAGCTGGTCCTGCAGCGCCGACAGTCCCTGCTGGGGGGTGTCGAGCTCCGGCTGGGCACTGGCGCGCTCTGCCTCATTCACTGCAAGCTCCTCCTTGCTCGCATTGAGCTCCTCCCTCAGCCAAGTGATTGTGTCCTCGTCCTCCTGAGCCTTAATACAGACATCGTTCGTTTTACCATCGTAATCATCAGCATCATCATCATGAGCAGCCATGATCCGTCCACCACTGAATGTGTTTTGTGATACTGCTGGATGAAAATTTCCCTGAGCCATACTGGTCATGGGAATTCATTGATCATACTTCATTACACTGGTCCTCACGTGGTGGTACACCCAAGACCGGTTCAGATATCACTGGCCACGGATGCTAGCCATGGCGGGGAATCAAACTCGGACGGCTTGAATTAGAATGTAGAAGGCTAATCACAGTAAATTAATACGTTGTATATAATCACAAACATTTAGTTTTATCTTTGCTTGTTTGTATATACCTTCCCTTGGTTTTAAATGCCGTATGTTCTCCCTGTTGTAATTTGTTACATCGTGTGGTCTGGTTTAGTCGCTTAACTCCCTGTATTGCTTTGTTTGTGCGTGGCTTTGTTCACGCTAAAACTTCATTGCTGCATTGTGTACTATTATTTTGACTGAGCAATGACCCGTCAGGTCTCAGCGGGTTTTTACTCCTTTCATGTTCCATGATTACATTGTTGTTGAGCACCAATTGAATAATTGGTGAGGTGACAAATGTATCCCTGGCCAAATTGTCATTGGCACATGTCATTATTTGTAATTGAGGCATGACAGCTGCACAAGGGTCTCATCCTCTTGTGAACGATGCCACAGATGTCTTAAAACGCAAACTTTAATTATCAGAAGCGACCTGCCCACAAATTAATGTTCAACGAAGTGGCTTATCATGTGGAAATCTATTGCAGCCAACTAATCTAAACGCATGTTTCTAAATGTGGAGGGGAAAACCAGAGGACCAGGTGTCAGGGTTGGGATCGAACCCACAACCTCCTGTATACAGGCGAGGTAGTTAACATCTAACATCTTGCCACCGTGTCGCCCCTCTTCAGTGCCAATCGCGGCTTCGCCACACGTGCCCTTGCGAGCCGGTACCTTCTTGGAGTTGCGCTCGAACTGCTTAAAAGCATCGGCGAGGGTGAGCCAGACCTCCTCCAGCCCCGTCGCCAGCTCGCAGGCCTCTTTCCGATGCGTGTCCTGCTGCTGCGCCTTCTCTGTCCCAAGTGCCAGGATGTACCCCTCCGACTCCTTCAACTGCGCGCACGCACATATTCTACAATGCTGGAGTCATATCTGGGGAGGTATACTGAATGTGGTGTGCAGTGTGGAAATATGTGCTGGGTTGGAGAAGACCCAGCTATAATTAAGCCCGGCTTGGAAATAGATAAATAATTGCCACTTCAGTCATTGAAACTCTGTGATGTGCATAGGGCTGTCTGTCTGCAAGCCTATATTGTTTTTCTAACAAATGTAATGTGAGCAAGGAAAGGGTGGGTGCTGCCTCCGCACCACTCACGCGGGCCGGAGTATTAGGGGAGGTGGAGCCTGGTCGTCGGGGTGAGTGGGGGCGGAGTCAGGGTCACGTGAGGAGGAGGAGGAGTCAGGGTCACGTGAGGAGGAGGATATAGGGTGAGAACCGGAAGGGGATCGGGAGTCGAGAGAGAGTGAAGATAGGAGAAGCCACGCGGGGTGCTGGCGAAGGAGTGGCACGAATTGCCACGTGGTCGGAGTCACGGCACCGTCGGCCAGCGGTGTACGTGGAGCAGCGGAGTGGCTGCAGAGTGTGAGGGAGCACACGGAGCAGCAGAGTGGCTGCAGAGTGTGCGGGGCACACGGAGCAGCGGAGTGGCTGCAGAGTGTGCGGAGTCACACGGAGCAGCGGGGTGGCTGCAGAGTGTGCGGGGCACACGGGCAGCGGTGTGGCTGCAGAGAGAGCGGAGGACTCGAACGGCGTGCGGGGGCACGCGACGGAAGAGGTGCAGGTCCGACCGGGGACATCACGGGGTGCGACACAAGAACCCAATAAAGGACAGACGGAGACCTACATCGCCTAAGAGTCCTTAATTACACAAATGCAAGCCAATCGCATTTTAGAGAAAGTTCTGTAAACTGCAGCTGACTGTATAATTCTATTGTATTTATTCTAACTGAAGTATACAAATTAGAGCAAGTGCATTTGCAACTCTGAATCATGACAAATTATGAGAGGGGTGAATTAGTTACAGGCCTAGTCAGGGCGTGCCTTGTCTAGTCAAGTGTAATTACCTCATCACCATTCACCTATCTGCAGACAAAATTAAAAAGCATGATGGGAGGACTGATCCTGTAGTCACAATTATACCTTTTGCCATACAAAAATGCATTATCATACTACATTATAAAAAAAAAAATTATTGCTGGCTGCCTTCCTGGCTGCATCCATATTACTTATATAACCCCTTCAGGTTTCAGCCACCTGTGATTAAGCCAGGTTCACATGTGCAGTGAGGTAATGATCTCAGCCTGGTCATCAATGACTTCACAGAAAAGCCTATGAAAACAATGTCAGATTTGCACTAAAAGTTCCAGCTCTGAAAACCAAAGATATGACTGTTTTGTAATTAACATTGCTCATTACTCTCCATAGCAGGGCAGATGTCAAAGTACGTCCTCCTATTGTGTGTGGACCAGAGGGCACTTAAAGATTTCTCAGAAGTAGTTCTGTGATATATGCTTCTGCGGACCATTCTCTCAGTGCACCAACATGCGATGGTGCACTGCTCAGGGGATGAGGACAGACCCCATGCACACCCATGGAGGTGGGGGGGCTGCAGCTTCAGGCTCTGGTTACCTGGTGCTGCAGCTCGGCAATCTGGCCGTGCATGCAATCCATCTAAGCATCCGTGTGAAGTGTGTGCTGAAGCTGCACCACCTCCTGTGCCCTCGCAGCCTCCTCTGCCCTGGAGACTCCCAGCTCGGCCTTGAGAAAGTCCATCGTGCCCCTGGACAACACAAGGAGACAGCACGGCGTCAAGCACAGGCACTCAATCACTCGCTCACTCGCACCAAGAGACTAAAACCCAGAACTGTGGAAAATCTCACACCGAACTGTCCTATATATCTGATCTAATTGTATATTTAGAGCGAATTCACTCAAGGCGTTTGAAATAGTTAAAAAAAACTGACAGAATAGAATAATTTAGATGGCAGGGGCATGCAAGGGTTAAATAATGAGAGACCGCGACATAGATTACTTCAGGATCACGAATCGGTAGGGGAGGTAAAGGAAGGAGCTACGCACCTGATCTTGTCAAGCTCTTCCCGGGCGCGGCGCTTCTCGTTCTCCAGCGTCTGCATGCACTCCACCTTGTGCTCGCCTAGCTGCACATGTGTAGTGGGTTCGAATTAGGTGCACACACACACACAGCTTGGAGGCAACACTTTATTAAACGGTAAGTAATATAACACTGTACATGGTGGTGACCACCTTCCTCAACTCACTAACACTCTAGAACACGACACAGACTGGACCAGGCAGGCAACGGCCTGCCTGGTCCAGGACGACGACCCGGGACTTGAGGACTGATGATGTCGTCTTCACTTCGGAGTTTAACAGCCTCGCTCTGCGTTCACACCACGCTTATATCTGCTCTGGCGTGGCCGGCTCCGCCCAGGCCACGCCTCCCTTCCCAGGCCACGCCTCCCTTCCCCCACCTCACGGGAGGTCTGGGTCCCTCCACCACGTGACCCCCCAGGCACCCTCTTGGGGCCCCCAGCCCTCGTACGGGCCGACACAGTAGTGACGTCTTATGTCACTACACATGCATCGCCACCAATTCCGCCTGAGACAGCTCGGCGCGCTCATGCTGCTGTTCCAGAGAATTGCCTGTCAGAAGGGACACAAAACCATGGCGATGAAAACAGTACAGCCACCAATGGCAGCAGACGGAGAAGGAGCATCAGCACCAGGAGGAAGAGTACTAGCAACGGGAGTAGTAGCAGAGACTACATATACAGTGAGGGAAAAAAGTATTTGATCCCCTACTGATTTTGTACGTTTGCCCACTGACAAAAAAATGATCGGTCTATAATTTTAATGGTAGGTTTACTTGAACAGTGAGAGACAGAATAACAACAAAATCCAGAAAAACGCATGTCAAAAATGCTATAAATTGATTTGCATTTTAATGAGGGAAATAAGTATTTGACCCCTCTGCAAAACATGACTTAGTACTTGTTGGCAAAACCCTTGTTGGCAATCACAGAGGTCAGACGTTTCTTGTAGTTGGCCACCAGGTTTGCACACATCTCAGGAGGGATTTTGTCCCACTTCTCTGCAGATCTTCTCCAAGTCATTAAGGTTTCGAGGCTGACGTTTGGCAACTCGAACCTTCAGCTTCCTCCACAGATTGTCTATGGGATTAAGGTCTGGAGACTGGCTAGTCACTCCAGGACATTAATGTGCTTCTTCTTGAGCCACTCCTTTGTTGCCTTGGCCGTGTGTTTTGGGTCATTGTCATGCTGGATACCGATCCACGACCCATTTTCAATACCCTGGCTGAGGGAAGGAGGTTCTCACCCAAGATTTGACGGTACATGGCCCCGTCCATCGTCCCTTTGATGCAGTGAAGTTGTCCTGTCCCCTTAGCAAAAAAAACACCTCCAAAGCATGTTTCCACCTCCATGTTTGACGGTGGGGATGGTGTTCTGGGGTCATAGGCAGCATTCCTCCTCCTCCAAACACGGCGAGTTGAGTTGATGCCAAAGAGCTCTATTTTGGTCTCATCTGACCACAACACTTTCACCCAGTTGTCCTCTGAATCATTCAGATGTTCATTGGCAAACTTCAGATGGGCATGTATATGTGCTTTCTTGAGCAGGGGGACCATGCGGGCGCTGCAGGATTTCAGTCCTTCACGGCGTAGTGTGTTACCAACTGTTTTCTTGGTGACAATGGTCCCAGCTGCCTTGAGATCATTGACAAGATCCTCCCGTGTAGTTCTGGGCTGATTCCTCACCGTTCTCATGATCATTGCAACTCCACGAGGTGAGATCTTGCATGGAGCCCCAGGCCGAGGGAGATTGATAGTTCTTTTGTGTTTCTTCCATTTGCAAATAATCGCTTCTTGGCGATGGTCTTGTAGCCCATTCCAGCCTTGTGTAGGTCTACAATCTTGTCCCTGACATCCTTGGAGAGCTCTTTGGTCTTGGCCATGGTGGAGAGTTTGGAATCTGATTGATTGATTGCTTCTGTGAACAGGTGTCTTTTATACAGGTAACAAGCTGAGATTAGGAACACTCCCTTTAAGAGTGTACTCCTAATCTCAGCTCGTTACCTGTATAAAAGACACCTGGGAGCCAGAAATCTTTTTGATTGAGAGGGGGTCAAATGCTTATTTCCCTCATTAAAATGCAAATCAATTTATAACATTTCTGACATGCGTTTTTCTGGATTTTGTTGTTGTTATTCTGTCTCTCACTGTTCAAATAAACCTACCATTAAAATTATAGACTGATCATTTCTTTGTCAGTGGACAAACGTATAAAATCAGCAGGGGATCAAATACTGTACACTTACATGGAGGCATAGAGATTCACAGTCGCTCGTAGACTCACACGGAGTCCCCTTGCCACTTGTAGCAGAGTCTGGGGCATCGCACCGAACCACGTGCGGTGCAACCCGAACCACACGTGGGAACCGTGCCACACAGCGGCGAGAACCGGCACAGTGACGTTTGCACCCTCATGCCGCCCACAGCACTAGTGGGTGCGATCGCGCCTCGTCGTACCAGCACGTGGAAGGGGCTGTTGGGGACCAGCTCGCCGCCGAAACGCACGGTGATGGTGTAGTTGCTCGGCTCGGGCGCCGTGTCGTAGATGTCGAAGGTGCCATCGTGGTTCTCTACCATGTCCACGTCCAGCTCGGCACCGTTGGGGCGGGACACCGAGCACGTCACCTTGCCGGCCGCCTTGGCGTCCACCGTGATCACCGTCTCCTCGTTTATCTGGATCGTGGGGCCCACCCCGACGCCTGGCACGGGGGCAGGGTGGGGCGAGGGGTGGGGGGGGGATTCGGGTTACCGCCTTCCCCGGTTGTCCCAGGATCGTCCGCTTGTTTGAAGAGGAAGCTGGTATCATGAGATATAATTTTTCCCATGATATGTCCTCGTCACGCTCCTGTTGCTATGGCCACGGTTGCCGTTCATGTCAACTTCTTCACACATTGATTCCTCCACCCACGTTACAAACTTGGTCTGACAGACACTGACCTACCCATGCACTCACTCAACCACCAGACTGCAGACCATGCTCGCACCCACTCACCCACTCACCCACCCACGCACTCAACAACCACATTCCAGATCATGCACGCATCCACCCACCCACCCACGTACTCACTGAACCACCACACTGTAGACCATGTACGGACCCACCCAAATGCACACCTCTGTATAGGGCGGATGAGTGTGGATTGTTCATCCTGGAACTGTACTTACCCAGCCCGTGGCCCCCGATGGACACTGCGGAGAGGGACACAGGGCAGAGGAGAGAGGGTTAGCAGCAATCCTCCCAGCGGTGAATCGCCATCCTAGCGGTTGACGGCTGCAGCTCCAATGCGTCCGCGCTCGTGCACGTGCTGATGTGTATATTCAGCATCGTGCGTGTCTGTTCAAGCACTCGTGTACGTTTTATGGAAAGCGGTAGTGTAGTGATTACCGCGCTGCATTTCGAACTCGGCGACCCAAGTTCGATTTCCGCTCACGGCCAACACCATTGACGAATATTTGAAATGGTCCTGGGTCTCCCTTAGGTCGACTCAGCCTCAAATGAGTACCTGGTGCGTCCCCCACTCACTGACGCGCACCCGCACATACCAGTCATGGTGCACTTGCTGGCGTCGCCGGTGGGCAGGGCGCGGATGCGGTATGGTGAGTAGGGGATTTCGTCTCTGCCGTACTTGATGGTGATCGTGTAGTGCCCCGTCATATCGACAGTACGTACACGGTGTCGTATGTGCCGTCGCCGTTGTCCCTGATGTTTGCTTTTTTCGGCTTCCCGTCCAGGTCCTGCCAGAGATCGTGGCCACCAAGTGCTCCGCTGACAACGGCGCTCGTTTATTGTAGAGGTTCGCGGTTCAAGCGCCCCTGGCCGTCCCGGTTAACGCCGCGGCTACATTGTGTGCGAGTGCACCGCGCCGTCATCTTCGTGGCGGACGTTATGGATCCCGCATCGTTGTTCGGTATGGAGTAGGCCACGGGTTCGTACGCCAGCATCATGGTCCACATTTTTTGGACTGTGAATTGCTCACAGTGAATTAGAGATTAGTTAATCTGAATAACCAATTAGCAACACCGCAACCGAAAACTTCCAGGCCGGTGCTGCGTCACTTTATGCCGCACAGGAACACCTGCCAATGGGAGTGCCCTTCACATTATTAAAGAGATGAGATTTATGGCACTTTCAGATGCTTGGACATTCAAGAAAGTTTCCCAATAAATTAAAACCCATCGTGCCCCTGGACATTCGGAGGGGTGCTGCAGAGAAACATATTACAAGGTAAAGGTGCAGCATTGTAATTGCTCGCTCACGCCAATGCTGGCAGATCTCCAAGGGAGGGGACTTGGCCTACTCTCCACAATGGCCAGACGTCTTGGAAGAGGTGGGAGCACCCACACTTTATCCCATCACAGGCGACCTGCCGATCTACTTTCTGTGGAGTTACTCGTTTAAGAACCTGTGTGCATCGCTAAAATGTACAGAGCTTGAGAGCCACGTCAGTTATGGGGGTTTCTTAACTGCAGAGCTTGGCTAATACATTTTTATTAAAAATACTGGAGGATACCTAATGAGGATACAAAGTGAACGATTTAACCATGTCTCATGTGAATCAGATAAAAAAGACCAATTACAACATCCAAACGCAATAATATCTCAGTCACATGCAAATGAGATTTTGCCCAACTCTGAACCGTCATTTCTTTGACCATACTTCACCACGCTCGGCAGTGTGGGGGCTGGTGAAGAGGGTAGACGCCCAGGACCGGTTCAGATAATTGATTTCAGGTAACCGGGTTCATGTCACAGAGCGCTACCCACAGCGCCAGTGGTGCTCAGCTCCAAAACGGAAGCTTGTGCCGGGGAGAATTCTATTTGGCAGTGCCAGTCGGTCCCAAAGCTGACGTTCATTTCTGGGGGCCCACTTTTATTTTGTTCACCCAAATACTATACCAACTAACTATTTTTTAATATTATCAAGGAAGGCCCACTTGAGCTATAAAGCCCTTTTTCAGAAGTGACCTGGCCACTAATTATAGCTCAACAAAGTGGCTGCTCACGTGAAAATGTATTTCAGCCAAATACTCTAAAGGCATCTTTATAAATGTGCAGGGAAAAACCAGAGGACCCGGAGAGAAATTGACGTGACCACGGGGAGAGAGACGAACCCACGACCTCATTTATATCAGGTGAGGGAGTTAATATCTCGCCACCGTGGCGCCCCAAAGATGGAGACCGGGGAGCGAAGGACCCATGCCAGAGGAGTTGCGTCGCACGCGGCAGTGAAAAAAAAACACACACCCCCGCGCCATGTGCCCTGGCGTTGTCGCTGCTCGGCTCCAAACCCCAAACGCAAGCACGCGGCGCCAGCCCGAGTACCACCGGCTGCTCGGCCGCCCGGCGAGTGTGAGGGGAGGAAGGTGAAGTTTGGCGGCACCCCCCCTACCCCGATCGAGAAGCAATGGAGTTGCGTGCTGCAAGTTCGTGCTGTGCAGAGAGAAAGAGAGGGGCGATCTTTGCAAAGCCACCGTGCGCCGAGCGAAGGGCAAGCGGCAGGCCATCCAAGCATGCTGCATTCACTTTCAGTCACAGGCCAGGCTGGAGGAGGCGAGCGGGGAGGAGGGGGGGCGCCTTACAGAGAAGGTGGTTGGGGTGGAGTGGGGGGTGGCCTGAGGAGCCTGGGGAGAAGGTTTTGAGCCCTCCATCGTTCGGGATTTCCAATCGCGAACGAAAATCGTCGCCTCGGACGTTTTTCCCTTCACGTCCTAGCGAGAGGGAGGGGAGCGGGGGGAACGGGACGAGGATGATGACGATGGTGACGATGGTTATCATAACACAACCATCACATCGTGGGTTATCGACTCCTCGCTCGATTGGCCCAAAGGGAGTCACGTGATTAGTGGAAGCAGAGCCCGATTGGACAAGGGCAGCACTAGAAGCAAAATTCCGATGTGGAGCAGAGGGAACCTCGACGGGGACGAGGGTGATGGCGACGACCTCCGGTGGGGCTAGAGGCCAAGGTTCACCGAGCCCCCACGCAAGGGGTCAAGGGTCACCGATCCCCCTTGTGCAAGAGGGAATTTGCACAACCGGAGCCCCTTGACCAGGGATTCCAGCATTCGGACCACGAGCAGCGCGGCAGTGAACACGTGTGAAGATCATCCCGACTCCACATCTCACCACGAACGTGCATAACCGTGAGTGTGATCGTTACAGTTGTAATGAGAGCCTATGTCCGGCTCATGTGGTGATCGGCTCTGCCGGTCCTGCTCTACAGCCAATGGGGGGAGAGCCTGGGAGCATGGCCCTGGCGTGATCGAGGGATGTCAGCTAGGATGATTGGTTCTGCTGGTCTTGGCCTCAGCCAATGGGAAGACAAGTCAGGGGCGTGGTCCCGGGAGTTGATGGGGAATCTGGAACATTCAGCGCAGGCTATTAAGGATTGGCTGGAGCGTACCACGTGACCCGGGCATTAAATAAGGGAAGAGCCGAGGGACACGTGGTCAGAGAAGGAACGAAGAGAGAGAGGGGCCACGCACAAGCGGGGCTCCGAGTGCCACGTGGCAGTGCGTCTCTTACGATCTGTCTGCCCACTTCCCGTTGCCTGCCAGCAACGGGGAGTGCTTGTGTAGGGGTGTTAGAGAGAGAGCCCGTTATGCATGGCAGCTTATGGCAAACAAACACAGTGGGCGGGGCTACGTGAGTGCACGGGGAGGTGCTCTCTACGACGTCCGCGCCAGGCACCCCGGGGGGGCCCCACCCCTCAGCGGGGGGTTGGGTATAAAAGGGGATGTATCGGAGGGCTCGGGGTTCTTGTGAAGCTAACCAGTGAAGACTGAAGACGTCTTAGCTAGAGCCCTGGACTCCCCTGGTTCGCCGTCCTTATCAGGGCCGAACAGGACCGAGCCAGCGGCGTGGTCCCGAGATACAGAGCCGGTGCTCTTGTCAGCGCTGGTCTGGGACTCAGGGTACCGGGCCCGACTTACCAGTGTCGGGCCAGATAGCCTCCCCTAGCCCGTTAGAGGAGGACTAGGAGGCAGGCTAGGAAGTAGCTAGCGCGTGTATCCCCAGCTAGCCGGGTGAGGGGGCCGACGCCCCCTCTAGTGTTGTATGCCAGAAACGTGCTGTGTGAATAAAACCCGTGTGCCTCCAACTCCGGCGTCCAAGAGTCGTGAACTCTATTACATCTGGTGTCAGAAGTAAAGATCTACGAACATGGACACGCGCCGGACAGCTCGAGTCAGGGTACCGGAGGGGGAGGACACCGTTGCAGTCGGGGAGCCCGGGACGGCTGAAGAAAACACGGAGCAGTCGGGGTCGGATGCGTCCACACCGCAGCAACAGGAGAATGGAGAGCCGTCGACAGAGGGGCTGAGGCAGACGCATGCTAAGCTGGCGGAGCTGCTGTACGCTGCTGCCGCCATGCTGGACCAGATCACACAGCTGGGGGCTGCTGGACCGCCACGGGGCGACGGCAGCCGGCGACCACAGCACCTTCCCGCCATTTTGACGGAGCACCACTTTGAAAATCCCGCCATCGCCGCAGCTGCTGTTGAGGGCGTGGCCAGGTTGAGCATCAAGTCCAACGGCGGGCATACAGTACCTGCCGCGTCATCACCAACGGACGGCACGTCACCACGGGTGCGACCGGCGATGCCATCAGTTGTTCGAGCCGCGGCACAGGCGGGTGGGGGAGACGGAGCCGCGGCACAGCCGGGTTGGGGAGACGGAGCCGCGGCACAGCCGGGTGGGGGAGACGGAGCCGCGGCACAGCCGGGTGGGGGAGACGGAGTCGCGACACAGCCGGGTGGGGGAGACGGGGGAGTGCGACCTTCCGCGGCAGCCGCTGCGTTACATCAGCGGCTACCTCCACTCAAAGAATTTGTGGGCGAGGAAGGCGACTGGGGCGGCTTCCAGCGGCGCTTCCTCGCTCACCAGGAAATGGCGCAGTGGACGGACGCCGAGGCTCTCCGCGCGCTGCCAGCACTCCTCGACAGCGACGCCCTTGCCACTCTAACATCGGCACCGAAGGAGAGGCGCTCCACGCTGCAGACGGCGATGCAGCTGCTGGCTGCGGTCTACGGTCCGCCGTCGGACTGTCGCCAACTCTTTTACGATCGCCAGCGGGGGGCAAAGGAGTCGCCCCTGGCGTACCGCACAAGCCTCCTGGCACTGGCGAAGGCGGCCTTTCCACGGATGGACATCGAAGGTGTCGACGCCATGGTCACGGAAAAGATACTCCTGCTGGCGGACGACTTGGATATCGTCATCGTCGCACAAGACGACGCGGAGATGTGCTCCCTCCAAGTAGCACGACTCCTCCACGCAAACCTGCTCGCGCAACGACGGAAGGCCAGCAAGGCGGCGAGCGGACGTGCCGTGGCTGCAGCCACCCTCCCGGCGGAAGAGATTTGCGCCATCAACCATCAACGGCAGCAGGGAGCGGGAGTACGGGCGGACCGGGGCGGTTCGGGCCATCTCGACCATCCATCGTCTTCGCCAGCGCTCCCGCGCTGTTACAACTGCGGCATCCGGGGCCATGTCGCCTCGGGGTGCCGCTCTCCTCGGCAGCAGGGGACGACACCTCGACGGGACGCCGGCCCTCTTCCCAAGCTCCGTCATCATAACCCGGCGAGTCACGGCACCCCTCATGTTTGGCCCACGCACACGCCCGTCACGCGCACCATCGCACCAACACGCACCACTCTGGGTACTCATATCGAACCCAGCCAGTGGTCCGTGTTGGCCCATCGTATTGTAGCCGCATCATCGGGGTCGTCTGCCGTTGTGGGGCACATCGACGGGGTTGAGGTGCGCATCCTGGTCGATACGGGAGCATCGGCGACCATTATTTCGGAATTGATTTACAATATTCTCCCTGTCCAGAGCCGTCCTTTGATGCCCGTTAGCGTGCCATTCTATGCTGCTAATGGGGGCTCACTTGGCATCATTGGACAAATTCGAGCCAAAATTTGTATCGGGGATATTAAATTGTCTGGGCCGATTTTTGTTTCCTCCTCGCTGCCTGCTGGGGACGGACTTCCTGGCCAAAATGCCGATTAGGATATTAATCGACCAGGGATGCATTGAGCTCCCATCGGGCCGACGCATGGCGTTTCTGCCATCCCCCGTTACGAGTCGGACGGCGTTCGCGACGGTGCCGGCGTTCGTAAATAGAATGGTGCGCGTTCCTCCGGGGGCACAAATGTTGATTCCTTTGAAACTTCAGCGGCCCTTCGCTAAGGGCATTGGGGCCCAGGGGGTTCTGCTGGGGCCGTCTAGGGCCGGGGTTAGTGGACCTCATTTACTTCCGACCCAGACCATAGTAAGAGGGGACGGAGACCCCTTCATCGCGGTCCTCAATGTGGGCTCGCAGACGGTGGTGGTCCCACAGGGGACCGTGCTTGCTCACGCAACGCCGGTGCCCTGTGAGGAACCCGTCGCGAATCACGTGAGCGCTGTCCCTGCGCCGCGACCACATTCGGACAGCGATGAAGGGTGGCTCGAGGCGCTTTGTGCGGGATCGACGGACCTGTCAAATTCAGAGCGTCAACAGCTTAAAACACTACTGCGGGAATTTTCCGACGTTTTCAGTCGGGATAAATACGATTTGGGCTGCACTCATCTGCTGCGTCACCATATTGATACGGGTGACAGCGCGCCAATACGCCAGAATCCTTTTCGGTTAAGTCCCGCCGAAAAGGACCATGTCAAATCGGCTGTTGATGACATGTTAGCCGCCGACATCATTTCTCCTTCCACCAGCCCTTGGGGAGCGCCGATCGTCCTAGTTAAGAAACAGGACGGCTCGTTGCGGTTTTGCGTTGATTTTCGGCGCCTTAACAAAATTTCGGTGGCCGACGCATACCCGCTCCCACGGATGGACGAATCGCTTGACGCCTTGGCGGGAGCGCGATTCTTCTCCACATTGGATTTACTTTCGGGATTCTGGCAGCTTCCTCTGGACGATGATTCAAAGCCTAAAACTGCTTTCCGTACACCGCACGGCCTGTTCCAATTCAACCAGTTGCCGATGGGACTCCACTCAGCGCCGGCAACTTTCCAGCGTTTGATGGAATTAGTTTTGGCTGGATTGCAATGGGACTCGTGCTTGATTTATTTGGATGACGTTATCGTCTTTAGTAAAACATTTGACGAACATCTCCAGAGGTTGCGGGCGGTTTTCCAAAAGATGCGGGCTGCTAATTTGAAATTCAAACCCCAAAAATGTCATCTGTTACGTGAATCGGTGCGTTATTTGGGACACATCGTGGGACGCTCAGGTATTGCTACCGATCCCGCCAAAACGCAGTGCGTCAGCTCCTGGCCGACTCCCACCTCGGTGGGAGAGGTCAGGAGTTTCATTGGCTTCGCGTCCTATTACCGACGGTTTGTCGCGGATTTTGCGACGATTGCGAAACCCCTACACGCTTTAACGTCAAAAGGGGTTCGGTTCCACTGGGGACAGGAGGAGGAGGCTGCTTTCCGCTCCCTTCGGGACGCTCTGGTGAAAGCTCCTCCCTTGGTTTACCCCGATTTTTCTAAGCCCTTTTTGCTTGACACCGATGCGAGCAACACGGGTATTGGGGGCGTGCTTTCCCAGGTGGTTGACGGCGTGGAACGGGTGGTCGCGTACGGTAGTCGGGTGTTATCTCCTGCGGAGCAAAGATATTGTGTCACCCGTCAGGAACTGTTGGCAATTGTCTATTTCATCCAACAGTATCGCCCATATCTGTACGGTCGGCATTTCACCGTCCGCACAGATCATGCGGCACTACAGTACGCCCTGCGAGTTCAACAACCATCGGGACAATTGTCTCGATGGTTGGAGATTCTCCAGGACTTTGATTTTGAAACCACCTACCGTAAGGGCATTCGCCACACCAATGCGGACGCTCTGTCGCGCATGCCAACCACCTCCGAATGTGCATGCCTCCTGGGGTCTGGACGTTGCAGGCCTCCGGGGGACATATCGGTTCCGATCTTGGCGGCCGCCGACGACGACGAAACATTGATTACTAATTCGATCGTACAACAGGGAAAAGATTCCCTGTTGGGGTTGCCCGTCACTGAATGGGGGCGCCTCCAGATGGAGGATACCTCCCTCCTCGGGTGGCGTCGTCGCGTCGGGGGTGCTGCGCGGGGGAGGGGTGATGCCGACGCATGGGAGATGGTGCAAGGTCTGCTGATGCATTGGGACGGGAAATCCCATCGACACCGGCTGGTGGTCCCTTCTGGGTTGCGGGGCAAGGTGGTGTGGGCCGCTCACGAGCGCCTCCTACACCTGGGGACCCAAAAGACCCTCGCCTTGCTCCAACTTGATTTTTTTTGGCCAGGCATGATGAGGGATGTCGGGGATTTATTGGGGTCATGCCCTCGGTGCGCGCAACGAAAACCGCCGGCACGGGAGTCTAACCCACCCTTGCAATCAATCAAAGTGTCCAGAATAAATGAGCTTGTCGCGCTGGATATTTTGGGCCCATTCCCCGCCACCCCCAGGGGCAATAGATATTTGTTGACTGGTGTGGAGTATTTTACGCGCTGGCCTATGGCCTGGCCCCTTGCCAATGAGTCGGCAGCAGCCATCGTGGAGGCCTTTGTTCAGGGATATGTCCTGGACAAAGGTGCTCCGGAGCGGCTGCTGACCCACCAGGGCAGAAATTTTTCCGGCAAACTACTCCAACAAGTCTGTGAGCTCCTGGGCACGAAGAAAATTCGTACCTCCCCGTATCACCCGCAAACTGACGGGATGGTCGAGCGTCTGCATCGCACCATCACGTCAATGTTGTCACAGCAGGTTTCGGACTCACAGACCGATTGGGACCTGCAAATTCAAGGGGTCTTGGCGGCATACCGAATAGCCCCCCATGCAGCTACGGGATTTTCCCCCTTCTACCTCATGTACGGCTGCGAACCTGACCAGCCTGTTCGTGCCCAGCTGCAGATCTCCGTGCCGCAGAGTAAAACTAAATTGGCTGACCATGTAAAATTTTATCTGGCCAAATTAACTGAGGCACGGGATGCTGCCATGCAAAACTCTGACCGCCGTCAGAAAGCGAATGAGCGGCTCAGACTGGGTCGGGCGCACATGCTGCAGTGGAAGCCGGGGGACAAGGCATGGCTGCACTGTCCCCAGGTTCCACTTGCTACCTCCTCTAAGCTGGTGCGGCCGTGGCGGGGCCCTGTGGAGGTGGTCGAGGTTTTGCGACCGCAGTGCGTGCGCATCAAATGGGGGAAGCGGCGGTGGTTCGTGCACCCCTCTAGATTAAAACCCTTCGTTGCGGTACACATCCCCACTTCACACACGCGTGGCCAAACATGTGGGGGGTCGACCGACTCACTGGGTCCGTCTCCGTCGCTCTCACCTAACGCCTTGCCGGCTGTGCCACCTCCAGGTGCATCAGGAGTGACGGGCTCACGCCCGATCACCCCTCCTGGGGATGCCAAGGGTCACGCGGCGTCGGATGAGGACTCACTCCGAGACGGACTGTTGCCACCTGACGGTCCGCCACCCGGGGCTACCCCGTGTGAGGGGCCCGCTGCAAGGACGCGCGCTAAAATGCGCAGACTGTTGTGAGGCCGGAAGATGTGTACATAGGTTGTGTTCATTGTGTGTTGTGTGGGTGGTGTGTTCCCGGCTCATTGGATGTACATATGTTGGGTTCGCCATGTGTTGTGTGTGTGGTGGGTTCCCTGCAAATTGTATATAGGCTGTTTTTACGGAATTCGTATTTATTCGGGGGGGGGTGCGTCGGGTTGTTTTCTCTTCTCGCTGTTGCGTTCTTGTTGTGTTCTTGTTGTTGTTCTTGTTATTGTTGGAAAATAGTGAGGCACACGCGCGGTCAGGGGGTAAATGCGCTTTGTCATTTTTTTTGTATGTTGGCAGCCGGGACGGCTGCAAGCTATGCGGGGGGGGGGGGGTGATATAGGGGTGTTAGAGAGAGAGCCCGTTATGCATGGCAGCTTATGGCAAACAAACACAGTGGGCGGGGCTACGTGAGTGCACGGGGAGGTGCTCTCTACGACGTCCGCGCCAGGCACCCCGGGGGGGCCCCACCCCTCAGCGGGGGGTTGGGTATAAAAGGGGATGTATCGGAGGGCTCGGGGTTCTTGTGAAGCTAACCAGTATAGACTGAAGACGTCTTAGCTAGAGCCCTGGACTCCCCTGGTTCGCCGTCCTTATCAGGGCCGAACAGGACCGAGCCAGCGGCGTGGTCCCGAGATCCAGAGCCGGTGCTCTTGTCAGCGCTGGTCTGGGACTCAGGGTACCGGGCCCGACTTACCAGTGTCGGGCCAGATAGCCTCCCCTAGCCCGTTAGAGGAGGACTAGGAGGCAGGCTAGGAAGTAGCTAGCACGTGTATCCCCAGCTAGCCGGGTGAGGGGGCCGACACCCCCTCTAGTGTTGTATGCCAGAACCGTGCTGTGTGAATAAAACCCGTGTGCCTCCAACTCCGGCGTCCAAGAGTCGTGAACTCTATTACACTTGTGAACTGAGATAAGTAAATAAAAGGACCGATTCCACAAGCCGTCTCCAGAGTATTATTACACAGTGTTGAGCAGCCGTGTCCCTGGCAGGGTTTCCTGTGTCCCCATGTCTCAATCTCTGTCCCCTTGTCCCATGGCTCTATCTCTCTTGTCTCTGGCCATGTCTCGGTGTAAACTGCTGTTCTGTCCCCAGCCGTCATGTCCCCGCATCCCCAGCTGTGTTTCCCTTTCCCCACATGTGCAGCTGTGTCTGAAGTGTCTCAAGCTGTGTCCCCACATCCTCAGCTGTATCTCCGTGTCCCCAACTGTGTATCCACATCCCCAGCTGTGTGCCAGCTGTGACCCCGTGGCCCAGGTGTGACCCAGCTGCGTCCCCGTGTCTGACACCTCCACGTCCTGCACCACGTCCACGCACCGTGATCTGCTCTGTCAGGAGGCCCTCTCCGGCGTCGGATGCGTCGATGGTGAACTCGACAGGGAGGCTCGCCAACACGCCCAACGAGTTGAGGACGGGCCCGCTAGCCTTCACCTTGCTAGCATCGTGCGTCGGCAGCACCTTGATCTTAAATGGACTGCGGCGACCCAATAGAGACGTAATAATACAAATGATCTCGATTTTAAAATGCGTCATCATCATCAAATCTCAGAGCGTTATACACATACACAAAAAACACTCCCAAGTGTAAATAATTCCAAATGAAATACAAAAAAAGCTGACAAGGACTATAATAACTACACCCACGAAATAGATAACGTGAAGATCCGTGATACAAGCCAATGATAAGACTACAGGCTACAGGAAAAAAGGCTTGGAATTTAAAATCGGTTTTCAAGCTGGGAGTCACGATTCTGGATGTGGGCAGGAGAGCAGGGGTCCTCCACAGCAGCAGAACGCACGATCGCTGAGCGGTCGCCTCTGAGATTTGTACAGAGAGGAGTAGCCCAGGGGGCGTAAATTGGAGTGTAAATTGACAAAGGTCCCACGTTTCCTCCCACACGCTGCTGCTACTGAAGCTGCTGCTGGGGTAAGTTCTGTGAGCGAGCGCCTGTGCAGGCTGGCAACGGCGCACAAACGGGCGGTGCGGCTGGCGCCATTCCCGGCCGCCTTTGTCTCCCCAGCGCCGATGTTTAAAACTCACCGCAGCAGGCGCCTGTGCACCTGCGCGTGTCTAAACGAGCACCCACGCTCCACCGTGCGCACAACCGCCGCGTACCTGCGGAGCACCTCCTAGTCCCCGTACTTGACCCCGATGGTGTAGGGCCCGTAATGGCTCATCAGGTAATTGACCGTGTGCGTACCGTCCCCGTTGTCCTGCACCTCCAGTGGCTCGGGCCACTGGAGGTGCAGGTAGCACGGACAAAGAATCGGCTCGGAACTCTCGCAGAGCTGCACCACCCCCTTGGTCTTAGAGAAGAGCCCGCGAAAGCGGATATCGCAGAGCTACCTCTGAGATCCCTGCAAGTGCCCTCTGGTCCACACATGCATTCGGGTGCAGCACTAATCCGCTTGCTCTGCGCCAGAGATGATTGCTCGTCGCAGTGACAGTTAAACCGATATTTGCCATGTTCAGAGCTGGAATTTTGACAAATGAAGTGCAGAGATTTTGTGTACAGTCTTTGGTGATCAGGCTGAGAATATTATGCTTAAGAATCTTGCCGAGTCACAAATCTGTGGCGGTGAGTCTATCAGTCTCTACGTTAAGTCTATGGGTCTCCATTTGAATCTGTGAGTCTCTATTTGAATGTATGGGTCTCGATGGATGTAAGTCATTGGTAACCAGGCTGCTACCATTCACTACACGGTTAGATCACGTTTGGATTCGAATGCAGGCTCTCGGCGGTACTGGCTCTGAATCTCTCGAGCCACCCGGCCGCCTCCTTTCCCTGTCCACTACTGACACTCAGCACTGCGCAAGAGCCTGCCAGGGCGGTCGTCATTACTGTCGTCACCCTCATCACTGTCGCCACCATCGTCACCCTCGTGACAGTCGTCACCCTCATCACCCTGATCACCGTCACCCTCGTCACCGTTGCCACTGTTGCCACCTTCATCATCGTTGCAACGATAGTCACCCTCATCAGCCTCGGCACCGTCGTTACCCTAGCCACTCTCGTTGTCACGGCAACGCGCGCGGACCACACCGCGTGGATCCAGCACCATGACCTCCAGCGTGGCACGACCGGCCTTGCTGCAGTCGACGGTAAAGGTCTGCGGAATTCCGGCGCGTCCCGCAGGCCCCAAGCCAGGCCCCAGCGCACCTTGCTGGCGTCCACTGCGTCCTTCACCAGCACCCAGAACGGGCTCCCTGCTCCACCGCCGCACACAAACCACGCCGCAACGACAATCGCCGCATGAGTTACCGCGATAGGCGTCCCGGTTAGCAGGGCGACACAGTGCCGAGACGCCACACAAAGTCGTCGACTGCTGGATGAAGGGCCTCTCTGCGTGCTGCTCGTTTGACTAATTCACCATGTTGGACAGTATGGCCTTTTGAAGCGGGGGGGGGGGGGAAAATGGGTCCCAGGACTGTTTCAGACACTCACCATTGATGTTACTCGTGGTCTGGAATTCAACTCAGGTATTCAGGTTCAGAGTGGAGTGCTTGAACAGAACAACCCTGCCACCTCCCCCCCCTCCCCATCAGGGACTTTGACTCTGCCACTTCACATTCGTCGTCGAGTGCAAGGAGAGAGGAGCTGCGGCCCACGGGCTGGGTACGGCGCAAGTTCATTTCTGGCGGCCTGCGTCCACACGAGGCCTTCCACCTCCACATTTACCCATCGCTGACAGCATCCTAGCCACACTTATCGACCTGCCACAAAGCACTGTGCTTCCAGTCGCCGGTGAAGGCGAGCCATGATTACTCTTTGCATTATTATCCGATAGCTCCGAGGTGTGGGTGTGTGCGTGTGCGAGTGAAGGTATGGTTGCCCAAACTAAACTAAAAATGTAACTATTTTATTTTACCAGGTAAGGCCTACTGGTCTATGTACTGTAGCTCTTTTTCAGAATCGACCGAGCCACAAATGATAGCTCAATGAAGTGGATTTGCACATGGAAATGTATTGCGGCCAAATACTCTAAACGCACATTGATGTGGAGGGAAAAACCAGAGGACCCGGAGAAAAATACACGTGATCATGGGTAGATAGGCATGTAAACTCCAAATATACTGGCGTCAGGGTCGGAATTGAACTCATGACCCTCCTGTATACCAGGCAAGGTAGTTAACATATCGCCACCACATTCTGTTTGGTCCTGAGTGAGGAAATGGTTCCTCGTCCTTGGCCTGCCGTGCTGTCGCCGCGCACCCACCGGCCATCGAGCCGCTGGAATGGATCGTCCACGGGGTCGTTAGGAATGTGATCGCGGGTGGGTGACGGGCGTCTGCGTGCGCGAGGGCCTCACCGGGGATGTGAAGGCCCCCGAAGGTGATGTTGATGTCATAGTCCCCGGGGGTGAAGGGGATGTACTCCACACTGCAGCTGCCATTCTTGTTGTCTTTGCAGAGCATCTTGGCCTCGGAGAGGCCCTCGATGGCCATGCCCAGGCCGTCCGTGCCCGCACCGCTGTGCATGCACCAACATCATCATCGTCGTAATTACCGCCATAGTCGTCATGGTTATCAATGCGAGCATTTTCATCCTCACCGACACTGTCAGCAATGCCACAGACAATTGTCTCCATCACCATTGTCTCCATCACCATAATCATTGTCCTGACCACCCTTATATCAACATTGCAGTCGTCATCAACATTCCCAGCAACTCCACCACCTTAGGGTGGTACTGGATCTTGGCCTCGCATGGCCCTTCCACCGTGAGGCCCAAGCCGCCTGTGCTGGCACCCTTCGTGTCGATGGTGAACGGTGCCGGCTTGCCCACCTCACCGCCGCTCATGCCCGGCCTGTAGGCATGCACCTGTGGGGAAGAGAGTGAGGAAGAGGGGCATATGTGGGGAGTGGGCAGGGGGGGTGCGGTGGGTAGGGGGGGTTTCACTGAGCAGGGACTCTCTGTGTCGGCACCTGGAGCACCACGGCACGATTCCCGTGGTGTCGGGGGACTGCAGGGGGCTGAGCCCCCCGCCCCCACTCCGCTACCTGCTGAAGGCTCAGCACCCTTTAAGACTGGAAGAATCTGATGAAATATGAAGCTCTTTTTGACAGATGTCCAATATTCTTAGGTTTTTTCGGTAAAGTCACGTAGGTAAAAAATTAAAATGAATGAAAGTAAAATAAAATAAAAATCACGACGTTTCGGAGGCAACACAAGCTTCCGTCTTCAGGTGGAACCGTCACAGCCTGACAGCTGTATCAAGTAAATGAGAGATTACAGGAGATACCACTCCGTATATATAATGGTTGAGGGGGGGGGAAGGGCCAGGAATGGCCCACTTTTTATTATTATGGTAAGGTGCGGCTTGAGACTATGAATAGACTACATAACAAAAGACTGAGCCTTTATTATGGAGAGGTTCGGTTTGTGACTACGCCTAGCCTACATAACAAAAGTGTGAAAAAAGAAAGCTAAACCTGGTAGAAAGCTAAACCTGGTAAAACAAAACTGACTGTCTATCAGTAACCTGCAATAGTTTTCTGTCAAATAAGATGGTCCAAATAAGTGTAGTTAAATCTTTTTTGCATGGTTAATCACATCTTTCCAATGATTAAAGGTGCGGCTTGAGACTATGAATAGACTGCATAACAAAAGACTGAGCCTTTATTATGAAGAGGTTCGGTTTGTGACTACACCTGGCCTACATAAAAAAAAGTGTGAAAAAAGAAAGCTAAACCTGGTAGAAAGCTAAACATGGTAAAACAAAAACTGGCTGTCTATCAGTAACCTGTAATAGTTTTCTGTCAAATAAGATGGTCCAAATAAGTGTAGTTAAATCTTTTTTGCATGGTTAATCACATCTTTCCAATGATTAAAGGTGCGGCTTGAGACTATGAATATACTGCATAACAAAAGACTGAGCCTTTATTATGAAGAGGTTCGGTTTGTGACTACACCTGGCCTACATAACAAAAGTGTGAAAAAAGGAAGCTAAACCTGGTAGAAAGCTAAACATGGTAAAACAAAAACTGTCTGTCTATCAGTAACCTGTAATAGTTTTCTGTCAAATAAGATGGTCCAAATAAGTGTAGTTAAATCTTTTTTGCATGGTTAATCACATCTTTCCAATGATTACTCAGTTTGTAACCATCATCACGGTTGAAATTATGTCTGTGTTTGTATATTTGTATGGCTTCGTCTACAAACCTTTGATGGTAGCCAGGAGGTTTGCAGAGCACCTTGCGGATGTAGCAAGAGCTGAAATAGCTAAGAAACCCACTAGTAACATCAGCAAAAACGAACGCTCTGAACTCGCGGAACTAAAAAAAGAGAGATGATATAGTCATCCTCTCGGCAGACAAGGGCAATGCCACGGTCATCATGGATAAAGATTCATACAACAACAAAATCCTGGACCTTCTTAATGATGGGAGTTACTCCAAAATTAAAAACGATCCCACTAAAAGTCTAACGACAAAAACCAAGAGTATCATCACGATTTCGACTTCCCTAATCGAACCAAGCAAACGTCCCTCTCTAAAACCATCGGCGGCTAGACCTCCCAGACTCTATGGTCTTCCCAAGATCCATAAAGAAGGCAGCCCGCTACGACCCATCGTGTCGACAATAAACTCTCCTACGTACAAACTAGCCCGTTTTCTATCAGATACTCTGCTCCCCTTCACAGGCAAGACCTCTTCGGCAGTACTCAACTCAACCCAATTAGTCTCTATGGTTAAGGACATGGTACTATCTCCTGATGACATCCTCGTCAGCTTTGATGTAGTATCTTTGTTTACCAAAGTCCCAGTACCGGACACCCTAACAATAATTGAGGACTTAGTCCAACATGGATTGAATTCTGATGTACCTGCGCTGGTTAGGCATTGCCTCACCAACACCTATTTGACCTGGAATGGCACCTTCTACAAACAGAATGAGGGTACCCCTATGGGCTCCCCCTTGTCACCAGTTATAGCCAACATGTTCATGGAAAAGTTTGAATCAGACGCCATCCAGACATCCACCCTGCGTCCTTCCCTGTGGAAGAGGTATGTGGATGACTTTCGTCATCTGGCCACATGGCCTCCCAGCATTCAACCACTTCTTGGACCACATCAATTCTAGACACCTATCCATCATATTCACCATGGAAGTGGAGAAAGACGGTAAACTACCATTCTTGGATATTCTGTTTAAGAGGAGGCCTGACGGATCCTTGGGACATTCTGTCTACAGGAAAGCCACCCACACAGATTCCTACTTGAAACCGGATTCCCACCACCACCCATCTCAAAAGAATTATCTCATTAAAACGCTATACCTCAGAGCCCATGGCATTTCTGACCAACACCACCTGACCGGTGAATTAAGATATGTACATCGGGCCCTCAGGATGAACGGATACTCTGACCGCACTATCCGCCAAGCTGTTTCTCCCACCACACAGAAACAGCCACATGAAACTCCGACCAAAACTATCACGTTACCATACATAGCAGGTGTGACCAAAAAGATCTCCAAAATTCTAAACAAACATAAGATCCAAGTCCGATTCAGTACGGTGCATAAAATCCGTGATCTGATTCCATCTGTGAAGGATGTCGTTCCTGACTTACAGTATCCTGGAGTCTACAAATTGAGTTGCATTTGTGGTGATTGCTACATTGGAGAAACGAAACGTCATGTTTCTGATCGTGTCCGCGAGCACAAGTCAGATCTGAAACACGGCAGAACTGATTCTTCGGCCATTGCCGATCATTGCTACAACTCGGTGGGCTCTCATGAAATTGTCTTTTCCGAGACCAAGGTTCTCTGCAAACCTCCTGGCTACCATCAAAGGTTTGTACACAAAGCCATACAAATATACAAACACAGACATAATTTCAACCGTGATGATGGGTACAAACTTAGTAATCATTGGAAAGATCTTATCAACCACGCAAGAAAGACTTAATTACACATTTTTGGACCATCTTATCTGACAGGCACTATTTTACTTTACTTTACAGAGTGTTAACATCCCCAGTGTTTAACAGTACTCTCTTCATTGTTCAGCCAGCACTGGTATAAACATGGGCATTTTCGTTCTTTTCTATCATGTGTATCAATAGGTGCTTGTACACACACATGTCCATGTACACTTGCACCACACTCTCTTTTGGCCTCCCCTCCCCCTCTGTCCAATACGTTGGCGTGTGCAGCAGTAGTTGCTTGCGCACAACCACGTCCACGCCGCCGACTTGTACCACGTCGTGCATTCTTTTGGCCCCGCCCCCCCTCCCGATGCGTTCTACGTGGCACGTCTTGCCGTCTTTGAGCCCCGCCCCCCTCCCTCCCGATACGTTCCATTCATTGGCTACCACATTCTGATGAGCTCCCCCCCCTCTCCTCCCCCCTCAACTTGCTTTTAAGGGATTACATCTTGAATCATTGCCTCACTTGATGCAGCAAATCTGGCTGTGACGGTCCCACCTGATGACGGAGACTTGTGTTGCCTCCGAAACGTCGTTATTTTTTATTTTTTATTTTATTTTACTTTCATTAATTTTAATGTTTTACCTACGTGACTTTACCGAAAAAACCTAAGAATATGAAACGTGATGAACCACCCACAGTAATTGAGAGCGAGCTGCCCATACGCGCCCCACCCGCTGAGTTGAAGCTAAATCATGGCCCCATTGGAAAATGCAAGCAGGCTGCGAGTGACAGGGCGGGCAAATATCGCCACGATCGGGAAACATTAAATGCATACGATGCGGTAGAAAACGCAAGCATTTCTCCCGTAAATTATGTGCCGATCGAACGCAAAAACATCACTGCAGTGAAGTGTGATCGGACAGTAGATAACAGACAGCAGAGACAAAGAGAAAAACCGGAGTGCACAGGAAAAACAGTGCAGCACGTCGCAGGATCGCGCGATGGTGGTGCAGGGAGATGGAGCACAGAGACACGCCCTGAGGAGTGCAGGCGTCAGCATTTGAATGAAAAATATCCCAATGAAACAAAAATTAACGTGGATCTGAATGCTGAAATTGAGGAGGCGAATTTCCAGAACGTATCGAGAGTTGTGTCGAAATCCAGCACCCTCACGGACACGGAGAGGGAGACACCACGGGGCACAGAATTGAATCGACACACTGACTCGGCAAATGTGCATGTTGTCGCAAAGGGAGCAAGTGCCACTGATAACGGAGTGCAGAAGTTGGTTGTGTGCGCGAGTTCTGATTATGTGCAGCACAATTTTACACCACACACTCCCACGACGTGAGAGAGTGATAGAGGAAATTACAAAAACGAACCTAAAAACCGTGATCGAATGATCAAAGCGATAAGTGGTAAACCAGACACTCGGAGCTTAGAATAAATATGGCAAGGAGGTAACATGAGGAAAATAACGCATAATTGCGTTCGAAACCACTACCTAGCGTTTCCCAGGAACTAAAAATGTTTTTAAATATTTTTTTTTAAATAAAATTTTTTTTACAAAATAAAAAAATTTCAGTAGTTATGATGGATAAGAACCGATGTAACTTGTTGCCTTGATGTTAAAAAAATGTTTTCCTTATTTCAAATGTAACCATGCTAAGTTTGTGATACGTACGCGTGCGTTGTAAGGAATAACCGCCGAAACACGAGGACGGCTGATGGGTTCATAACGGAAAAAAAGGGGCATTTATTTTGTTTAAATCAACCACTGATAATTTTTAAAAGGGCGGATTGTTGTATCTATGCCCCTTTTCTCAAAAATGTATATTAAGAATAATTAGGCCAAAATTTTTTTTTTTTATATCTCTATATTTTTTTAAATTAAATAATGAAAGCAGCCCCTACTCCTCACAAGCACACCAGGAATCTGTGAAACGGGGAGGGCCATTAAACGGCAAGACTTCGGAGCACAGAGAGGTCAGAGACATCCAGATGGACAAAAGGTCGGTGGCCTAACCTTCCCAAGACGTCTGGAGATGCACGGATAACGTGCAGAGCAGAGAAAAACTGTTGCAACTCGCGTTTTCTTTAACGTTTTCCTTAACTAAAAGTAGAAGCTTAACAAAAAGAATCAACCAACGGTATAAGACTGCAGCCTACAATAGGGGCTTTTTATTAGTAATTCCCTTATTTTACTCGTATTCACCGCATATATATTATTTTGTATTGTATGTTTCTATCTACATGACCTTACTAAAAACTAAAGAATACGAATTCCAGCAGTCAAGAAAGCTTAAGTGGAAACTTAGTTACACTTAACCTCAGGACATTAAAATATAACTCGAGTAAAACAGTGCAATCCCGGAATACAGATAGACAACAAAATATCCTCAGACACCTTTGTCTCCAACGGTCCGGCACAAACAGATGGCACCATAAATACTTAGGAGGTTAGAAAGGGTCGCGAGGAGGGGTCGGGAGGGTGTCTGTTTTTGTTGTTGTTTGTTTTCCTCTCGCAAGAGATGCACAGTGGGGAGTCACGTTTTTGAGTTTAAGCACAAATGCGCAGAAGTCTGTGTACAGTCTGGTTCAAGTCGCGCTCATTCTTGCAACTCGGCTTGCGACACGGCGTTGCGACGGGGCTCGCAAGGGGAGCTGGGGCGCATCGTGCCTCGAGGAGAGATAGAACGAGGAGGGGTCGTTGGAGTCGCAGAAGTCTGATACCGATGGCCGGTGTCGCTTCTCGCAGAACGAAGTGGCGAGGTGTGGTTAAGTGCGAGTGAAGTTTGCGAAATTCCAGCTATCATTCTCGTGAGAGAACCTGAACCAGCGAAAACCTGAAGGAAGGGCGGCAGAGGCATCAGCGAGTGCCCTATGAAGCTGTCAGCTGCACGCCAAAGTTGAAAGCAAGGAGAGAGAACGGAGCAGTGGAAAGAGTCTGGCAGGCCGCTCGTGAGGAAGAGGAGAGCGCCATCGAATGCGCCGTGTGTTTAATACACACACATATCGACCAACACCTGCTGAGAACAGAGAAGATGTCCAGCGGTGGTGGAGCTGCGCGCTATCCGACAACGGAATCATCGCGCACCACGACGCCACTCATCTAGCAGTAGAGAGAGAGCGCACGAGCTGCACAACCCGGGCATCACCGAGCGTCGTGCCGACTCGTCATCCAGCGGTGGAGGAGCTGCGCGCTATCCGACGACGGAATCATCGCGCACCATGACGGCGAACATCGTGCCAACGCCGCTCAATTTAGCAGCGGAGAGAGAGTGCACGAGCAGCACCAAGCCCGGGCGCCATCAAGCGCCAAGCAACCAAGTTTCCTCAAGGAGCGTCGTGCCGACGCCACTCATCTAGCAGTAGAGAGAAAGAGCGCACGAGCAGCACACCCGGGCGTCACCGAGCGTCGTGCCAACTCGTCATCCAGCGGTGGAGGAGCTGCGCACTATCCAACAACGGAATCATCGCGCACCACGATGGCGAGCGTCGTGCCGACGCCACTCAATCTAGCAGCGGATAGAGAGTGCACGAGCAGCACCAAGCCCCCGGAACCATCAAGCGCCAAGCAAGCAAGTTTCTTCAAGGAACATCGTGCCAACGCCGCTCAATCTAGCAGTGGAGAGAGAAAGCAGGACGGGCTCGCTGAGGCCACGCCCAAGCGAGAGGCAAGCTGCTGCGGGTGGTATAACCCCTCCCCCACACCCCGCAAGCTAACGACACAACTCCCGACTCAAAAATTTTTTTAAAATTAATTTTACAAGGGACAACGCACACACAACACGCACACGAATAAGACTTTCAAAAAGTTATCTTTGTGTTTCGAAAAGGGTTGCAATTTCAAGTTGGTACGTTCAATATCAACTGATCGTGCAAAACAGTTGCTGCCGTCGAGTTAAATGAATAAGAAATGTTTTAGTAATTTATTTTCGTTAATTGCATAATCTTGCCGATTAATCTATTGACGTATACTTTTGCTTTTGCATATTAGAGTGTCATATGTTTGTTTATAATTAAAATTGCTTAACACCAAGTGTTCAAGTGCTTCTTTCCCAGTCCATGCAAAACTGTCATTCATAAGAACTGTAACCTGCGTTGAGATATGAATTTGAAGACCTAACATAACATAAACACACTAAGATAATCAATAAATGTTTAATCAAAGATAATCGTTTATCCCGATTGATACAACTCTGGATAACGAAACTAAGCCTAGTTATCATAACTACACACATTAACATAATCGCAAGCATTCGCATAAATTAATACGATTATCTCAGTGATTATCATAATGTATGCATAATTATATATATTAGTAAAATTTCCGCAATTTACACATTTTCCCAATTTTTATTAATTTTTATTATTTTTATCAAAATTTCATAATCCGGCATATACAACAGGTCCCCGTCCCATTTCACAATGGTCTGGGCCGCTATCAAATCAGGTCCGTTGACCCCAGCCCTAGACGGTCCCAACAGAACACCCCGATCTCCAATCCCCTTAGCGAATGGTCGACGCAACCTAAGAGGCACGAGCATCTGAGCTCCCGGTGGTACGCGTACCGTCCTCGCAACAAGCGCTTGTACCGTCGCAAATGCCGTATGGACAGTAGCGGGGGAGGACAAGAACATCATACGTTAGATCCGATGGGAGTTCGATGCAGCCTTGGTCGATCAAGATTCGAATTGGCATTTTGGCCAAGAAGTCCGTCCCCAACAGGCACGGAACTGCCAGCAAGGAGGAGACCAATACCGGCCCGGATAATTTGATGTCCCCAATACAAATTTGCACGCGGATCTGTCCGATAATGCCCCAGCGAGCCCCCGTTGGCAGCATAGCACGGAACATCAACGGGGAGCAAAGGACGGCTTTGAACGGGAAGAATGTTATAAATTAAAATCGGACACAATGGTCGCCGATGCTCCCGTATCAACTAAGACCCGCACCTCAACCCCATCAATATGCCCCACAACGACCGACGACCCCGCCGACGCGGCAACAACGCGATGGGCCAACTCAGACCACTTGCCCGGTTGGAACGCCCTCCCCATCGTGGCACCTTTCGACGCAACAGGCGATTTCTGACCCCCGTTCATTGCAGTGCGTGAGTGTGTCACAGGTGTGTGCGTAGGCCAAACATGTGGGGTGCCACGATTTGCCGGAGTTTGTTGGTGAGCCTTGGGTAGAGGCGCGTCGTCCGGCCGAGGCGTCGCACCGCGTTGTCGAGGAGCCCGGCATCCCGAAGCCACATGGCCCCGGAGGCCACAGTTGTAGCACCGCGTGAGCGCCCCAGACGGCTTGGGTTGATCCTGGTGGCTCGGCCCATCCCGAGCTGGCTGGCCCCCGGATCTCCATTCTGTCGGGCGACCCACAGCGCAGACCTCTTCCGATGGGAGGGTGGCTGCAGCCACAATATGCCTGGCCGCCGCCTTGCTGGCCTTTGCACGTTGGGACAGCAAGTTTGCGTGGATGTGCCGTGCGGCCCGCAGGGAACACATCTCCTTGTCGTCTTGCGCCAAGACGACGATGTCCAAATCGTCCGCCAACAGCGATATCTTCTCAGCCACCATAG
Organism: Lampetra planeri; assembly: GCF_965212315.1. NCBI lineage: Eukaryota > Metazoa > Chordata > Hyperoartia > Petromyzontiformes > Petromyzontidae > Lampetra > Lampetra planeri. The sequence continues at coordinate 13,669,212 of NC_136123.1, read as the reverse complement.
CATCCACCCCTTCCTCGTCCATCCGCGGGAAAGCCGTCTTCGCCAGGGCCAGGAGAGCTGTGCGGTATGCCAGGGGCGATTCCTTGGCGCCCCGCTGATGATCGTAAAACAGCTGTCTGCAGTCAGAAGGTGGTCCGTAGACTGCAGACAGGAGTCGAAGCGCCATCTGCAGCGTGGCGTGCGCCGATCTTGGCGCCGAGGTGAGGGTAGCGAGGGCGTCACTGTCAAGCATCGCCGGTAGCGCGCGTAGTGCTTCGTCGTCCGTCCATCGCGACATTTCTTGGCGGGCGAGGAAACGTCTTTGGAAGGCTCCCCAGTCGCCGTCTTCCCCCACAAACTCTTTGAGGACCAGCAATCGCTGCTGGAACGAGGCCTCCGCAGCTGTAGATCGCCAATTGTCGTTCCCGCCAATCCGTTTTGGGCTCTCGGGGCCACGCCACTGGCTTGCCCTGGTCGGTCCTTAGAAGGACGGCGATCCAGGGGAGTCCCAGGGCCTATCTAGCCGGTCTTCCTTCTTCGCTGGTTTAAGCTAAACACTGAACCCCGAGCCCACTGGCTCACCGCCTTATATAGCAACTCCCCCACCGAGGGGTGGGGCCGTGGGGGATCACAGCGCCGTTTTAGCCCCCCAGGCTAAACGGTGCGGACGTGGATGTAAGCATCCTTCCGCGTGCGGGCATAACCACCCCTGGTGTGTTTGTTCACCACTCCCGTAACACCTCTACACAGGCTCCTTCACCGACGTCCCATCACTGGGGTGTCATTCTTGGTATCTCATCAATTCACCGAGGCAAGGAACCACGCATGCATGTGAGGAGTTTGTTGAGGCGGGGGATTGCGGTTAGCATGCTGCGCTATGAAACCAGTGACCCGAATTCGATTCCCGCTCACGGCCACTAACACCAGTGACTATTATCTGAACTGGTCCAGGGCCTCCCCTAAGTCGACCCACTCCCTCTTGCACCGGGGAGATCTTCGTCTGTGTGCACGTGTGCTTGCATTTGTGACGACCGTTTGTGCACTTGTGTCTATATGCGCACGGTGCGTGCATGCGAGCGCGCTAACCACTTGCTCAACGTACAGCACCATGATGGTGTAGCGGCCGGCACCCGGTGGTGGGTACTTGACGGTGAAGGTGTCGTTGTCATTTTTGATGATGTTGAAGTCGATGTGGGCCTCCGTGGGGCCCACGACCCCCAGGGCGCACTTAACGCCGATGCTCACGTCGCCTGCGTAGGGGGGGGAGGGGCGAGGAGGGGGACCCTTCCGTCAGCATAGCCGCCACATTGCTATTGGCGTTGACCAGTTTATCTTTCTCTTGACTTCCCCCTGCAAAGTGGCAGCTGTTTCACAAAGTAATCTCTTGCTGCTCAAATGGGAATAGAGGTATTGGTTTACAGCCCTGCAGAGCCAGCCGTGGAAATTCCTCGTTTTTAGTTTTATTGACCCCGGAAAGATGATGGACCAAGTCAACCACCAACTGAGAATTGAACTCCGGGCCTTCCGACTGAGAGCCGCTCGCTCTACCACGGAGCTACCTGAGCAGATGAGTGTGTGTGTGCGGCTTCATCTCTGTATGTATGTTGAACTTTTGTTGCATTGTACGTAGCCACCTGTGCTAATCGGAGGTGTGGGGGAAGGAGAACAAAGTAAACACAAAAAGAAGTTCAAGAAATTAGTTTTCAATCTAGATGATTTAAAAGTAGCATAGCTCCACTGGCTTCCTAATATCAGAAAAAAGAGCGCTTCAGATGGCCACAGACGCGCATCTGAAAGTGCGCGATGCAGTGACCATCTGTCTTCTATGGCCAGCTTAAAGTCATTGCGAGAATGACCGGAGTTCGGGTGATGGTATGTATCTCAATCTCCATCTCAGTGTGTGTCTCTGTATCTCAGTGTGTGTGCCTGTCTTTGTCTCTCTGTAATGACTGTCTCCATCTCAGTGTGCGTTTATTTCTCTGTGTGTCTACTATAACGACGATGGTGTTACCGTTGTCGCTGAGGCCTCACCTTGGCCGGCTTGGCTGCAGTCGACGGTGAAGTAGGTCGGCTCATTGGCCTTGAGGCTGGTTTTCTCCACACCCGGGCCGTACACCTTCACATTCTCCGGGTGACTCCCTTCTCCAACATTCACCTGGCCAAGAGGAATCGCACGGCGCAGATGCCAGGTGAGGCATCTCTTCGAGTCAGAAAATCAAAATGAACGCTAAAAAGTCCACGTGATTTCTGATCCCCCGTTTACAACCCTGCACAGCCAATGATGGAAATTAAACATCGCTGTGGCGGTGACAAGTCTATCCATAAGACAACCATTGTTGACTTCCCCACAAAGTCGTACTAATTTTATTGGCCCTTGAGCGATGATGGGCTGAGTCAACCCCCAATCAGGATTTGAATTCGAAACTTTCAGAAAGTGATCCAACTACCGCTGAGCCAGCGTGACACGTCTGAAGATGCTTAGGACATCGCCAAGCTTCGCCTATCACCTCCCATCCAGCGACACGTTGGAGCAGAGGTGAGACTCTTTTCCCTGTGTTACCCGATTAGTCGAGCAATTGAATCGATAATCGGGGGCATAATCGATTACATCAATTATACTTCCAAGATTATTTGTGTAACCCAGTTATGAACTTTCACTCTTGAGGCCAGGATGAGTTTCAATTGCAATTGTGGCCTGGGGCATTGGTCTGCTGCCAGTATGAGGCGATGATTACTGCTGTATAATCCCAAATAGGTACAGTGAGGGAAAAAAGTATTTGATCTCCTGCTGATTTTGTACGTTTGCCCACTGACAAAGAAATGATCAGGCTATAATTTTAATGGAAGGTTTATTTGAACAGTGAGAGACAGAATAACAACAAACAAATCCAGAAGAACACATGTCAAAAATGTTATAAATTGATTTGCATTTTAATGAGGGAAATAAGTATTTGACCCCTCTGCAAAACATGACTTAGTACTTGGTGGCAAAACCCTTGTTGGCAATCACAGAGGTCAGACGTTTCTTGTAGTTGGCCACCAGGTTTGCACACATCTCAGGAGGGATTTTGTCCCACTCCTCTTTGCAGATCTTCTCCAAGTCATTAAGGTTTCAAGGCTGACGTTTGGCAACTCGAACCTTCAGCTCCCTCCACAGATTTTCTACGGGAGTAAGGTCTGGAGACTGGCTAGGCCACTCCAGGACATTGATGTGCTTCTTCTTGAGCCACTCCTTTGTTGCCTTGGCCGTGTGTTTTGGGTCATTGTCATGCTGGAATACCCATCCACGACCCATTTTCAATGCCCTGGCTGAGGGAAGGAGGTTCTCACCCAAGATTTGACGGTGCATGGCCCCGTCCATCGTCCCTTTGATGCGGTGAAGTTGTCCTGTCCCCTTAGCAGAAAAACACCCCCAAAGCATAATGTTTCCACCTCCATGTTTGACGGTGGGGATGGTGTTCTTGGGGTCATAGGCAGCATTCCTCCTCCTCCAAACACGGCGAGATGAGTTGATGCCAAAGAGCTTCATTTTGGTCTCATCTGACCACAACACTTTCACCCAGTTGTCCTCTGAATCATTCAGATGTTCATTGGCAAACTTCAGACGGGCATGTACATGTGCTTTCTTAAGCAGGGGGACCTTGCGGGCGCTGCAGGATTTCAGTCCTTCATGGCATAGTGTGTTACCAACTGTTTTCTTGGTGACTATGGTCCCAGCTGCCTTGAGATCATTGACAAGATCCTCCTGTGTAGTTCTGGGCTGATTCCTCACCGTTCTTATGATCATTGCAACTCCACGAGGTGAGATCTTGCATGGAGCCTCAGGCCGAGGGAGATTGACAGTTCTTTTGTGTTTCTTCCATTTGCGAATAATCGCACCAACTGTTGTCACCTTCTCACCAAGCTGCTTGGCGATGGTCTTGTAGCCCATTCCAGCCTTGTGTAGGTCTAAAATCTTGTCCCCAACATCCTTGGAGAGCTCTTTGGTCGTTGCCATGGTGGAGAGTTTGAAATCTGATTGATTGCTTCTGTGAACAGGTGTCTTTTATACAGGTAATAAGCTGAGATTAGGAGCACTCCCTTTAAGAGTGTGCTCCTAATCTCAGCTCGTTACCTGTATAAAAGACACCTGGGAGCCAGACATTTTTCTGATTGAGAGGGGGTAAAATACTTATTTCCCTCATTAAAATGCGAATCAATTTATGACATTTTTGACATGCGTTTTTCTGGATATAGTTGTTGTTATTCTGTCTCTCACTGTTCAAATAAACCTACCATTAAAATTATAGACTGATCATTTCTTTGTCCGTGGGCAAACGTACAAAATCAGCAGGGGATCAAATACTTTTTTCCCTCACTGTACATTGCGGTAATAACCAGGGCAGCCGCTGGATTCGAACCGCGACCCCCTGTTTAACGAGCAGTGAGGGCGCTGCTACCGTTGAGCCGCGTCACCACCCAGCGGGGTATCCCACCTGTAGTGCGGTTGTTGTATGTTGAAATTCTTTCCCATCATATATAGCCAACCGTGCTAATCGTAGGTGCAGGGGATTAATAACAAACTAATCACAATGAGTTTTCAATCAAGATTTAAAAGTGTTGCTGCTGTTATTGCTGCTGCAAGTGTTGGGCGCTCACCCTGAAGTGGCTGAGCGGGATGTTGACGCTGCCCCACACAATGATGATGGTGTGCTTGATGGTCTTGCGCGGAGTGTAGCAGCAGTGGAACGTTCCATCATGGTTGTCGCGGACCTCCACGTTGATCAGTTTCCCCTCGGCGTACTACCACACAGCGACCATCACCATCGGACATTCACTCCAACGTCACTAATGATCAACACGACAATTATCAGCAGCTGCTGCATCAGAGACAGCATCATCAACATCACCACTACCATAATCATCATCTTCATCAACGCCACACACCGACCGTCACGAGCGACCAGGCTATTCACTGCACCACCACTATCAGGACCACCGCCACTATCGTTCTCAGCAGCATCAACACCACTACCAACATAATCATCAATTGTCAAACCAGCACTCTCTCATGTCATTAATATCGTCATCAGCAACATCAACATTGCTTCCTTTATCATTATCATCCAAAATAAACTGAACATACTTAACAAATAAAAAGATCCCGTATACAAAAAAGCACACGAGGGGATTATGTGGCTAGTTCCAATCCCGTCCGCCTTTGTCTCCCCAGTGCTGATGTTTACGCACCTCACCACATACCAATTTAAAGCTGATTCGACATAGGGGAGGCCCAGAACTGGTTCAAATATTCGCCACTGTTATTGGTTGTGAGCGGGAATCAAACTCAGGCCACTAGGTTCGTAGCGCAGCACACTAACCAAATGCACACACACACACTGAGTTTCCAAAGCTATTGGTATGTCCACTGACAGGTGTTACCCTGCAAGTGAGGCAGCTAATTAGCATGCTGCTCATTAAGAGTGCTGGTTCATTAGCGTACATGCTTGTTAGTGAGTTAGATCGTTAGCATGCCGACTCGTTAGGGTGCCAAACCCTGAGCATGCCAGCGCATCAGCATTCCAATTCGTGAGCGAGGTGGCTCATTTGCATGTTGGCTCGATGGAGCGCTGCTTCGTTAAGAGGAACAACTCGTGAGCATGCTGGCACGGCCGCATGGTGTCTGGTTAGCGTGCCGACTTGCTTGTGCACAGACTAATTTGTGTGACGGCTCGTTGGTGTGCTGCTTTATTAGAATCCTGACACATTATGCCAATGTTTAATTTAGCAACCTGCAGTGCCGTCTGCAACCCGTGCGCCCACGCGTCACCTGGACATAGATCTTGAGCGCCCCTCACCCAGCGGCGCGAGCGTCCATGGTGAACTCTGCCGGCGCGTCCACCACGCAGCCCATGTGCGCCAGGCTCGGGCCGTGGGCCTTGACGCGCTCGGAGAAGTGGTCAAGCGGTGCCGTGAGGATGTGGGCAATGAAGGGGCTGCCCTTGATGTCCTCATTGTCGCACACGACGTACACCGCGTACTCGCCCGGCTCCGTGGGCCAGTAGCAGAGGTCGCACGAGCCATCGCCCTTGTCCTCGCACTCGATCTTCGCCAGCGACGGCCCCTCGATTGAGAAGTCTGGTGCGACGAGGTTGGGGAAGTTGGGGGGTGGGAGGGGAGTGAGGAGAGGACCGGAAATGGGGAGACGTCAACATTATCATCGTCATCGACGTTAGTGTCACAGTCAGTGTCACCGTCTGACACGAATGTCGGTGGCACCATCAGCATCAACAACATCAATGCCGCCTACATGGGTGTCATGACTAACGCCATTATATATACGTGCGTACGAGCGTGTGTGCGTGACCGCGTCTTTTGTGTGTGCATGCAGCTGTGCATGTGTGTGGCCGTGCATCTACACGTCTCACCAAGCGTGCCGACCTCTGTCCCCATGACCTCCACCACGAAGTTTGCCGATATCCCAACAACGCCGGTCTCAAGGCCGGGCCTCCAGGCCCGCACCTTCTGGGTGCCGGCCTCCACCTCCACGATCACCTCGAAGGGGCTGGTGCAGCAAAACGTACATCACTCATTTATTCCTGTGCCTTCATTACAACGAGGCTGAGTCTCCCTTTCACAGCAGAGTTAGGACAAAGCAGTCTTCAAGGTAGAAAAAAGTCATGGATTCCGTAACACTGTCAAACTCAAGCGTTTGTTAGTTTAACACGTAGGCTTTTGCGACCAATATTATTCATAATCAACGTTTTTGGGTTTAGATCGCGTTATTTATAAATGTGTCGTAACCCTCCACCACCCGACACGGCCAATCAGTAAAAAAGTGTCATGTTGACAAAAGACAATAAGTTCACGGCTTTAGCCCACCGGTGTGTTGAAGCGTGAAACCACAACAATTTACAATTTGAGTACGACGTTTCGCTGGTAATTTCATCCAGCATCATCGGGCAATTCGCCAGAATGGTGAGGCTCTGCTGTGTCTCCCGTTCTTATATAGAGCAGCAGCAGGGTGACGTCATCATTAACTCATTAACTCATCAGGTGCAAAGATTTGAGGGGGGGGTTATTGTAATTATATACTAGATTAGTAATCAGGCTATTGTTACGATGCGAGTTGTAGATTAGTAATCATTTGGAATGTGTTTTTAATTGTGATTATGCAACATTAGTAATCAGTTAGTGTTTGTTTCCCTTATAAGGAATTGTAATATATCTTATTTAATAATACGCTTCCAGGCCGCACTAAGCCTGTAGCTGTCTGAGCGATTAAAGTTATTTCTGTTTCTCTCAATTTCAATGGATTCTCTAATTAGTCTTTGCCAGTAGTAACTCGTTTTAAACTCGCTGACCATTGTTTAAATAACACTTACTTCTTATGGAGAGGCGAATTCTTTAAACAAAGGGAGGGAGAGGATTTCTGAGCTGGGTGATGATGCGAATCTGCATTCAGATAGGCATCAGTGTGCGTTTGCTTTCTGTAAACGCTGTGTGTTATTTTACCATTTAGGCCATGCCCAAGTAAAATATTCAGGAACGGGAGTGTGTTATTCACCTCCATTTCCATGGTGAACTGAATGGCCGGGTTTTGTGCATTGAGATGATTTAGAAAATCGTTCAGTGTATCTTTACCATGTGGCCAGACAACCAAAGTGTCATCCACATATCTAAACCAAAAGGATGGTTTTAATGTGCTCGAGGCAAGTGCTCTGGTTTCAAAGTTTTCCATGTACAAATTTGCTATAGCAGGAGATAAAGGAGAGCCCATTGCTGCTCCCTCCCTTTGTTTAAAGAATTCGCCTCTCCATAAGAAGTAAGTGTTATTTAAACAATGGTCAGCGAGTTTAAAACTAGTTACTACTGGCAAAGACTAATTAGAGAATCCATTGAAATTGAGAGAAACAGAAATAACTTTAATCGCTCAGACAGCTACAGGCTTAGTGCGGCCTGGAAGCGTATTATTAAATAAGATATATTACAATTCCTTATAAGGGAAACAAACACTAACTGATTACTAATGTTGCATAATCACAATAAAAAACACATTCCAAATGATTACTAATCTACAACTCGCATCGTAACAATAGCCTGATTACTAATCTAGTATATAATTACAATAACCCCCCCCCCCCCTCAAATCTTTGCACCTGATGAGTTAATGAGTTAATGATGACGTCACCCTGCTGCTGCTCTATATAAGAACGGGAGACACAGCAGAACCTCACCATTCTGGCGAATTGCCCGATGAGGGGGAAACTGCCCTGGCTTGCCAGGGGAGACACCAGGAGCATCGAGGTGATCCTTCCAGCCCGTCCGGATCTCAAGTGAGACCTAGCCACCAGCCCCGAGGCCTGCAAGGGCCCTGACCGTGTGGCCAGGGATGACCACGCTGCCAAGAAGCGGGGACTTCTGGAGAATGGAGACGGAAATCGCAACAGACGAAGAGGGGAAACGGCGAGAGTCAAGGACCACGAGGGCCACCCGAGTTGCTGAAGGAGACCGGGATGACCGAGCCGCCCAGCTTATGCTCGCAGCAGATGAAAAGGAAGCAGGGAAAGCGCCAAGAGAAATGAATGCCACCTGCACTGCTGAGGGAGCCAGGGACGACAGAGTCGGCCAGACGGTGACTGCAGGGGACAAGAAGAAGACGTGGCGAAAGCAGAGGGCCACCGACACCACCTGTGCCGCCGGAAGGGACTGGGGCAACCAGACCGACCTGCTGGCAGCAGGGGGATGCGTGGAGGAGGCACGGAGACGGATGGAGGGGAACGCGGCGGAGGCACGGCAGAAGGAGAGGATGGAGGAACTGGATGGGAGGGTGGGAGCTGATGGAGTGGGTGAGGGAGGCCGAGGAGAAAAAGGTATGGCGTCCAGAAGCAGAGGCGGGTGCCCCCGAGCGGAGGGTGGGGAACGAAGCCAGGGAGACGCCAGCAACCCTGGGGCAGGGGGAGGCCCGGAGGGAGAACGCGACAGTGGACGCTGGACCGGTGGGAGCTGGGAGGCCCCAGGAACGAGACGGGAAATGGCGAGGTGGGGCAGGGGTGAGTCTGACACCACCTCATGTCAAACGACATAATTGCGTCAGAGTAATGATGAAGGAAGAGGTAGCAGAAGAAGTGACCATCGACCGAGCAACCTTTGTATGGTCAATAATGATGGACTTGCTACAAATAGAGCCGACAGACTTGTACTGTTTGATAACTCTGCCGGGAGGGAGGGCGTTTGATGTAAGCTTCAACTCAAGCCCCCTGCTACAAAGATTTATGGCCCGCTTCGAGGAAAAGGCGGAGGAGAAGCCATTGATATCAATGAAGCTACAACTGTTATCAGAGCTGGACACGAAGGTGGTGACTATTTTCCTATACAATGAAGCCCTACATGACCACGACGTGGAGGTCTGGCTAAGACAGCACTGCTCGGTACTGTCGGGCTGTAAAAAGGTGAGGGACTCAGTGGGGATATGGACAGGGGCAAGACAATGGAGGGTGCGGCTGAAAACAGAGGGAGGGACCTTGAGACACATCCCGAGTGCCCTGAACATAGGAGGCAACTGGGGATATGTTGTGTATGCCGGACAACATAAACTGTGTAGGAGGTGTGGGGGCAGCGGTCACCTGGCCGCAGTGTGCAAGACAAAAGTCTGCTATAGATGCAAGGCACTGGACCACGAGGTAGAAGAATGCAGTGTTCCGGCACAATGTAACCTCTGTGGTAGCCGAGAACATCTGTACAAAAATTGTCCGGAGTCGTACGCCAACAAGGTTAGGGCGTATAGGGTAGGAGGAGCGAGGGATGAGGAAGGGGGTGGGACCAAACTGGACTCGGATAAGGAACTGGTGAGGGAAGGACGTGGGGAGGTGGCTGAGCAGCAGCCACCAGCAACGGACGGAGAGGGAGAAGGGGAGAGGCATGCAAAAAGAGCAGAATCGACATCGAGCGAGCAGGAAGAGGGGCTGGCGGGGGAGGGGAGTGACGGCATGGGCAGCATCTCCGAGACGACCGTGGAAGACTGGGCGGAGGCGGTGGAGGAGGATGAAGGAAAAGGGGAACGACAGCAGGAGGAAGGCGGTAGCGAGACATGGGAGGGACCAATCGGAAGGAAAAGGAGGATACGGAGAGCCCCAAAAAGAGGCGCCCCTTCAGGCAGCACGGAATCCTCGGACTCCTCGCCGGACACAGGCCTCGAGGGAGGGGATGGAGGAAAGGGTGGAGAGCCGGCGCAGGGGAAAACCCTTGAGAACAAGGGGCAAAATGAAATTGCAGGAACTGGCGAATGAAGACGGTTACGGAGGGCGAGCGGAGAAGGCCGCTTCGGACTGAGACACATCCCAACATGGAACTTTCCGTGGCGTCCGTAAATGTGAGGAGCTTGAAGGGAAAGGGGAGAAGAGGAGCAATAATACAACTGCTACAGGCTACCAAGTGGGAGGTGGTCTTCCTCCAGGAATGCCACCTACCATACACCCTGGGCCGGGAGGAGCTGTTGGAGAGCTGGGATGGCTACTACTTTTGGTCCGGGAGTAATGAAAATCGATGCACGGGGGTGGTTACCCTCCTAGGCAGGAGGGGTATACAGATAGTCGGGTCCCAAGAGGTGATCCCGGGCCGCCTCCATTATGTGGACGTGTCTTATGGAGAGGCAGACCTGAGACTAATAAATGTGTACGCCCCCACGACGTGCACAGAAAGAGTGGACCTATGGAATAATGTAGCGACCCTACTCGTGACGAGACGGCAAGTCATAATGGGGGGTGATTTTAACTGCCCGTTGTGCCTGGCAGACCTATTATCGGTGGCTGGGAGGAGGAGGCTCGACCCTTCCTCTAGGAAGTTGAAGGAGCTGATAGAGGATTTTAAAATGACTGACACCTTCAGAAAGGTACACTCGGTGAGACCGGGATACACGTGGTCGGATAAGGGCGGTAGAACGCAATCACGAATAGATTTCATCTTTGTGTCTGCCAATGTGAAGGTGGATGGAGCAGACCTGGAACCCTTCCCATTGTCAGATCACAATTTGGTGAAGGCAAAGCTCGATATTCCAGGTGGCCTGAAGATGGGGAAGGGAACCTGGAAAATGAATGTAAGCCTGTTGGAAGACAGAAGGGTCGTGGAAGACTTTGTAAGGAAGTACGAAGACTGGACGACCCTGCAGGAATGCTTTGCCACGAGGGTGGAGTGGTGGAGCATGGTGAAGGGCCGTATAAAGGCCCTCTTCCAGACACATAGTAGAAGGAGGAGTGTAAACAGGGAACTGCAGCTGTGGAACGCTAGAATCAAGAAGAAGCACAGGTTACTTGAGCTGGGATTCCCGGTGGGTGAGGATATACGGAGATTGAAGGGAATGTTATCCTCGGTATTGGAGAAAAGAGTCAAACAAATGGCATACAGGGCAAGGGTCAGGGCAACGGAACAGGGAGAGAAATGTACGAGTTTCTTCTTTAAGAAATGCAAGGCAGGAGACAACACACTTAGGGAATTGGTGAGTCCGGTCAGAGGCAGGCAGGCAACGACAGAGGGTATGATAGAGATAGCGGAGGAGTACTATGGGGAGTTGTATGGGAGGAAGGGAACGGATAAGGGAATAAGGGAGGCACTACTAGGGGAGCTAAGACATGAGGTTAAGAACCCAGAGGTACTGGGAGGGAGGATCCAGATGGAGGAAGTGGAGGAGGCAGTGAGGAGGCAGAATAAGAATAGGACGCCAGGACTGGATGGAATTCCAGCAGAATTCTATATTACATTCTGGGATTTAATGAAAGGGGACATGCTGCAGATGTATAGGGAAATGCTGGAGGGCGGACTGGTGCCAGAAGAAATGTGTGAGGGGCTCATCACACTGATGTATAAGAAGGGGGACCGGAGAGAGTTGGGAAACTGGCGTCCAGTTACGCTCCTGAACTCGGACTACAAGATTATGGCAAAAATAGCTGCGACGCGCCTGGGGAAGGTGGTGGAGGGAGTAGTCGAACCCGACCAGACGTGTGCGGTGCCAGGAAGAAGGATTTCGGACTCCCTGATTTTATTAAGGGAGGCAATAGAGGTAGAAGGAGAGAGGGGATGCCCCCTAGGGCTTCTTAGCCTGGATCTTGAGAAGGCTTTCGACCGCCTCTCGCACGAGTATATGTTCGCAGTGTTGGAAAAAATAGAAGTGAGGGGACCCTTGGTCGATTGGGTGAGGCGTCTTTACCAAGGGCTCAAGACCAGACTACTGATAAATGGGGAGCTCTCGGGGACAATTCCAGTAGAGTCAGTGGTGAGACAGGGGTGCCCGATGTCCTCGGTTCTATTTGTAATGTGTATGGAACCCCTTGCACAGGCAATGAGAAACAATGAGGAGATTAAGGGAGTGACCATCCCCGGAAATAAGGAACAAGGGAAGGTGGCGCTATATATGGATGACGTAGTCGTGCTCTGTAGGGACGTGGCATCAGTGTGGGGGGCCATGAAGGAGACAAACCGCTTCGGCCTGGCCTCCGGCTTGAAGGTGAATGCGAGGAAGAGCGAATTGATGGCCTTCGGGGACCCGAGACTATTTGAGGGCTGGCCGCCTGAGTTGGGGAAAAAGATGGAGGAAGTCAAGGTCTTGAAAGTGTCTTTTTGCCGAGAGAGGTCGGCGGAACGAAACTGGGACGGGAGGATAAAGCAGGTAAAGGGACAGTTAGGCAAGTGGGCCGGGAGACGGCTCACGATGGAAGGGAGGATTCTGGTAGTGAGGGTGGTGGTTTTACCAACACTCAACTACCTCGCATATGTGTACCCGCCAGGTAGGAGGGAGGCAAGAATCCTAGAATCGCTGTTTCAATTCATTTGGGGAGGCGGGATGGATAGAGTGAAGAGGGTGGTGATGTGTAAACGCATCGAACGGGGGGAAGGGTGCCCCAAATATTGCACGTGTGCTGTCCTCAATTTTTGTGTGCAACACTTTGAGGTTATTCTTTTCCGAAGAGCCCCGGGGGAAGGCCGCTTGTTATTTAAGGTATCGCCTGATGTGGCTCTTGAGGGGGCTTGGGATGACCCAATTACCGGCGGGCACGCCCTTGGCCTGGCCACAAGGATGGCTGAATGCGGCGGTGGGTGACTACATAAAAGAGTACAATTTGAGTCGGAGAGGGGGACCGTGGAACTCCAAGGAGGTATTGGCCAAAGTAAACGAAGGGGAGGCCTGCGAGGGGGTGATGGGCGCGAAGAGGACTATGTACCGTCAAGTGTCAAGGAACACTTCATCAACGGCGCTCACAAAAGAACAGAGAGATCTGTCCTGGTTGGCGGTGTGGGATAGATTGGAGACGAGGGGCTTCATGTTTTCTCGCCGAATGGCACGTTCGCCCAAATGTCCGACGGGCTGCAACACAGATGAGGACGCGGTGCACGTCATGGTGAAGTGTCCCTTCGCACAGGAGGTGTGGAGACTGAGCAGTCCGCTGTTGTCCTGGTTTTACCCGTCGCAGGTGATAAGTCGGGACATTATGTGGGGAGTCTTAAGGGAGGTGCGGGGAGATGACAGAGATCGAACGTGGGCCATAATAGGCGCGACAAAGGAGGCCTTGTGGGGAGCTCGCAGAAAAGAGTTGGATGGGTCCCCTATATCACCGTTGGAGGTGTGCTACTGGGCGAGGAGGTTGCTAGAAAGGGTGATGGAAGTAGACCGGGTTAGGCTGGGATACAAGGCCGCAGGTGTGAAGTGGAAGTGGCCCCTACCCGGGGTGGGGTAGCGAGGGGACCGGCGGGTATAGGGAAGGGATAGTGAAGGATGGCCATGCACATTTTAGCCGGCCTGCTAAGTCGTGTGGGCGAGGAATGTACGTGTTCAATCGGGGGAAGGCAATGTGATGGAGCAGCGCATGGGTGAATGGTGGTGATGAATGTGAATAAGAGGAACGGGGTGGTGTGCGTTATGGCGGCGAGCTTTTTGTTGCATTGTATGTGGGTGGAGCCCGCGGATGTGACGGAGACTCGAAGGGGCCAACCGGGGCGCCCGGGAAGGAGTGGTTTTCAGTACTCTCTTTGGTTTTCCTTGTACCCGCTGAGAAGTTAATAAAAACCTTTAAATCGCAAATCGCAATTACCAGCGAAACGTCGTACTCAAATTGTAAATTGTTGTGGTTTCACGCTTCAACACACTGGTGGGCTAAAGCGGTGAACTAATTGTCTTTTGTCAACGTGACACTTTTTTACTGATTGGCCGTGTCGGGTGGTGGAGGGTTACGACACATTTATAAATAACGCGATCTAAACCCAAAAACGTTGATTATCAAGCGTTTGTTCTCAGAAATGTCGGATTAGCGATGATAACGTTACCGTGCGAGCCGCACAACGAGATGTCGCACGCGGCGTGACGCGTGACCGTCCGACAGTCCACGTGTCTAGGCCCGATTCTTTTTTTATTCATCTGGAAATCGGGAGCACCTACCTGCTGTGCACTAAGTTCACAAACAGGATCGTTTCCTGGAAGGCTGTAAAAAAGTTTTAAAGCCTACCAGTTAATTTTAGAAACAAACTGTATTTGAATAATCAGCGCTTGTTTGAAATGGTAAATCGAGTTGGAACTGCGATCGTCGCTGTGCCGCGCGTGCTTGAGTCCGCGGGAGCGCGCACATGGTCACCTGCGAGGGATGTTGTGGCCGCCCCACGTGATGGTGATCGTGTACTTCCCGGGCGCCGCGGGGCAGTACTTGAACTCGAAGACGCCATCGCCGATGTCTGTGCGCTTCACCGCCTCGTCCGTGCCACCTGCAGGAGAGGCGAGGGGAAGGAACGCCCATCGGGTCGTGAACTCTCCACCGTGACCCCCACTCTCTCCTCCGGATGCAGTCTCAATGAGTGGAGGCATGCAGTGGTCATGGTGATGGATGGAGAAAGAGAGAAAGGTATAAAAACCGAACCGGTAGCCGCCATTCACCACCAAGTGGCGGTGGATTCATCACAGCGCTTGTGCCAGGCTAGGTGCACATGGAGGCCGTCACGTGATTTGTGGATGGCTCGCGCTGCTGGCAGGATTTCACGGAACAGACCCGGGTGCCATGAGTTGACTGAGATGACTGGCAGGTGTACCAGCTGTGCCAAAATCGCTGCATTTTACCTGCCTGTCACTTTGCTAGTTGTTGCGAGCATTGCTTACGCACACACGCACAAGCGCATCCTTGGCCGCAAGCAGCTTAATTTTATTTGTCTCGTCGGCAGGGCGCGGCCACTCACGCGGGCCGCGGATGGTGACATCGAGCTCTTCTGTGCCGGCGCCCTTGCTGTGCACGTGGAAGTCGGCGTGTTCCTTGACGCACACTCCCTTGGACTGCAGCCCGCGACCCCACGCGCGGCACGCGCTCGGGTTGCAGGCTGCACACACAAACGAACACAAAAAACAATGATAAAGATCCCCCGTATAGCCTTAACAGCCCGTTGGGGCAAGTGCTGTTAGCAAGCACCTTTGAAGGCCGGCATGGCACACGAATGGGTGGGTTGCCAACACCAGGCCTGGCCAATTTTGTCTCCCCAGTGGTGATGTTTACACACCACACCAGGTGCTTATTTGAGGCTGAGTCGACATAGGGGAGGCCCAGGACCGGTTCAGATAATTGACACTGGTGTTGGCCGTGAGCGGGAATCGAACTCGGGTTGCCAGATTCGTAGCGCAGCGCGCTAACCGCTACATTACTGTTAGCACATGCACACACAGACGCGCACGCACGTGCACACACAAAGATCTCTCGTGCAGCCACGAAGCCAGGACTGCTAGCAAATGTTTTTTAAGCGCCGTGCCGGATTCGTGATGGTGGTGGCAGTATAATGATGATGGTGGTATTGGAGTTTGGTTGTTGTTCGCGATGGTGCTGGTGGTGTCTGTGGTGATGGTATTAGTGCTGATTGAGGTGGCTTTGGTGGCGGTGTTCGTGATGGTTGTTGGTAGCGCTGTTGATAACGGTGTACTGTTGGCACACACACACCCATCAGCTTCCAGGATTCGTGGAGGTCGGCCAATCCAGGAAAGACGCCAGGGTTGGTGGTGGCCGGTGACCTGGGCCCGTGGCACTGGATCCCACTGGAGATCTCCATCGCCAATGACGCCGCACGCAACGGTCAACGTCAAAGCGAAGTCCGACCTCGAGTGAACATTCAGGGCAACTGGTGCTCACCTCCAGTTTACAAGCCCTGAGGCGCTGGTGGATAATTCCACATTCCTTGTGGCAGGGGGTTGAGTCTATCCAGACGACAACTACATTTGACTTATCCCCACAAACCGGTGCTCGTTTTATTGACTCAGAGGATGATGGGCTGAGTGAACCACCAACCAGGCGTGAGCTTGTAACCTGGTTGCAGTGACTATACAGTACCTTTATACAGTAGTGTACTATAGAAGAGAAAATCCCAAACCCCAACCAAATTTAACACGTTCCCTGTCAATTACCACAGCGTGGCCTTAAGAAGAAAAGAATGAAACAGGTGACATTTTGGACAACGGCCCTTATTCCTATGCTACGATAGGGCCATTTTGCCCGAAACATCGCGTATCACACAAAGCGTTCCCTTATAAAGGCGATATTACAGGGTGATCCATTTATAGATACCCCCCCATTTTCAACATGACAATGCCATAGCCGACGGGTCTCATGTCTTAGCAGAGGAGGATATGCGAGTTAGCGTACAGACAAATAGAAAGAGTTTGGAGGAAAAAGTAGTACCGGTTATTTTTATGTTTGTTACTGTAGAAAGTGGGGCCGTCGGTAAGTGGATCGTCCGCGAAGGGCCCTCGTGGGCCATCTGTCAATGGATCGCCCACGACGGGGCCCCCTTTTGGGGGGCACTCTCACCTTGTGCAGGCCGGCCACCTTGGAGTGGTACACGACGGAGAAGGTGTGCCTCTTGTTGTTGTTGGGTGTCACCTTGGCCTAGCGGACGCACAAACAGACGACGAAGTGAGGCGGGGGTTGGGGACCCTGACGACCGCGGACACTGAGACCCCCTGGGCGCCAGGGTTACAGACAAGCAGGCCTGGCGCCCCGAGTATTTACACGCAGAGCACCGACCGCGGCATTGTTTACGATTATAACATTGCAAACGCCAGGCGCGCTGTCTTGCAACCGCCACTCACGACGGGCGTTAAGATCCCGTGAGGGCCCAACCGCGTGTCGCCGGCGTCAGGGTCTTGTTGTATATGTTGGGTGTGAAAATATTGATATGTTGTATGCGTGCGTGGGTGAAATTATTATGTTGTATATGTGGGTTATGAATATTCAGTGAAAATAATAATAATCAAATGAAATTTGGCCAAATGTGTAATTATCCGGAAATATATTAATTTATGTAATTATGCACATTTAATTATGCCAATTCGAGAGGTAATCGTAGTAATTATGCGAGTGGGTGTAATTATGATAATGCAAGTCGTTATGATAACCAGACCCCGCCTCGGTGACGAGGGTGGGTTATCGATCGGAATAAGGCAATTAATCGTATGCAGTTATGCAGGTGTGGTGTAAGTATACAAGATTAACTTAGATTAACTCGGCATCGTTGTCTAGGTTCGTCTTATTCTCGCTTATCTTTAGGTCCCCGGTTCACCCCGTTATCGCTTTAACATTTATTGAGTATGTGTTAGTGTGTTTATTAAGGTCACCAAGTTCAGATCTCAACGCAGAAGCAGATCTTATGCATAGACTTCAGGAAAGAATCACACAACCACTTCTGTATTAATCAATTTATTACTAATTCAACCTTAACTATGATATAGTATGCGAACTCTCAATCCCGGAACGTCAACACGGCATCAATACAGTATCATCAATGATTGTCTGATTTCACTTGACAACGGCACATGGATCCCGCGTAACGCGATGGTTGTTAGTGAGAGAGAGTCGTTAAAACATGCAAATACTATGCTAAGAAAACCTTAACGTTAATGAATGATTATACTTGAAAGATTATACGGCGATAAAAACACAATCAAAAACAGTTATTATTCTTAAAGGCACCAATCTCAACAGATACATCGGCAGGTTATCTGACAACAGAATGGCTCGGAGTAAGGACCTGCGACGGCGCTCCTTTTCCGAAGATCGTTATCTTATACAGACTTTACTAATTGGGGACCAGATCACCTGATAAGGATCTGGTGGGCCACCACTCCCCACGTGAGCGTTGCTCGGCGGAAGGAGGTGCCAAGAATCAATTCGTATTGATGGATCTGTTGGGAATTTATGCGATTAAGAGTACAGCCCACTAAATATTAAAGATAAAAATTACGAATACTCTTATAAATGACGGATGGCCATCACTCGGTCGTTGGGATGCCTTCACAGCCACGGACGGCTTATGGGTTCGAGTGTGTTTGAGTGGTAAGAGTGGTCTTGAATAGTCAATGTTCGGAGTCGGTTCTTTATGTCAAACAGACGCCTGGGGTTCGTGTGGTGAGGGGGCGGTGCGCGTCATACGTATTAGTCGCTCCTCTGTCACCGTGGTGAATTGGTTGGATGCCTGTTGATACGCTGTCGTAGTTCGGAACCCGGTCGGTAGGTGGCGCCCACAGCTCGCTCGCAGCGTCGTCGCCAAACCGCGATTCTCGCGGCAGCAGGGAAACCGACTCGGCAGAGGTTGGCCTGTCGCGGCCGAGTTGAGCTGTCAAGCGGGTCTTGCCCGCCTGCAGAGGAGACGGGGAGCCGCTTGAGTCGAGCCCCGAGAGCCGTCTGAACTCGGCTGAGTCCCAGAAGCTGAAGAGTCGAGCCGACCCGTTAGTCGCAGCTCGCCCTTGAGTCGACCCGCTCGGTCGAGCTGAAGATGAGTCGAGCCGACCCGCTCGGTCGAGCTCGCTCCGGAGCCGACCCGCTGGTCGAACTCGTGATGAGTTGACTCCCCTGGTCGAACTGGTTTCCAATGCTCAGGGTCCTTTCTTTTATGCCGAAAAATCCCTTTGGGTCCTGCCCACAAGGCGGGGTTTTCTTTTGATTTACTGTGTCAGGATTTGTCCGTGTGTAGGTGTGTTCATGTGTGTGTCCGTACGTCCGTGTGTCCTTGTGTGCATCACCCATGGTATTTTCCGTTGTCATACTCCCTCCATAAAATCCATGAGCAAACAATCAGATGCTACAAATTGCCTCGAAGTCGTCTCTCTGTCTGGGTGCACGACCTGGAGGGAGGGGCACACTCCCTCCGACCCTCACAGACGCACACAGACATGGTTAAAAAGTTTTAAATTAACATTTGTCCCTTACCATTTCCCAGTTATGATTCTGTATGTAGCCTAAGGTGTGTCGTTTCCCATCGTGGTGCTTGACCCAAGTGGAGGTGCCTCCCCGAGCACATACACACTCCCATCCCGCGCTGCGGGGATACAAAGACGGCCGGGATCTCCCTTTCTCTCCGACCCTGGGTTTAACATCGCTCTTTCATTATGTATTTTATTTCGACCTGGTGGTGATTTATCCCGCTATCCTGGCTTTTCATAAGTTTTACTTTTGTCTTTCATGCATAGGCTTATTATTATTAATTTATTTCCGATATCTTAGGTTAAGGGGTAAGTTTCTTGATCCTAGGAATTCGTATTCCTTGGTGTCTGCATGGTTATATAAGCGGAATATAGTTGACGGTGAATAGCGTTAACATTGATGTTATGTACGATATTATGTATTGTGATGTCATTAACTTAACTTGTTGGTCAGGCTTCACTGACATGAAGTTGCATTTCATAGCCTCGCAGGTTTTTGCCTCACTCTGTCTCTGCTCGCCGTTGTTGTTGCTGTCCAGCTGACGCCGTTAACTCAAGGCCTCATTAATTTCCGTCACTCCTTGTAGGTGAGGGCGGTTGAACCTTGGAGTCAGTTCTGGTTTTTGTCTGCTTGCTTTTTCTGATGTCCCCTGACCCCGGGAGTTATCATTCCTACTTTTATGGCCTGTCGAAGCCCGACTTGCTGTTGCTGGCTGGTGTGTTGTTCCTGGCTTTTTGCTTACGTTTGCAGTTCGCCGTGCTCTTAATTTCCTTCCCTCTTCAACCTTATATCGACTATTCGCTCCTGTCTGGGTGCGATTCAATTTTGACTTAGGAAGGTTCTGATTGTCATATGCTTTGGGTCGAGTTGTATTTTAAAGTATGGAAATAACATTTCATATTGACTTAATGATGGTGATGGTTCAGTAGGCGTAACTTGTGGCCTGGTTTAATTGGAGTGGGTGTGAATATCAATAACTTTAGCCTACCCTGTTGTTAAATTCTGACTTTAACGTTACTTTAATAGCAATACAGAATAATTGAGCTTTTCGACTTAACTAGGCGAACGCGAACTTTTGGTGACCTCCGCAGCCTTGTTATTCAGCTGAGTCTGCATCCTTGATATACAACGCTCTTATTCGTCTCACTGTGGTCATCCAACCTTCTGCTCTGGGAGTGTTATTCTTAATTTCAGGTCAAAGGCCCCCTCACGTTCAGACGCGCAGGGTTGTTAATCAGCTCCCTCCCCTGTGCACACAGCGTTGCTGACCCACTTCATTTGACCACTCACCCTGGATTTAATAATTTAATTCCTTAAAACCATGCAGGATGGTTGGCTTTTTGCCTTAATTATGTCTGGCTGACTCTCCCACTGTCTCTGCCGCCTGCACGAGTGACATATGCCCGTTCATCAGGCCCCCTCCTTCCTTGAAGCAAGGTTGCAAATTCTGTCATCCTAGCCCTCCTCCAGTTCATTACTTAACAACACCTGGTTTTTGCAGCCTGCTGCTTTTTGGGGTGTTTTCATTCATTATATATCAAGTAAAAAGATAATATATAAAAATATCAAGTTTGGAAGAAGGCTCAGGATACAACAGTCTGGACCAACACGAAGATGCCCCCCCCCCGTGTGACCTTGAGACCATTTAAGGGGGCAAGGGCTGTCGGCGAGCAATACCTATGAAGGTCGGCACGGCACACGAGGGGGTGGGTGGGTCAGCGACCAAGCCCGGCCGCCTTTGTCTTCCTGTGTTTTGCGCACAGCACCAGGTCCGCGGGGCGCGTCACCTCGTTACCCGAGCGCTCGATACCTGCCCGCCGGTCACATTGTCACCGCCGTCGTTATCCACGCCTTCGCCCGATGTCATCGTCATCGCCATCATCTTTGTTTTCGTCCACATCGTCATTACCGATGTCCTCGTCATTGCTATCAGTATCGTCACCATCATCATCATCATTGCCAGCATCACTAACCGATATTATTGTTCCCATTACCACTATCGTCACCGCATCATTTAAACATTCATATTCATCATTGCCACCATAATCGTCATTATTATTGTCAAATCACTCATTATCGTTGCCACTTTGTCATTACCATCATCATCATCATAACCAGTGGCGGCTCCTGCAAAATCTCTCAGGGGGGGCAAATGTCTGGATGATTGATAAGGATAAGGTCCACCCATGCAAAGAATAAATTAACAGCTTAAGCATGTAAAGGTAACTTCACTTCTTTAATATTAATGAAAAATAAAGTGACTCTTACAATACATCTTATTTGTTTATATACTCACTATTAAAACAAACCACTCAAGTTTATTTTATTAAAGATTCCACTAGGTGGCGATAAATTATATTGTTGGATGAAACGTGCTTACGTATGATGACGTTAGCACGTATGATGACGTAAGCACGTTAGTGCATGCCCTCCCGGAAGCCATAGAGATTGCATTGCAGCGCCCCCGTTCGAAAAAAAACATCTTTGAATGTAAGTCTATGGGGTCACTCGGGGCGATTCTCAGCCGTAGTGAAATCGCCCAAAAAGAGGCGGTACTCCACAGAACGTGACATGACGCTGATTGGACTATATCCAGAGGCTGACAGTGACGGCTAGCGTGACTCTGTGGTTGAATGACATTGGTGGTGCGTCGCCCAATCACCCTAATGAAGAAACCGCCCCTGATCATAACCATTACTTATCTTGATGAATCATCATTATCACCATTACGATCATCATTACCATCATCATCACAACCATCATTATTGTCATCATTCTCATCAGCATCATCAATGACCACTTTCATCGGAGTCATATTCTCTATCACCATCACCACTATACTCGTCACCAAGTCATCTGCAGCATCGTTACCACGCGGTGCGGCGAGTGTGTGTAGCAGCAGCACACCTGGCCCGAAGGCCTTCACGCTGTTGGGGTCGATCTTGGGCCGGAGGGGGGGCCCCTGGCTTCAGCTTGGCCTTGGAGAACTGCGACAGGTAGGTCATCACCGAGTGCTCGTCCACATTGGGGTCGACGAGCTCCTCCGGGGCGATTACCTAGGTGGGGGGCAGATCGAGGTGAAGGTCATGTGGAGGCCACCCAAGCATTTATAGTGCTACAGGCGATTATTATTATTAGTATGTGCGTGCGTGTGTGAGTCCCATGACTGTTTTTCAGGAGGGTGCTGCCAAGTTTTTGTAATCGAGTGGCGAGAATTGCTGCTGCTTCGTGTGATCCAAATTTAGTGATTTGAAGGTAATTTTAAAATATGGCAAATAATATGAATCGCGACGCCGCCACACAATGGCCTACTCGCTTCGAATGATAAGGGCGCGAATTTTATAGTGAACACAGCATTAAAAACCAGGGAGGCCTGCTAGATTGGAACCACAAACCTCTGCAACAAACTGGGCTATTTCACCACCCAAAAACACATTGGATGGTTCGACTGACTCACTGACTGATCCACTGACCGACTGGCTGACAAACTGACTAACTTTCTGACTCAATGACTAACAAATTGACCGACTCACTGACTCACCGACTGATTGACTAACTGACCGACTCATTGACTCGCCTGTTACAGAAAACAAGAGTGGCTCAGCGCTGCTGGGTCTGCGCATATCGAGCGAGCAGCCCAGCGGCTACCACAGTTGCGAGATGTTAACTACCTCGTCTGATAAATAGGAGATCGCCGGTTCAATCCCAACCCCGTCACCTGTATATTTGGAGTTTGCATATTCTCCCCCTGGTTGCGTGGATTGCTCTCCGGGTCATCTGGTTTTCCCCTCCACATTTAGAATCAACGTGCGTTTTAAAGTATTTGGCTGCTATACATTTCCACGTGAATAGCCAATTCGTTGAGCTGTGATTTGTGACCAGGTCGCTTCTGAAAAAGAACTGTATAGCTCAGTGGGCCTTACCTGGTAAAATAAAAAAAAATGTTTTTAGTTTGGTCGCCAGGTGAGCTCACCGGTGGGACGCCGAGCCAGTCATCCGCCTGCTGCATGGCCTCCCGAGCATTGTCCACTGGCTTGTTGGGGTCCCAGGACTGCCAGTCGGGGCACAGGCCTTCTGTTGAGGCTGCTGTCACCCGGGTCCTCCCCCGGCGGGGGGATGACCAGAGGGGAGCTGCCGCCTCCGGATTCTTCACGATTATTATTATGAACAGTCCGAGCATGTGGGACCCTGGGCTCTCCCGACACCCAGCCCGGCACGCGGAGAGAAGTGGAGGTGCGGGAGGGGGTGTGTGTGGGAAGGTGGCGGGTCGCGGTGACAGCTGGGCCAAGACGAGGTTATAATTGGTATTGGCCGTGGCTGGCATGACCTCACGGGGTATTGGGAGGTTGTGGGGAGGCGGAGTGGGGGGAATAGGAGGGAGATTGAGTTACGGAGGCCGCAGCAGGACTCGGAAGGCCTCCCGTCACCGTCGACGACGACGTTCGTCTATCGTACGGGCAGAGCGGCGGCGCAGCGGTTGGCACAGCGGTTGGCGCGCCGCTCCTCGACGGAACAGGCGACTCGAGTTCGACTCGCAGCCGCGGCCGACACACCAGTGGGAAACGATCCCTCACGACCAATGAGTTGTGAAATCTCTGCTTGACTGGAGACGGAGCGATGGCACCATCTCGTGTGCAGGAGTCAGATGGATGAAATGCTCTTACAGACGTTCACATCCGGCCAAATGTACTCTTATTCAACCCAGCCTCTCTCTCCCCCACTCTTCCTCCCTCTCTCCCCCACTATCTCCCTCTCCCCCACTCTCTCCCTCCCTCTCCCCCACTCTCTCTCCCTCCCTCTCCCCCACTCTCCCTGACGCCGAGTCGACCTATGGGGAGACCCAGAACCAATTCAGATAATCGTCATTGGTGTTGGCCGTGAGCGGGAATTGAACTCGGTAGGCCAGGTTCGTAGTGCAACGCGCCAACCGTTACGCTACCACTCCCCGTACATGCATGCAGTGCACACACCTGTAAATTTTTAAACAAACTCTCATGCCTTCATTGGCCCAAACCCATCTCCATAATTTCCATGATTTTTAAATAGGACCCTATGTATAACGGTAAAAGTATCGTTGTAATGCATATACACAATAACAATTGTCACTAAAAGAGCGACACTAACAGCGCACGCAGTTTAAGGCAACAAAGATTTATTATATTCAGTTTTCACGGATACAACAAACCAAACGCTTCTGAACAATATTAATTCCAACAAACTGGCATGCAAGGAAAATCTAAATGTTTAAAGACAAACGATCGTGTTTTCGAACAGCGAAGAACCAGCTTGTTTCCATAAAAGCAGGCATCAGCCGGGAGCTTCTGCAAGGTGGACATGGAGCAGATCCACTCCGACGCAAATGTCTAGACAATAAGAATCGTCCCAACTTGTTAACAAAGATATCCCTGCTACAAAAGACGCAGGCAATGTAACGCAACTAATCAATGCAGCATCCACCACCACCACCACAGTACTGCCAAGTCTCACTGCGCCCATCCAGACATCGCATTGACGCCAGAGCGCGCGTGCCGCCGTGCACGTTGCCAACCCCTTTGGATTTTAAAACACGCATCGAGTGACGAATGCGTGCCATATGAAGCGCAATAAGATGCGCCCAAACAGCTGTACTCAAAACACGATTTCAAACTCGCATCGTATTTTCATTATCACAATATCAGTGAGCGCAAACACGTAGGGCTACTTGATGGTCAAGTCACCGATTCTACACGAAAAGGCGAAACGTACTATAAACAGTCGAGTATATTCTGATTGGGTTGTGCGGCATATTATAGAGTGCCTAGTGAGCTGACATTTCTGGGAGTGGATCATCTTCAGACCAGAGAAAGCATTAACTTCTGCTACAAACTCGCACTAAACCACACGATTATCATCTCAGAAAACACCGCAAACACGACCGCCTATCTTCGGCGTCACCATCATCATTACCATCACATCATCACCACCGGTGGTGTCATCATCATTACTATCAAGGCGAGCGTGCGAGCGGGTTCAACGATGACGATACTTCGAGTTCATTTTCCCCGACGACAGACGGTGGGTGTGGAGGATTTGCTTGCGCTGGGGCTCTCGCGCCGTGGGGCAGTGCGAGATGGTGTGGGCCCAGTCTCCACTCGCGCCGCACAGCGGGCACGAGTAGGCGCGCATCACAGGGCACTGGACGCGGCCGTCGGCGTCCTTGAGCGCGTGTGACGAGCAGGTCCTGACCGAGGCCCCGTTACTGTAGCAGAAGGCGCAGCGGATGGCTCTCTTCGCCGCACGGTCAGCAGCACGAGTCGAGCCACCGTCACGGGTTGAGTCAGAGGCACGGTTCTGCCCACTGGCACGGGTCGACACAGCGGCACGGGTCACGTCAGCAGTACTCGCTGCCGCGATCTGCTGGCCCCACTTCATGAGTTGACTCTCCTGCAGCTTCTGATGTTGCCTCTCCTGCTGTAGCTGCTGCTGCCTTTCCAGCAGCTGCCGCCAGTCACAGACCGGCTCGCTATTCCTCGCAGGTGGGAACTCAAAACAGCAGTGCCGTCGCTGCTGCTGTTGGCCATGTGGTGGTGTTAGCCCTGGCAACGAACGACTCTCGTTGAAAATCGTGTCCAGTGTTAACGGTTCTGGTGATGGAAATCGTGGTGGTGATGGTTGTCGGCGTGGTGCTGCAATTGGTGACCACGTGAACTGCTCCTGCGGGAAGAGCTGATACTCTCGGGGCTGCTGCTGCAGATCCTCACCATGGAGGTGATGGCGACTCTGCAGGGTACCGTTTCCGGACGAAGGCGACGTAAAGTCGCCTCCGCTGCTGCGGCCGTGAGCGTTCATCATTCGCGGTGTCGGCTGGCCTTGGCTTTGCTGCGCGCTGCTACTCACAGAGCTGTAGCTGCTGCGCAAGTATTCCATGAAGGAGTCGCTGTTGGAGTCACCGCCAATTCTGTCGCCAACAGCAATTATCGAGCAGCGGAGAGCGCCTGACTCACCACTGCCACCGAGCAATGAAGGGGATGCACCGACTGGGCACGCGTTAACTTCTGCGGAAACTTAAATTCGCGTCTAATCTTGTATAGTCGTCCAAAGCCCCGCCCACAGCTGTTGACTTAAAATGAATCACGTGTCGGGTTTAATTGGAGTTCAAGTTAAAGGCGCTTGCAAGTAGGGTCATCTAAGGTGACAGGAACTGCTGATTGCGCCACCGTCACAAGATGCCAAACAATGCAGGGTGGCCTAAAAGTTAGCACACGGGGATATTTAATTTATTTTAACATTGACATAAAAATGTTATTCTTTAAGTGAATATTGCATCTGTTATAATTATTTGTATCTATGTTTCCTCCTCCTGCGGGGTCACCTCAAATCTGGCCCGGAGCTTGCAGTGTGTACATATCGCTACTGGGCATGGTGCTGGTCAACCCACCCCTCGTGTGTCGTGCTGGTCTTCATGATGTGCGACTCGTTAATAGTATTTCCCGAACAGCCTAAGGCTATACGGGGGATCTTTGTCTTTGTAGTCAGAGCCAGCGTCCACGTGACATTGGCACAATGATACCAGACAGCCTGGCGCCAAAAATTAATTAAAGATCCAATCGAGATATATTGCACGAGACCCTTACTGCATGCTCGCCACGTGTTTCAATTTATACGACTAACATTTTTATTATCGCGTAAATTATTTCGCGATCTAACCGAACAAACTACGTGTTAAACTCGCATGGTTTTTTTAAGCATTCGAACCCTTCTCGATGTTGTCGTCCATACCCCCCACTGCCCCCACCCGAGTTCACAGCTACAAAGTTTGCACACAGACCCCCGTCCTTCCCCCACGGCCACATTATCTGAGCGATAGACATCCACGGAAGTACACCGGCCCCTCCCCCACCTCTGTGTCCCTAGAAATCGGAGGAAGTTCCTCGCGCTGCTTCTTTACACACAACCGGACCGATACGACGGCCGTCCCTATCACTCCAACAGCAAAATCCCCCGTTTCAATTTCAGGTTGAAATTCTAAATCCGAATGCGCGGGGAAAATATTTGTTTTTGCGATTTTAGTCGACAAGCCAAATTGTATTAAAGAAAAGATTTGGAGTGTCCAAAAAAGTGGAGGAGTTCATGTTTCTCAGTGGAGGTTAATGGAAAGCCAACAGGGTTGATCTGCACACAGTAAATAAGATAACAAGAACCCAGTCCACGTGTTTCGAACTTCGATGGGGCGGTTTAAACAGGCATCACGGAACGAGCAGCCGAAGCACTCAGTAGCTATACAAATTATTTTATTTCATTCGTGTGTTTTGACATTACCTGGGTTTTTGACGTGAATTTAGTTATGCCGTTTTTATACAGCCGATGTTCGGTAAATCAATACCGTTTTTTTTTATTAATCGTCTTTTTCATAGGCACAGCGGTGTGTCCCTACGGGAGGCGCATTTGAATCCAAACCAGCCCGCAGTACAGTAGTAGGCACTGTACTGCAACAAACGTGGACTACCCACTGCTGGCTTAAAGGTCTCATGGTTGCCATACTTTACGCCTTTGATATCAGAATCAGACAGCGATGACAAATGCGTTGGGAGTTGATAATGTTGAACTTCGTTCGCACCATACGTAGCCAACCGTGCTAATCGGAGGTGCGACATGAACACAGCCCATCAGACACAAGTGTTCATGCGCAGCCTTTGTCAAATGCACTGCTCATTGCCAGAGGTCGCAACCGGGTGCCCGATACCCGTACCCTACCCGATACCCGGCTACCCGTACCCGGCCGGGTACGGGTGCCCGTTTGCGACCCTGGTGCGGCCGGGTACGGGTACGGGTAGACCGTGAGTCACTGGTGAGTAACTTTGTCACTCATTTCCCATCGTCTTGTCTCTTCTCACAATTCAAGTTCCTAGAATCAATCCAACCGCGCCTGCAACATGGCTTCATCCCAGAGGTCGCAATCAGGTACCCGATATCCGTACCCTACCCGTACCCGGCGGGGTACGGGTAGGGTACGGGTACGGCCGGGTACGGGTACCCGTTTGCGACCCTGGTGCGGCCGGGTACGGGTAAGGAATCAAAACCCGTTTGCAACCTCTGCTCATTGCACACGAGGCTTCTTCCTAGGCAGTTGTCTGGGTTCTAGCATTGACACAGGACCTCAGCGGCGTCTACAGGCCACCTCCACTGCGATATTAACCTATCGATGTGTTTATAATAAATCTATGATCTTATCTGATAAATTACAGCTGAAATAACCAGTGTGCAAATATGATTGAGTAGAGTTTCATTGCAAGGTCCTCAATGTTGTCGCTCAGGGAGTGCCAAACGTGTGGTGGTGGTGTGGTTGGAGTGGATTGGGCTTTCAGATGAGAGTGGACTTGTCAATGACCGGTACCAGAAGTGTCAAGATCGGCTTCTGTGGAGGAGGCTCGTGAAGGACGCTGCAGGGCAGTTGGCAGGAGTCGCCCTCTAGCAACAGCGGAGGACAGAGGAGCAATGCTCACAACAATGAGCAGAGCGCTGGGCAGCTAAAACACAGCAAGTTGGCATAGTGGGTAACACAGGTGATGCATCTGCCAGCCATCTCAGTCAAGCAACCCATGGCACCTGGGTCTGTCCAGGGACCTCCTGCCAGCGAGCCTGCGACACTTCACGTGGCCTCAAAGTGCACCTAGCCTGCGCAGTGGTGATGTTGCGGTGGAGCGTCGCCCGTGGTTGCACTGTGGTGACTGCGGCAATCGCCACTCCGCCACGGGTCACCTCTCAGCATCAGCAGCCTCTGCTTGGGAATTATCCACTCAGAGACGACGGGGCAGTGTGGCCTGAGCAAATGCCCCGAGATAACAATGGACTCGGGTTGGGTGGCATTTATTTAATACTAGCGGTAAGTACCCGGCGTTGCCCGGGCAAAAAAGACAGACACACATTGAATTACACACAGACATCGACCCACACACATAGAAACACATCGACTTACACGCACACACATATATATGGACTCACACAGACAGACATCGACTTTAGGTACACACATCGAGTTACACACGCACATCGACTCACACACACACATAGACTTACACACACACACACATTGACCTACACACACATATGGACTTACAAAGACACACTTATCAACAGAGGCCGATCTTGCCACCGCTGGTACCAGTCATCGACAAGTCAAGTCAGCTCCACATCCTCCTGGAGCACATCACTCCATCTCTTCTCTAGCCCCCTCGATCCAGCGGTGGCTGGGCATGCGGGCTACATGGCCCAGCCAACGCAGCCTTGCCTGCTGTAGGAGGTCACCAATGGGACTTGGTTAAACCCAGGATTGATCGTAGGCAGGCCAGCCTAAAGGTTTCTAACCGGCAAAGATGTTCCATTAGGGGGGTGCACGTTTCGCAAGCGTAGAGAAGGGAGGTAATTACCGTGGCCGAGAAGACCTGGAGCTTCATGCGGAGCGAAAGACCAGGTAGCTTCCACACAGCATAACGCAGCCGATGAAAAAATAATGGTGCTCGACTGATTTGGAGTGAAACCTCTGCTGTTAAACCGGAGCTGGTCCTGAGCACACTGCTCAGGTATGGGAAACTCTCCACTCTCTGCACAACTGCCGCATCACCAATTGTGAGTAGTGAGGGTGGATTGTCCGATGGTACAAAATACACAGGCAGGTGCTTAGTTTTGGTGGGGCTGATGGTAAGGCCCCACCTCTTAGTGGCAAGCTCCAGGTTCAGCAGCAGTGCCTCCAAGTCCTCCTCTAAGTGAGCAGCAATCACCAGAGCATCGGCATACATAACATGGTTGAGCAATAGGGAGCCATCCCTTGACCACACCCGGGCATCGATCAGCCTCCCATTGTATCTGTACCATATGGTAATTCCTGCGGTACAGCCATTGAAGGCTTCACGAACTACGTGGTCAAAATGTAATGCGGGCGAAAACGGCTTCGCGGATATGACGTCATGGGGGGAGGAGTTAGGTCACGTGGGTGAGAGGGGTGAGGTCTTAAGGGAGAGATACCGGAAGAGACGAGAGAGTGTGGGAGACAGAGTTAGAGTGAGGCCACGCAGGGCGGAGGTCGAGGAGTGGCGAGATCGCCACACACACGGGGGAGTAAGACTTGGCACCGTCGGCCAGCGGTGACCAAGCGCAGAGGAACGACGGGCAGCAGTGGAGCTGCAGTAAGAGCAGCGATGGAGCTGCAGTGAGCGCAGCCGGAGGACTGCACAAGGGGTCTGCAGCGGGGCTGCAGAGGTGTGGAGGCTACGGGAGCGAGGGCAGCTACGGAGCTCCCAAGGGGAGAGCTCTGAGCGAGGGCCGTGCGGGAAAAGTGTAAGAACCCGAATAAAGGACAACGGAGACAGAACCAGGATCGAGTCCCTTATTACACTGGTGTCAGAAGTGAAACGGCATGTCAAAACAGCTCAGAAGAAAGAATATTCCTGCGCCATCGTCTGCTACAACATCCGACGACGACGACCTTCCTCGGGCAGTCGACCTACCTGCGATGGAGGAGGAGATCCGTGCGGGAACAAGCGCGGGTCCGGGAGTCGAAGAGGTCGCCGCGTCGGTGGACCCGTCTGCACCTGTGGACGCGGATTGGCGATGGAGGCAGATGGCGGCGCAGCTGGAGACGCTGAAAATCGTGCTCGCGCAATTGTGCGGGCTCGTCACGCCGAGGACGGCGTTGGGGGGAGCCGATGGAGGTCCGCAGGTCGCTGCCTTGCCTCCGCTGTCGGCGCCAATGACCACGCGGCAAGAAGACGCCATTTTGGGCGTGGCAGGAGAAGAACGGCGGGAAGCCGCCATCTTGCGCTCTCCGCGGCGAGAGGCCGCCATCTTGAACACGCGGCGATGCGACGCCATTTTGAATATGCCGCCTGGTGTGTCATCGGAGGAGGACAGTGCAACAAGGAGTCGCAGTCGTCATCTCACGACCGTCAAAGAATTCTCCATCGGGGGCGATTGGAGTGCTTTCGCCTGCCGATTTCTGGCGGCGGTACGCTCAGCGAGGTGGACGGACGCTGAGGCGTTGGAGGTTTTACCGACTCTTCTCGATGACGAGTCGGTGAGATTCTTCCACTCCATCAAGGCGGAGAAGAAGAAAACATTGAGAGGAGTTTTCGATGAGATGGCAGATGCATATAAGCCACCGGATGACGCTCATCGCCGGTTTGTTCAACGTCAGCGAGCACCCGAGGAGTCGCCGGTGGCATACAGGGGTGCGGTATTGGAGTTGGCCATGGCTGCATACCCGGAGACGGAGCCTGACCTGCTCGAACCTCTCATCTTGGGTAAGATGCTCGAGCTGTCCCGGGATTTGGGGATTCCTATGCCGGTGTGTGGCCACGAAAAGCTTACGTCCCGGGCGGCCGCTAAATGTCTTGATGCCCAGTTCAACCTGCGCAGTTGGAAGCAAGTCACGGCGTGGACGGGGGGACCCATCGTCGAGGGAGGTGCCGCGGGTTGGGATCCCAAGAAGGCGGTGTACGTTCCTGACGGGGGGGACCCGCAGGAGCTGACAGCCGCCTCTGCTCAGTGGTAGGCCCGCAGTACGCCGGGGCCGCGATCTGCGCCACCGCCACGGGAGCATCGGGACGGGGTGCTTGCGGCGCGGCGTAATAACATCCACTGCTTCCGCTGCGGCCGTAAAGGCCATTACGCCAGGGACTGCTGGGCCCGCGTCCCGGGTCCGCCCCAGCAGGAGGCCTCGTCAGCGGACGTGCCACGGAAGGATCCTCCAGGACAGGCAAGTCGGTGCGCACCAGACTTGACACCTCACTCATCACCGTTGTCGTGCGATCCGGGTGTTGTTAATAACGGGGGGAAGCCATCGACTGGGCCACGTCGCTCGGTAACGCAGTGGCGTAAATTGGCACGGCGGGTCGTCGAGGCTGCTACTGGCTCGTCCACCGTACCTGGTTCTATACAAGGGGTGGATGTACGTGTGTTAGTGGATTCCGGGGCGTCCGCGACCATTATATCGGATGTCATTTTCCATCTGTTGAACATCCCACCTGAGGCCGTGCGTCCGGTATACGATTCTTGCGTCGCTGCCAACGGGGGTAGCATGGGCATTGTGGGCCAGGTGGACGCTACAATATCTATCGGGGGAG
The DNA here is from genome assembly GCF_965212315.1 of Lampetra planeri. NCBI lineage: Eukaryota > Metazoa > Chordata > Hyperoartia > Petromyzontiformes > Petromyzontidae > Lampetra > Lampetra planeri. The sequence continues at coordinate 13,636,946 of NC_136123.1, read as the reverse complement.
TGTCGGCCTCGGGAATTGTGTTAATTTCGAGGTCCCTCGCGGTTCCTTGCTTATTGGGAACTGACTTCCTGGCCAAGATGCCCATTCTTAATTTAGGAGCTTTCGTGACTGCAGGAATTATTCTTTGGTTTTTTTCGGTTAAGTCACGTCTAAAAATAAAATAATAAATTAAAATAACATATTACGACGTTTCGATTGCCACACAAGCAATCATCATCAGGTATAAAAGAAATAGCAACAAAAATCTAACTAGAAAACTATAGACAGACATACAAGCAGACAGACATCACAACGGCACACAGAGAGAGGACACAAATCGGCACAAAGAGAGGGGTCGTTTCTGTGACGGTCCCTTAAATATAGAGAGGGGGGGCGGGGACGGAGAGAGGGAGGGGGCAGAGAGAATTAGCATATCAATGAGTGTACGGCAACGTACTGCTGTTGCAAGTAAGATGACAATGTGGAACGGGCACGCAAAATTGAAAACGGGCACGCAAAATTGAAAATTAGGAGACAGGCACACGAAAATTAAATAACCTAGCAAAATATCGAAATGTGATGTAATACAACACAGAGAGTCGGTTAACACACAATTAACGCATAGCCTGGTTGATTACGTGTTTCAAAATTTGCTAAGTTAGAATTTTAAGTGTGAAAATTCCAAAGAGAGGACACAGGCAGAGAGAACAAATAGTCAGAAAGAAAAAGGATAAGCTTAAAACTTCCCCGTAGAAGTGGTTCAATCTTAATTTAGGAGCTTTCGTGACTGCAGGAATTATTCTTTGGTTTTTTTCGGTTAAGTCACGTCTAAAAATAAAATAATAAATTAAAATAACATATTACGACGTTTCGATTGCAACACAAGCAATCATCATCAGGTATAAAAGAAATAGCAACAAAAATATAACTAGAAAACTATAGACAGACATACAAGCAGACAGACATCACAACGGCACACAGAGAGAGGACACAAATCGGCACAAAGAGAGGGGTCGTTTCTGTGACGGTCCCTTAAATATAGAGAGGGGGGGCGGGGACGGAGAGAGGGAGGGGGCAGAGAGAATTAGCATATCAATGAGTGTACGGCAACGTACTGCTGTTGCAAGTAAGATGACAATGTGGAACGGGCACGCAAAATTGAAAACGGGCACGCAAAATTGAAAATTAGGAGACAGGCACACGAAAATTAAATAACCTAGCAAAATATCGAAATGTGATGTAATACAACACAGAGAGTCGGTTAACACACAATTAACGCATAGCCTGGTTGATTACGTGTTTCAAAATTTGCTAAGTTAGAATTTTAAGTGTGAAAATTCCAAAGAGAGGACACAGGCAGAGAGAACAAATAGTCAGAAAGAAAAAGGATAAGCTTAAAACTTCCCCGTAGAAGTGGTTCAATCTTAATTTAGGAGCTTTCGTGACTGCAGGAATTATTCTTTGGTTTTTTTCGGTTAAGTCACGTCTAAAAATAAAATAATAAATTAAAATAACATATTACGACGTTTCGATTGCAACACAAGCAATCATCATCAGGTATAAAAGAAATAGCAACAAAAATATAACTAGAAAACTATAGACAGACATACAAGCAGACAGACATCACAACGGCACACAGAGAGAGGACACAAATCGGCACAAAGAGAGGGGTCGTTTCTGTGACGGTCCCTTAAATATAGAGAGGGGGGGCGGGGACGGAGAGAGGGAGGGGGCAGAGAGAATTAGCATATCAATGAGTGTACGGCAACGTACTGCTGTTGCAAGTAAGATGACAATGTGGAACGGGCACGCAAAATTGAAAACGGGCACGCAAAATTGAAAATTAGGAGACGGGCACACGAAAATTATATAACCTAGCAAAATATCGAAATGTGATGTAATGCAACACAGAGAGTCGGTTAACACACAATTAACGCATAGCCTGGTTGATTACGTGTTTCAAAATTTGCTAAGTTAGAATTTTAAGTGTGAAAATTCCAAAGAGAGGACACAGGCAGAGAGAACAAATAGTCAGAAAGAAAAAGGATAAGCTTAAAACTTCCCCGTAGAAGTGGTTCAATCTTAATTTAGGAGCTTTCGTGACTGCAGGAATTATTCTTTGGTTTTTTTCGGTTAAGTCACGTCTAAAAATAAAATAATAAATTAAAATAACATATTACGACGTTTCGATTGCAACACAAGCAATCATCATCAGGTATAAAAGAAATAGCAACAAAAATCTAACTAGAAAACTATAGACAGACATACAAGCAGACAGACATCACAACGGCACACAGAGAGAGGACACAAATCGGCACAAAGAGAGGGGTCGTTTCTGTGACGGTCCCTTAAATATAGAGAGGGGGGCGGCGACGGAGAGAGGGAGGGGGCAGAGAGAATTAGCATATCAATGAGTGTACGGCAACGTACTGCTGTTGCAAGTAAGATGACAATGTGGAACGGGCACGCAAAATTGAAAACGGGCACGCAAAATTGAAAATTAGGAGACAGGCACACGAAAATTAAATAACCTAGCAAAATATCGAAATGTGATGTAATACAACACAGAGAGTCGGTTAACACACAATTAACGCATAGCCTGGTTGATTACGTGTTTCAAAATTTGCTAAGTTAGAATTTTAAGTGTGAAAATTCCAAAGAGAGGACACAGGCAGAGAGAACAAATAGTCAGAAAGAAAAAGGATAAGCTTAAAACTTCCCCGTAGAAGTGGTTCAATCTTAATTTAGGAGCTTTCGTGACTGCAGGAATTATTCTTTGTTTTTTTTCGGTTAAGTCACGTCTAAAAATAAAATAATAAATTAAAATAACATATTACGACGTTTCGATTGCAACACAAGCAATCATCATCAGGTATAAAAGAAATAGCAACAAAAATCTAACTAGAAAACTATAGACAGACATACAAGCAGACAGACATCACAACGGCACACAGAGAGAGGACACAAATCGGCACAAAGAGAGGGGTCGTTTCTGTGACGGTCCCTTAAATATAGAGAGGGGGGGCGGGGACGGAGAGAGGGAGGGGGCAGAGAGAATTAGCATATCAATGAGTGTACGGCAACGTACTGCTGTTGCAAGTAAGATGACAATGTGGAACGGGCACGCAAAATTGAAAACGGGCACGCAAAATTGAAAATTAGGAGACAGGCACACGAAAATTAAATAACCTAAGAAAATATCGAAATGTGATGTAATACAACACAGAGAGTCGGTTAACACACAATTAACGCATAGCCTGGTTGATTACGTGTTTCAAAATTTGCTAAGTTAGAATTTTAAGTGTGAAAATTCCAAAGAGAGGACACAGGCAGAGAGAACAAATAGTCAGAAAGAAAAAGAATAAGCTTAAAACTTCCCCGTAGAAGTGGTTCAATCTTCATTTAGGAGCTTTCGTGACTGCAGGAATTATTCTTTGTTTTTTTTTCGGTTAAGTCACGTCTAAAAATAAAATAATAAATTAAAATAACATATTACGACGTTTCGATTGCAACACAAGCAATCATCATCAGGTATAAAAGAAATAGCAACAAAAATCTAACTAGAAAACTATAGACAGACATACAAGCAGACAGACATCACAACGGCACACAGAGAGAGGACACAAATCGGCACAAAGAGAGGGGTCGTTTCTGTGACGGTCCCTTAAATATAGAGAGGGGGGGCGGGGACGGAGAGAGGGAGGGGGCAGAGAGAATTAGCATATCAATGAGTGTACGGCAACGTACTGCTGTTGCAAGTAAGATGACAATGTGGAACGGGCACGCAAAATTGAAAACGGGCACGCAAAATTGAAAATTAGGAGACAGGCACACGAAAATTAAATAACCTAAGAAAATATCGAAATGTGATGTAATACAACACAGAGAGTCGGTTAACACACAATTAACGCATAGCCTGGTTGATTACGTGTTTCAAAATTTGCTAAGTTAGAATTTTAAGTGTGAAAATTCCAAAGAGAGGACACAGGCAGAGAGAACAAATAGTCAGAAAGAAAAAGAATAAGCTTAAAACTTCCCCGTAGAAGTGGTTCAATCTTCATTTAGGAGCTTTCGTGACTGCAGGAATTATTCTTTGTTTTTTTTCGGTTAAGTCACGTCTAAAAATAAAATAATAAATTAAAATAACATATTACGACGTTTCGATTGCAACACAAGCAATCATCATCAGGAATAAAAGAAATAGCAACAAAAATCTAACTAGAAAACTATAGACAGACATACAAGCAGACAGACATCACAACGGCACACAGAGAGAGGACACAAATCGGCACAAAGAGAGGGGTCGTTTCTGTGACAATCCCTTAAATATAGAGAGGGGGGGCGGGGACGGAGAGAGGGAGGGGGCAGAGAGAATTAGCATATCAATGAGTGTACGGCAACGTACTGCTGTTGCAAGTAAGATGACAATGTGGAACGGGCACGCAAAATTGAAAACGGGCACGCAAAATTGAAAATTAGGAGACAGGCACACGAAAATTAAATAACCTAGCAAAATATCGAAATGTGATGTAATACAACACAGAGAGTCGGTTAACACACAATTAACGCATAGCCTGGTTGATTACGTGTTTCAAAATTTGCTAAGTTTTTAGACGTGACTTAACCGAAAAAAACCAAAGAATAATTCTTGCAGTCACGAAAGCTCCTAAATTAAGATTGAACCACTTCTACGGGGAAGTTTTAAGCTTATCCTTTTTCTTTCTGACTATTTGTTCTCTCTGCCTGTGTCCTCTCTTTGGAATTTTCACACTTAAAATTCTAACTTAGCAAATTTTGAAACACGTAATCAACCAGGCTATGCGTTAATTGTGTGTTAACCGACTCTCTGTGTTGTATTACATCACATTTCGATATTTTGCTAGGTTATTTAATTTTCGTGTGCCTGTCTCCTAATTTTCAATTTTGCGTGCCCGTTTTCAATTTTGCGTACCCGTTCCACATTGTCATCTTACTTGCAACAGCAGTACGTTGCCGTACACTCATTGATATGCTAATTCTCTCTGCCCCCTCCCTCTCTCCGTCCCCGCCCCCCCTCTCTATATTTAAGGGACCGTCACAGAAACGACCCCTCTCTTTGTGCCGATTTGTGTCCTCTCTCTGTGTGCCGTTGTGATGTCTGTCTGCTTGTATGTCTGTCTATAGTTTTCTAGTTAGATTTTTGTTGCTATTTCTTTTATACCTGATGATGATTGCTTGTGTTGCAATCGAAACGTCGTAATATGTTATTTTAATTTATTATTTTATTTTTAGACGTGACTTAACCGAAAAAAACCAAAGAATAATTCCTGCAGTCACGAAAGCTCCTAAATTAAGATTGAACCACTTCTACGGGGAAGTTTTAAGCTTATCCTTTTTCTTTCTGACTATTTGTTCTCTCTGCCTGTGTCCTCTCTTTGGAATTTTCACACTTAAAATTCTAACTTAGCAAATTTTGAAACACGTAATCAACCAGGCTATGCGTTAATTGTGTGTTAACCGACTCTCTGTGTTGTATTACATCACATTTCGATATTTTGCTAGGTTATTTAATTTTCGTGTGCCTGTCTCCTAATTTTCAATTTTGCGTGCCCGTTTTCAATTTTGCGTGCCCGTTCCACATTGTCATCTTACTTGCAACAGCAGTACGTTGCCGTACACTCATTGATATGCTAATTCTCTCTGCCCCCTCCCTCTCTCCGTCCCCGCCCCCCCTCTCTATATTTAAGGGACCGTCACAGAAACGACCCCTCTCTTTGTGCCGATTTGTGTCCTCTCTCTGTGTGCCGTTGTGATGTCTGTCTGCTTGTATGTCTGTCTATAGTTTTCTAGTTAGATTTTTGTTGCTATTTCTTTTATACCTGATGATGATTGCTTGTGTGGCAATCGAAACGTCGTAATATGTTATTTTAATTTATTATTTTATTTTTAGACGTGACTTAACCGAAAAAAACCAAAGAATAATTCCTGCAGTCACGAAAGCTCCTAAATTAAGATTGAACCACTTCTACGGGGAAGTTTTAAGCTTATCCTTTTTCTTTCTGACTATTTGTTCTCTCTGCCTGTGTCCTCTCTTTGGAATTTTCACACTTAAAATTCTAACTTAGCAAATTTTGAAACACGTAATCAACCAGGCTATGCGTTAATTGTGTGTTAACCGACTCTCTGTGTTGTATTACATCACATTTCGATATTTTGCTAGGTTATTTAATTTTCGTGTGCCTGTCTCCTAATTTTCAATTTTGCGTGCCCGTTTTCAATTTTGCGTGCCCGTTCCACATTGTCATCTTACTTGCAACAGCAGTACGTTGCCGTACACTCATTGATATGCTAATTCTCTCTGCCCCCTCCCTCTCTCCGTCCCCGCCCCCCCCCCCCCTCTCTATATTTAAGGGACCGTCACAGAAACGACCCCTCTCTTTGTGCCGATTTGTGTCCTCTCTCTGTGTGCCGTTGTGATGTCTGTCTGCTTGTATGTCTGTCTATAGTTTTCTAGTTAGATTTTTGTTGCTATTTCTTTTATACCTGATGATGATTGCTTGTGTTGCAATCGAAACGTCGTAATATGTTATTTTAATTTATTATTTTATTTTTAGACGTGACTTAACCGAAAAAAACCAAAGAATAATTCCTGCAGTCACGAAAGCTCCTAAATTAAGATTGAACCACTTCTACGGGGAAGTTTTAAGCTTATCCTTTTTCTTTCTGACTATTTGTTCTCTCTGCCTGTGTCCTCTCTTTGGAATTTTCACACTTAAAATTCTAACTTAGCAAATTTTGAAACACGTAATCAACCAGGCTATGCGTTAATTGTGTGTTAACCGACTCTCTGTGTTGTATTACATCACATTTCGATATTTTGCTAGGTTATTTAATTTTCGTGTGCCTGTCTCCTAATTTTCAATTTTGCGTGCCCGTTTTCAATTTTGCGTGCCCGTTCCACATTGTCATCTTACTTGCAACAGCAGTACGTTGCCGTACACTCATTGATATGCTAATTCTCTCTGCCCCCTCCCTCTCTCCGTCCCCGCCCCCCCTCTCTATATTTAAGGGACCGTCACAGAAACGACCCCTCTCTTTGTGCCGATTTGTGTCCTCTCTCTGTGTGCCGTTGTGATGTCTGTCTGCTTGTATGTCTGTCTATAGTTTTCTAGTTAGATTTTTGTTGCTATTTCTTTTATACCTGATGATGATTGCTTGTGTTGCAATCGAAACGTCGTAATATGTTATTTTAATTTATTATTTTATTTTTAGACGTGACTTAACCGAAAAAAAACAAAGAATAATTCCTGCAGTCACGAAAGCTCCTAAATTAAGATTGAACCACTTCTACGGGGAAGTTTTAAGCTTATCCTTTTTCTTTCTGACTATTTGTTCTCTCTGCCTGTGTCCTCTCTTTGGAATTTTCACACTTAAAATTCTAACTTAGCAAATTTTGAAACACGTAATCAACCAGGCTATGCGTTAATTGTGTGTTAAACGACTCTCTGTGTTGTATTACATCACATTTCGATATTTTGCTAGGTTATTTAATTTTCGTGTGCCTGTCTCCTAATTTTCAATTTTGCGTGCCCGTTTTCAATTTTGCGTGCCCGTTCCACATTGTCATCTTACTTGCAACAGCAGTACGTTGCCGTACACTCATTGATATGCTAATTCTCTCTGCCCCCTCCCTCTCTCCGTCCCCGCCCCCCCTCTCTATATTTAAGGGACCGTCACAGAAACGACCCCTCTCTTTGTGCCGATTTGTGTCCTCTCTCTGTGTGCCGTTGTGATGTCTGTCTGCTTGTATGTCTGTCTATAGTTTTCTAGTTAGATTTTTGTTGCTATTTCTTTTATACCTGATGATGATTGCTTGTGTTGCAATCGAAACGTCGTAATATGTTATTTTAATTTATTATTTTATTTTTAGACATGACTTAACCGAAAAAAACCAAAGAATAATTCCTGCAGTCACGAAAGCTCCTAAATTAAGATTGAACCACTTCTACGGGGAAGTTTTAAGCTTATCCTTTTTCTTTCTGACTATTTGTTCTCTCTGCCTGTGTCCTCTCTTTGGAATTTTCACACTTAAAATTCTAACTTAGCAAATTTTGAAACACGTAATCAACCAGGCTATGCGTTAATTGTGTGTTAACCGACTCTCTGTGTTGTATTACATCACATTTCGATATTTTGCTAGGTTATTTAATTTTCGTGTGCCTGTCTCCTAATTTTCAATTTTGCGTGCCCGTTTTCAATTTTGCGTGCCCGTTCCACATTGTCATCTTACTTGCAACAGCAGTACGTTGCCGTACACTCATTGATGTGCTAATTCTCTCTGCCCCCTCCCTCTCTCCGTCCCCGCCCCCCCTCTCTATATTTAAGGGACCGTCACAGAAACGACCCCTCTCTTTGTGCCGATTTGTGTCCTCTCTCTGTGTGCCGTTGTGATGTCTGTCTGCTTGTATGTCTGTCTATAGTTTTCTAGTTAGATTTTTGTTGCTATTTCTTTTATACCTGATGATGATTGCTTGTGTTGCAATCGAAACGTCGTAATATGTTATTTTAATTTATTATTTTATTTTTAGACGTGACTTAACCGAAAAAAACCAAAGAATAATTCCTGCAGTCACGAAAGCTCCTAAATTAAGATTGAACCACTTCTACGGGGAAGTTTTAAGCTTATCCTTTTTCTTTCTGACTATTTGTTCTCTCTGCCTGTGTCCTCTCTTTGGAATTTTCACACTTAAAATTCTAACTTAGCAAATTTTGAAACACGTAATCAACCAGGCTATGCGTTAATTGTGTGTTAACCGACTCTCTGTGTTGTATTACATCACATTTCGATATTTTGCTAGGTTATTTAATTTTCATGTGCCTGTCTCCTAATTTTCAATTTTGCGTGCCCGTTTTCAATTTTGCGTGCCCGTTCCACATTGTCATCTTACTTGCAACAGCAGTACGTTGCCGTACACTCATTGATATGCTAATTCTCTCTGCCCCCTCCCTCTCTCCGTCCCCGCCCCCCCTCTCTATATTTAAGGGACCGTCACAGAAACGACCCCTCTCTTTGTGCCGATTTGTGTCCTCTCTCTGTGTGCCGTTGTGATGTCTGTCTGCTTGTATGTCTGTCTATAGTTTTCTAGTTAGATTTTTGTTGCTATTTCTTTTATACCTGATGATGATTGCTTGTGTTGCAATCGAAACGTCGTAATATGTTATTTTAATTTATTATTTTATTTTTAGACGTGACTTAACCGAAAAAAACCAAAGAATAATTCCTGCAGTCACGAAAGCTCCTAAATTAAGATTGAACCACTTCTACGGGGAAGTTTTAAGCTTATCCTTTTTCTTTCTGACTATTTGTTCTCTCTGCCTGTGTCCTCTCTTTGGAATTTTCACACTTAAAATTCTAACTTAGCAAATTTTGAAACACGTAATCAACCAGGCTATGCGTTAATTGTGTGTTAACCGACTCTCTGTGTTGTATTACATCACATTTCGATATTTTGCTAGGTTATTTAATTTTCGTGTGCCTGTCTCCTAATTTTCAATTTTGCGTGCCCGTTTTCAATTTTGCGTGCCCGTTCCACATTGTCATCTTACTTGCAACAGCAGTACGTTGCCGTACACTCATTGATATGCTAATTCTCTCTGCCCCCTCCCTCTCTCCGTCCCCGCCCCCCCTCTCTATATTTAAGGGACCGTCACAGAAACGACCCCTCTCTTTGTGCCGATTTGTGTCCTCTCTCTGTGTGCCGTTGTGATGTCTGTCTGCTTGTATGTCTGTCTATAGTTTTCTAGTTAGATTTTTGTTGCTATTTCTTTTATACCTGATGATGATTGCTTGTGTTGCAATCGAAACGTCGTAATATGTTATTTTAATTTATTATTTTATTTTTAGACGTGACTTAACCGAAAAAAAACAAAGAATAATTCCTGCAGTCACGAAAGCTCCTAAATTAAGATTGAACCACTTCTACGGGGAAGTTTTAAGCTTATCCTTTTTCTTTCTGACTATTTGTTCTCTCTGCCTGTGTCCTCTCTTTGGAATTTTCACACTTAAAATTCTAACTTAGCAAATTTTGAAACACGTAATCAACCAGGCTATGCGTTAATTGTGTGTTAACCGACTCTCTGTGTTGTATTACATCACATTTCGATATTTTGCTAGGTTATTTAATTTTCGTGTGCCTGTCTCCTAATTTTCAATTTTGCGTGCCCGTTTTCAATTTTGCGTGCCCGTTCCACATTGTCATCTTACTTGCAACAGCAGTACGTTGCCGTACACTCATTGATATGGTAATTCTCTCTGCCCCCTCCCTCTCTCCGTCCCCGCCCCCCCTCTCTATATTTAAGGGACCGTCACAGAAACGACCCCTCTCTTTGTGCCGATTTGTGTCCTCTCTCTGTGTGCCGTTGTGATGTCTGTCTGCTTGTATGTCTGTCTATAGTTTTCTAGTTAGATTTTTGTTGCTATTTCTTTTATACCTGATGATGATTGCTTGTGTTGCAATCGAAACGTCGTAATATGTTATTTTAATTTATTATTTTATTTTTAGACATGACTTAACCGAAAAAAACCAAAGAATAATTCCTGCAGTCACGAAAGCTCCTAAATTAAGATTGAACCACTTCTACGGGGAAGTTTTAAGCTTATCCTTTTTCTTTCTGACTATTTGTTCTCTCTGCCTGTGTCCTCTCTTTGGAATTTTCACACTTAAAATTCTAACTTAGCAAATTTTGAAACACGTAATCAACCAGGCTATGCGTTAATTGTGTGTTAACCGACTCTCTGTGTTGTATTACATCACATTTCGATATTTTGCTAGGTTATTTAATTTTCGTGTGCCTGTCTCCTAATTTTCAATTTTGCGTGCCCGTTTTCAATTTTGCGTGCCCGTTCCACATTGTCATCTTACTTGCAACAGCAGTACGTTGCCGTACACTCATTGATGTGCTAATTCTCTCTGCCCCCTCCCTCTCTCCGTCCCCGCCCCCCCTCTCTATATTTAAGGGACCGTCACAGAAACGACCCCTCTCTTTGTGCCGATTTGTGTCCTCTCTCTGTGTGCCGTTGTGATGTCTGTCTGCTTGTATGTCTGTCTATAGTTTTCTAGTTAGATTTTTGTTGCTATTTCTTTTATAACTGATGATGATTGCTTGTGTTGCAATCGAAACGTCGTAATATGTTATTTTAATTTATTATTTTATTTTTAGACGTGACTTAACCGAAAAAAACCAAAGAATAATTCCTGCAGTCACGAAAGCTCCTAAATTAAGATTGAACCACTTCTACGGGGAAGTTTTAAGCTTATCCTTTTTCTTTCTGACTATTTGTTCTCTCTGCCTGTGTCCTCTCTTTGGAATTTTCACACTTAAAATTCTAACTTAGCAAATTTTGAAACACGTAATCAACCAGGCTATGCGTTAATTGTGTGTTAACCGACTCTCTGTGTTGTATTACATCACATTTCGATATTTTGCTAGGTTATTTAATTTTCGTGTGCCTGTCTCCTAATTTTCAATTTTGCGTGCCCGTTTTCAATTTTGCGTGCCCGTTCCACATTGTCATCTTACTTGCAACAGCAGTACGTTGCCGTACACTCATTGATGTGCTAATTCTCTCTGCCCCCTCCCTCTCTCCGTCCCCGCCCCCCCTCTCTATATTTAAGGGACCGTCACAGAAACGACCCCTCTCTTTGTGCCGATTTGTGTCCTCTCTCTGTGTGCCGTTGTGATGTCTGTCTGCTTGTATGTCTGTCTATAGTTTTCTAGTTAGATTTTTGTTGCTATTTCTTTTATACCTGATGATGATTGCTTGTGTTGCAATCGAAACGTCGTAATATGTTATTTTAATTTATTATTTTATTTTTAGACGTGACTTAACCGAAAAAAACCAAAGAATAATTCCTGCAGTCACGAAAGCTCCTAAATTAAGATTGAACCACTTCTACGGGGAAGTTTTAAGCTTATCCTTTTTCTTTCTGACTATTTGTTCTCTCTGCCTGTGTCCTCTCTTTGGAATTTTCACACTTAAAATTCTAACTTAGCAAATTTTGAAACACGTAATCAACCAGGCTATGCGTTAATTGTGTGTTAACCGACTCTCTGTGTTGTATTACATCACATTTCGATATTTTGCTAGGTTATTTAATTTTCGTGTGCCTGTCTCCTAATTTTCAATTTTGCGTGCCCGTTTTCAATTTTGCGTGCCCGTTCCACATTGTCATCTTACTTGCAACAGCAGTACGTTGCCGTACACTCATTGATATGCTAATTCTCTCTGCCCCCTCCCTCTCTCCGTCCCCGCCCCCCCTCTCTATATTTAAGGGACCGTCACAGAAACGACCCCTCTCTTTGTGCCGATTTGTGTCCTCTCTCTGTGTGCCGTTGTGATGTCTGTCTGCTTGTATGTCTGTCTATAGTTTTCTAGTTAGATTTTTGTTGCTATTTCTTTTATACCTGATGATGATTGCTTGTGTTGCAATCGAAACGTCGTACTATGTTATTTTAATTTATTATTTTATTTTTAGACATGACTTAACCGAAAAAAACCAAAGAATAATTCCTGCAGTCACGAAAGCTCCTAAATTAAGATTGAACCACTTCTACGGGGAAGTTTTAAGCTTATCCTTTTTCTTTCTGACTATTTGTTCTCTCTGCCTGTGTCCTCTCTTTGGAATTTTCACACTTAAAATTCTAACTTAGCAAATTTTGAAACACGTAATCAACCAGGCTATGCGTTAATTGTGTGTTAACCGACTCTCTGTGTTGTATTACATCACATTTCGATATTTTGCTAGGTTATTTAATTTTCGTGTGCCTGTCTCCTAATTTTCAATTTTGCGTGCCCGTTTTCAATTTTGCGTGCCCGTTCCACATTGTCATCTTACTTGCAACAGCAGTACGTTGCCGTACACTCATTGATGTGCTAATTCTCTCTGCCCCCTCCCTCTCTCCGTCCCCGCCCCCCCTCTCTATATTTAAGGGACCGTCACAGAAACGACCCCTCTCTTTGTGCCGATTTGTGTCCTCTCTCTGTGTGCCGTTGTGATGTCTGTCTGCTTGTATGTCTGTCTATAGTTTTCTAGTTAGATTTTTGTTGCTATTTCTTTTATACCTGATGATGATTGCTTGTGTTGCAATCGAAACGTCGTAATATGTTATTTTAATTTATTATTTTATTTTTAGACGTGACTTAACCGAAAAAAACCAAAGAATAATTCCTGCAGTCACGAAAGCTCCTAAATTAAGATTGAACCACTTCTACGGGGAAGTTTTAAGCTTATCCTTTTTCTTTCTGACTATTTGTTCTCTCTGCCTGTGTCCTCTCTTTGGAATTTTCACACTTAAAATTCTAACTTAGCAAATTTTGAAACACGTAATCAACCAGGCTATGCGTTAATTGTGTGTTAACCGACTCTCTGTGTTGTATTACATCACATTTCGATATTTTGCTAGGTTATTTAATTTTCGTGTGCCTGTCTCCTAATTTTCAATTTTGCGTGCCCGTTTTCAATTTTGCGTGCCCGTTCCACATTGTCATCTTACTTGCAACAGCAGTACGTTGCCGTACACTCATTGATGTGCTAATTCTCTCTGCCCCCTCCCTCTCTCCGTCCCCGCCCCCCCTCTCTATATTTAAGGGACCGTCACAGAAACGACCCCTCTCTTTGTGCCGATTTGTGTCCTCTCTCTGTGTGCCGTTGTGATGTCTGTCTGCTTGTATGTCTGTCTATAGTTTTCTAGTTAGATTTTTGTTGCTATTTCTTTTATACCTGATGATGATTGCTTGTGTTGCAATCGAAACGTCGTAATATGTTATTTTAATTTATTATTTTATTTTTAGACGTGACTTAACCGAAAAAAACCAAAGAATAATTCCTGCAGTCACGAAAGCTCCTAAATTAAGATTGAACCACTTCTACGGGGAAGTTTTAAGCTTATCCTTTTTCTTTCTGACTATTTGTTCTCTCTGCCTGTGTCCTCTCTTTGGAATTTTCACACTTAAAATTCTAACTTAGCAAATTTTGAAACACGTAATCAACCAGGCTATGCGTTAATTGTGTGTTAACCGACTCTCTGTGTTGTATTACATCACATTTCGATATTTTGCTAGGTTATTTAATTTTCGTGTGCCTGTCTCCTAATTTTCAATTTTGCGTGCCCGTTTTCAATTTTGCGTGCCCGTTCCACATTGTCATCTTACTTGCAACAGCAGTACGTTGCCGTACACTCATTGATATGCTAATTCTCTCTGCCCCCTCCCTCTCTCCGTCCCCGCCCCCCCTCTCTATATTTAAGGGACCGTCACAGAAACGACCCCTCTCTTTGTGCCGATTTGTGTCCTCTCTCTGTGTGCCGTTGTGATGTCTGTCTGCTTGTATGTCTGTCTATAGTTTTCTAGTTAGATTTTTGTTGCTATTTCTTTTATACCTGATGATGATTGCTTGTGTTGCAATCGAAACGTCGTACTATGTTATTTTAATTTATTATTTTATTTTTAGACATGACTTAACCGAAAAAAACCAAAGAATAATTCCTGCAGTCACGAAAGCTCCTAAATTAAGATTGAACCACTTCTACGGGGAAGTTTTAAGCTTATCCTTTTTCTTTCTGACTATTTGTTCTCTCTGCCTGTGTCCTCTCTTTGGAATTTTCACACTTAAAATTCTAACTTAGCAAATTTTGAAACACGTAATCAACCAGGCTATGCGTTAATTGTGTGTTAACCGACTCTCTGTGTTGTATTACATCACATTTCGATATTTTGCTAGGTTATTTAATTTTCGTGTGCCTGTCTCCTAATTTTCAATTTTGCGTGCCCGTTTTCAATTTTGCGTGCCCGTTCCACATTGTCATCTTACTTGCAACAGCAGTACGTTGCCGTACACTCATTGATGTGCTAATTCTCTCTGCCCCCTCCCTCTCTCCGTCCCCGCCCCCCCTCTCTATATTTAAGGGACCGTCACAGAAACGACCCCTCTCTTTGTGCCGATTTGTGTCCTCTCTCTGTGTGCCGTTGTGATGTCTGTCTGCTTGTATGTCTGTCTATAGTTTTCTAGTTAGATTTTTGTTGCTATTTCTTTTATACCTGATGATGATTGCTTGTGTTGCAATCGAAACGTCGTAATATGTTATTTTAATTTATTATTTTATTTTTAGACGTGACTTAACCGAAAAAAACCAAAGAATAATTCCTGCAGTCACGAAAGCTCCTAAATTAAGATTGAACCACTTCTACGGGGAAGTTTTAAGCTTATCCTTTTTCTTTCTGACTATTTGTTCTCTCTGCCTGTGTCCTCTCTTTGGAATTTTCACACTTAAAATTCTAACTTAGCAAATTTTGAAACACGTAATCAACCAGGCTATGCGTTAATTGTGTGTTAACCGACTCTCTGTGTTGTATTACATCACATTTCGATATTTTGCTAGGTTATTTAATTTTCGTGTGCCTGTCTCCTAATTTTCAATTTTGCGTGCCCGTTTTCAATTTTGCGTGCCCGTTCCACATTGTCATCTTACTTGCAACAGCAGTACGTTGCCGTACACTCATTGATGTGCTAATTCTCTCTGCCCCCTCCCTCTCTCCGTCCCCGCCCCCCCTCTCTATATTTAAGGGACCGTCACAGAAACGACCCCTCTCTTTGTGCCGATTTGTGTCCTCTCTCTGTGTGCCGTTGTGATGTCTGTCTGCTTGTATGTCTGTCTATAGTTTTCTAGTTAGATTTTTGTTGCTATTTCTTTTATACCTGATGATGATTGCTTGTGTTGCAATCGAAACGTCGTAATATGTTATTTTAATTTATTATTTTATTTTTAGACGTGACTTAACCGAAAAAAACCAAAGAATAATTCCTGCAGTCACGAAAGCTCCTAAATTAAGATTGAACCACTTCTACGGGGAAGTTTTAAGCTTATCCTTTTTCTTTCTGACTATTTGTTCTCTCTGCCTGTGTCCTCTCTTTGGAATTTTCACACTTAAAATTCTAACTTAGCAAATTTTGAAACACGTAATCAACCAGGCTATGCGTTAATTGTGTGTTAACCGACTCTCTGTGTTGTATTACATCACATTTCGATATTTTGCTAGGTTATTTAATTTTCGTGTGCCTGTCTCCTAATTTTCAATTTTGCGTGCCCGTTTTCAATTTTGCGTGCCCGTTCCACATTGTCATCTTACTTGCAACAGCAGTACGTTGCCGTACACTCATTGATGTGCTAATTCTCTCTGCCCCCTCCCTCTCTCCGTCCCCGCCCCCCCTCTCTATATTTAAGGGACCGTCACAGAAACGACCCCTCTCTTTGTGCCGATTTGTGTCCTCTCTCTGTGTGCCGTTGTGATGTCTGTCTGCTTGTATGTCTGTCTATAGTTTTCTAGTTAGATTTTTGTTGCTATTTCTTTTATACCTGATGATGATTGCTTGTGTTGCAATCGAAACGTCGTAATATGTTATTTTAATTTATTATTTTATTTTTAGACGTGACTTAACCGAAAAAAACCAAAGAATAATTCCTGCAGTCACGAAAGCTCCTAAATTAAGATTGAACCACTTCTACGGGGAAGTTTTAAGCTTATCCTTTTTCTTTCTGACTATTTGTTCTCTCTGCCTGTGTCCTCTCTTTGGAATTTTCACACTTAAAATTCTAACTTAGCAAATTTTGAAACACGTAATCAACCAGGCTATGCGTTAATTGTGTGTTAACCGACTCTCTGTGTTGTATTACATCACATTTCGATATTTTGCTAGGTTATATAATTTTCGTGTGCCTGTCTCCTAATTTTCAATTTTGCGTGCCCGTTTTCAATTTTGCGTGCCCGTTCCACATTGTCATCTTACTTGCAACAGCAGTACGTTGCCGTACACTCATTGATATGCTAATTCTCTCTGCCCCCTCCCTCTCTCCGTCCCCGCCCCCCCTCTCTATATTTAAGGGACCGTCACAGAAACGACCCCTCTCTTTGTGCCGATTTGTGTCCTCTCTCTGTGTGCCGTTGTGATGTCTGTCTGCTTATATGTCTGTCTATAGTTTTCTAGTTAGATTTTTGTTGCTATTTCTTTTATACCTGATGATGATTGCTTGTGTTGCAATCGAAACGTCGTAATATGTTATTTTAATTTATTATTTTATTTTTAGACGTGACTTAACCGAAAAAAACCAAAGAATAATTCCTGCAGTCACGAAAGCTCCTAAATTAAGATTGAACCACTTCTACGGGGAAGTTTTAAGCTTATCCTTTTTCTTTCTGACTATTTGTTCTCTCTGCCTGTGTCCTCTCTTTGGAATTTTCACACTTAAAATTCTAACTTAGCAAATTTTGAAACACGTAATCAACCAGGCTATGCGTTAATTGTGTGTTAACCGACTCTCTGTGTTGTATTACATCACATTTCGATATTTTGCTAGGTTATATAATTTTCGTGTGCCTGTCTCCTAATTTTCAATTTTGCGTGCCCGTTTTCAATTTTGCGTGCCCGTTCCACATTGTCATCTTACTTGCAACAGCAGTACGTTGCCGTACACTCATTGATATGCTAATTCTCTCTGCCCCCTCCCTCTCTCCGTCCCCGCCCCCCCTCTCTATATTTAAGGGACCGTCACAGAAACGACCCCTCTCTTTGTGCCGATTTGTGTCCTCTCTCTGTGTGCCGTTGTGATGTCTGTCTGCTTGTATGTCTGTCTATAGTTTTCTAGTTAGATTTTTGTTGCTATTTCTTTTATACCTGATGATGATTGCTTGTGTTGCAATCGAAACGTCGTAATATGTTATTTTAATTTATTATTTTATTTTTAGACGTGACTTAACCGAAAAAAAACCAAAGAATAATTCCTGCAGTCACGAAAGCTCCTAAATTAAGATTGAACCACTTCTACGGGGAAGTTTTAAGCTTATCCTTTTTCTTTCTGACTATTTGTTCTCTCTGCCTGTGTCCTCTCTTTGGAATTTTCACACTTAAAATTCTAACTTAGCAAATTTTGAAACACGTAATCAACCAGGCTATGCGTTAATTGTGTGTTAACCGACTCTCTGTGTTGTATTACATCACATTTCGATATTTTGCTAGGTTATTTAATTTTCGTGTGCCTGTCTCCTAATTTTCAATTTTGCGTGCCCGTTTTCAATTTTGCGTGCCCGTTCCACATTGTCATCTTACTTGCAACAGCAGTACGTTGCCGTACACTCATTGATATGCTAATTCTCTCTGCCCCCTCCCTCTCTCCGTCCCCGCCCCCCCTCTCTATATTTAAGGGACCGTCACAGAAACGACCCCTCTCTTTGTGCCGATTTGTGTCCTCTCTCTGTGTGCCGTTGTGATGTCTGTCTGCTTGTATGTCTGTCTATAGTTTTCTAGTTAGATTTTGTTGCTATTTCTTTTATACCTGATGATGATTGTTTGTGTTGCAATCGAAACGTCGTAATATGTTATTTTAATTTATTATTTTATTTTTAGACGTGACTTAACCGAAAAAAACCAAAGAATAATTCCTGCAGTCACGAAAGCTCCTAAATTAAGATTGAACCACTTCTACGGGGAAGTTTTAAGCTTATCCTTTTTCTTTCTGACTATTTGTTCTCTCTGCCTGTGTCCTCTCTTTGGAATTTTCACACTTAAAATTCTAACTTAGCAAATTTTGAAACACGTAATCAACCAGGCTATGCGTTAATTGTGTGTTAACCGACTCTCTGTGTTGTATTACATCACATTTCGATATTTTGCTAGGTTATTTAATTTTCGTGTGCCTGTCTCCTAATTTTCAATTTTGCGTGCCCGTTTTCAATTTTGCGTGCCCGTTCCACATTGTCATCTTACTTGCAACAGCAGTACGTTGCCGTACACTCATTGATATGCTAATTCTCTCTGCCCCCTCCCTCTCTCCGTCCCCGCCCCCCCTCTCTATATTTAAGGGACCGTCACAGAAACGACCCCTCTCTTTGTGCCGATTTGTGTCCTCTCTCTGTGTGCCGTTGTGATGTCTGTCTGCTTGTATGTCTGTCTATAGTTTTCTAGTTAGATTTTTGTTGCTATTTCTTTTATACCTGATGATGATTGCTTGTGTTGCAATCGAAACGTCGTAATATGTTATTTTAATTTATTATTTTATTTTTAGACGTGACTTAACCGAAAAAAACCAAAGAATAATTCCTGCAGTCACGAAAGCTCCTAAATTAAGATTGAACCACTTCTACGGGGAAGTTTTAAGCTTATCCTTTTTCTTTCTGACTATTTGTTCTCTCTGCCTGT
Organism: Lampetra planeri; assembly: GCF_965212315.1. Lineage (NCBI taxonomy): Eukaryota > Metazoa > Chordata > Hyperoartia > Petromyzontiformes > Petromyzontidae > Lampetra > Lampetra planeri. The sequence goes on along the minus strand of NC_136123.1, from coordinate 13,617,738 downwards.
GTCCTCTCTTTGGAATTTTCACACTTAAAATTCTAACTTAGCAAATTTTGAAACACGTAATCAACCAGGCTATGCGTTAATTGTGTGTTAACCGACTCTCTGTGTTGTATTACATCACATTTCGATATTTTGCTAGGTTATTTAATTTTCATGTGCCTGTCTCCTAATTTTCAATTTTGCGTGCCCGTTTTCAATTTTGCGTGCCCGTTCCACATTGTCATCTTACTTGCAACAGCAGTACGTTGCCGTACACTCATTGATATGCTAATTCTCTCTGCCCCCTCCCTCTCTCCGTCCCCGCCCCCCCTCTCTATATTTAAGGGACCGTCACAGAAACGACCCCTCTCTTTGTGCCGATTTGTGTCCTCTCTCTGTGTGCCGTTGTGATGTCTGTCTGCTTGTATGTCTGTTTATAGTTTTCTAGTTAGATTTTTGTTGCTATTTCTTTTATACCTGATGATGATTGCTTGTGTTGCAATCGAAACGTCGTAATATGTTATTTTAATTTATTATTTTATTTTTAGACGTGACTTAACCGAAAAAAACCAAAGAATAATTCCTGCAGTCACGAAAGCTCCTAAATTAAGATTGAACCACTTCTACGGGGAAGTTTTAAGCTTATCCTTTTTCTTTCTGACTATTTGTTCTCTCTGCCTGTGTCCTCTCTTTGGAATTTTCACACTTAAAATTCTAACTTAGCAAATTTTGAAACACGTAATCAACCAGGCTATGCGTTAATTGTGTGTTAACCGACTCTCTGTGTTGTATTACATCACATTTCGATATTTTGCTAGGTTATTTAATTTTCGTGTGCCTGTCTCCTAATTTTCAATTTTGCGTGCCCGTTTTCAATTTTGCGTGCCCGTTCCACATTGTCATCTTACTTGCAACAGCAGTACGTTGCCGTACACTCATTGATATGCTAATTCTCTCTGCCCCCTCCCTCTCTCCGTCCCCGCCCCCCCTCTCTATATTTAAGGGACCGTCACAGAAACGACCCCTCTCTTTGTGCCGATTTGTGTCCTCTCTCTGTGTGCCGTTGTGATGTCTGTCTGCTTGTATGTCTGTCTATAGTTTTCTAGTTAGATTTTTGTTGCTATTTCTTTTATACCTGATGATGATTGCTTGTGTTGCAATCGAAACGTCGTAATATGTTATTTTAATTTATTATTTTATTTTTAGACGTGACTTAACCGAAAAAAAACAAAGAATAATTCCTGCAGTCACGAAAGCTCCTAAATTAAGATTGAACCACTTCTACGGGGAAGTTTTAAGCTTATCCTTTTTCTTTCTGACTATTTGTTCTCTCTGCCTGTGTCCTCTCTTTGGAATTTTCACACTTAAAATTCTAACTTAGCAAATTTTGAAACACGTAATCAACCAGGCTATGCGTTAATTGTGTGTTAACCGACTCTCTGTGTTGTATTACATCACATTTCGATATTTTGCTAGGTTATTTAATTTTCGTGTGCCTGTCTCCTAATTTTCAATTTTGCGTGCCCGTTTTCAATTTTGCGTGCCCGTTCCACATTGTCATCTTACTTGCAACAGCAGTACGTTGCCGTACACTCATTGATATGCTAATTCTCTCTGCCCCCTCCCTCTCTCCGTCCCCGCCCCCCCTCTCTATATTTAAGGGACCGTCACAGAAACGACCCCTCTCTTTGTGCCGATTTGTGTCCTCTCTCTGTGTGCCGTTGTGATGTCTGTCTGCTTGTATGTCTGTCTATAGTTTTCTAGTTAGATTTTTGTTGCTATTTCTTTTATACCTGATGATGATTGCTTGTGTTGCAATCGAAACGTCGTAATATGTTATTTTAATTTATTATTTTATTTTTAGACATGACTTAACCGAAAAAAACCAAAGAATAATTCCTGCAGTCACGAAAGCTCCTAAATTAAGATTGAACCACTTCTACGGGGAAGTTTTAAGCTTATCCTTTTTCTTTCTGACTATTTGTTCTCTCTGCCTGTGTCCTCTCTTTGGAATTTTCACACTTAAAATTCTAACTTAGCAAATTTTGAAACACGTAATCAACCAGGCTATGCGTTAATTGTGTGTTAACCGACTCTCTGTGTTGTATTACATCACATTTCGATATTTTGCTAGGTTATTTAATTTTCGTGTGCCTGTCTCCTAATTTTCAATTTTGCGTGCCCGTTTTCAATTTTGCGTGCCCGTTCCACATTGTCATCTTACTTGCAACAGCAGTACGTTGCCGTACACTCAATGATGTGCTAATTCTCTCTGCCCCCTCCCTCTCTCCGTCCCCGCCCCCCCTCTCTATATTTAAGGGACCGTCACAGAAACGACCCCTCTCTTTGTGCCGATTTGTGTCCTCTCTCTGTGTGCCGTTGTGATGTCTGTCTGCTTGTATGTCTGTCTATAGTTTTCTAGTTAGATTTTTGTTGCTATTTCTTTTATACCTGATGATGATTGCTTGTGTTGCAATCGAAACGTCGTAATATGTTATTTTAATTTATTATTTTATTTTTAGACGTGACTTAACCGAAAAAAACCAAAGAATAATTCCTGCAGTCACGAAAGCTCCTAAATTAAGATTGAACCACTTCTACGGGGAAGTTTTAAGCTTATCCTTTTTCTTTCTGACTATTTGTTCTCTCTGCCTGTGTCCTCTCTTTGGAATTTTCACACTTAAAATTCTAACTTAGCAAATTTTGAAACACGTAATCAACCAGGCTATGCGTTAATTGTGTGTTAACCGACTCTCTGTGTTGTATTACATCACATTTCGATATTTTGCTAGGTTATTTAATTTTCGTGTGCCTGTCTCCTAATTTTCAATTTTGCGTGCCCGTTTTCAATTTTGCGTGCCCGTTCCACATTGTCATCTTACTTGCAACAGCAGTACGTTGCCGTACACTCATTGATGTGCTAATTCTCTCTGCCTCCTCCCTCTCTCCGTCCCCGCCCCCCCTCTCTATATTTAAGGGACCGTCACAGAAACGACCCCTCTCTTTGTGCCGATTTGTGTCCTCTCTCTGTGTGCCGTTGTGATGTCTGTCTGCTTGTATGTCTGTCTATAGTTTTCTAGTTAGATTTTTGTTGCTATTTCTTTTATACCTGATGATGATTGCTTGTGTTGCAATCGAAACGTCGTAATATGTTATTTTAATTTATTATTTTATTTTTAGACGTGACTTAACCGAAAAAAACCAAAGAATAATTCCTGCAGTCACGAAAGCTCCTAAATTAAGATTGAACCACTTCTACGGGGAAGTTTTAAGCTTATCCTTTTTCTTTCTGACTATTTGTTCTCTCTGCCTGTGTCCTCTCTTTGGAATTTTCACACTTAAAATTCTAACTTAGCAAATTTTGAAACACGTAATCAACCAGGCTATGCGTTAATTGTGTGTTAACCGACTCTCTGTGTTGTATTACATCACATTTCGATATTTTGCTAGGTTATATAATTTTCGTGTGCCTGTCTCCTAATTTTCAATTTTGCGTGCCCGTTTTCAATTTTGCGTGCCCGTTCCACATTGTCATCTTACTTGCAACAGCAGTACGTTGCCGTACACTCATTGATATGCTAATTCTCTCTGCCCCCTCCCTCTCTCCGTCCCCGCCCCCCCTCTCTATATTTAAGGGACCGTCACAGAAACGACCCCTCTCTTTGTGCCGATTTGTGTCCTCTCTCTGTGTGCCGTTGTGATGTCTGTCTGCTTATATGTCTGTCTATAGTTTTCTAGTTAGATTTTTGTTGCTATTTCTTTTATACCTGATGATGATTGCTTGTGTTGCAATCGAAACGTCGTAATATGTTATTTTAATTTATTATTTTATTTTTAGACGTGACTTAACCGAAAAAAACCAAAGAATAATTCCTGCAGTCACGAAAGCTCCTAAATTAAGATTGAACCACTTCTACGGGGAAGTTTTAAGCTTATCCTTTTTCTTTCTGACTATTTGTTCTCTCTGCCTGTGTCCTCTCTTTGGAATTTTCACACTTAAAATTCTAACTTAGCAAATTTTGAAACACGTAATCAACCAGGCTATGCGTTAATTGTGTGTTAACCGACTCTCTGTGTTGTATTACATCACATTTCGATATTTTGCTAGGTTATATAATTTTCGTGTGCCTGTCTCCTAATTTTCAATTTTGCGTGCCCGTTTTCAATTTTGCGTGCCCGTTCCACATTGTCATCTTACTTGCAACAGCAGTACGTTGCCGTACACTCATTGATATGCTAATTCTCTCTGCCCCCTCCCTCTCTCCGTCCCCGCCCCCCCTCTCTATATTTAAGGGACCGTCACAGAAACGACCCCTCTCTTTGTGCCGATTTGTGTCCTCTCTCTGTGTGCCGTTGTGATGTCTGTCTGCTTGTATGTCTGTCTATAGTTTTCTAGTTAGATTTTTGTTGCTATTTCTTTTATACCTGATGATGATTGCTTGTGTTGCAATCGAAACGTCGTAATATGTTATTTTAATTTATTATTTTATTTTTAGACGTGACTTAACCGAAAAAAACCAAAGAATAATTCCTGCAGTCACGAAAGCTCCTAAATTAAGATTGAACCACTTCTACGGGGAAGTTTTAAGCTTATCCTTTTTCTTTCTGACTATTTGTTCTCTCTGCCTGTGTCCTCTCTTTGGAATTTTCACACTTAAAATTCTAACTTAGCAAATTTTGAAACACGTAATCAACCAGGCTATGCGTTAATTGTGTGTTAACCGACTCTCTGTGTTGTATTACATCACATTTCGATATTTTGCTAGGTTATTTAATTTTCGTGTGCCTGTCTCCTAATTTTCAATTTTGCGTGCCCGTTTTCAATTTTGCGTGCCCGTTCCACATTGTCATCTTACTTGCAACAGCAGTACGTTGCCGTACACTCATTGATATGCTAATTCTCTCTGCCCCCTCCCTCTCTCCGTCCCCGCCCCCCCTCTCTATATTTAAGGGACCGTCACAGAAACGACCCCTCTCTTTGTGCCGATTTGTGTCCTCTCTCTGTGTGCCGTTGTGATGTCTGTCTGCTTGTATGTCTGTCTATAGTTTTCTAGTTAGATTTTTGTTGCTATTTCTTTTATACCTGATGATGATTGCTTGTGTTGCAATCGAAACGTCGTAATATGTTATTTTAATTTATTATTTTATTTTTAGACGTGACTTAACCGAAAAAAACCAAAGAATAATTCCTGCAGTCACGAAAGCTCCTAAATTAAGATTGAACCACTTCTACGGGGAAGTTTTAAGCTTATCCTTTTTCTTTCTGACTATTTGTTCTCTCTGCCTGTGTCCTCTCTTTGGAATTTTCACACTTAAAATTCTAACTTAGCAAATTTTGAAACACGTAATCAACCAGGCTATGCGTTAATTGTGTGTTAACCGACTCTCTGTGTTGTATTACATCACATTTCGATATTTTGCTAGGTTATTTAATTTTCGTGTGCCTGTCTCCTAATTTTCAATTTTGCGTGCCCGTTTTCAATTTTGCGTGCCCGTTCCACATTGTCATCTTACTTGCAACAGCAGTACGTTGCCGTACACTCATTGATATGCTAATTCTCTCTGCCCCCTCCCTCTCTCCGTCCCCGCCCCCCCTCTCTATATTTAAGGGACCGTCACAGAAACGACCCCTCTCTTTGTGCCGATTTGTGTCCTCTCTCTGTGTGCCGTTGTGATGTCTGTCTGCTTGTATGTCTGTCTATAGTTTTCTAGTTAGATTTTTGTTGCTATTTCTTTTATACCTGATGATGATTGCTTGTGTTGCAATCGAAACGTCGTAATATGTTATTTTAATTTATTATTTTATTTTTAGACGTGACTTAACCGAAAAAAAACAAAGAATAATTCCTGCAGTCACGAAAGCTCCTAAATTAAGATTGAACCACTTCTACGGGGAAGTTTTAAGCTTATCCTTTTTCTTTCTGACTATTTGTTCTCTCTGCCTGTGTCCTCTCTTTGGAATTTTCACACTTAAAATTCTAACTTAGCAAATTTTGAAACACGTAATCAACCAGGCTATGCGTTAATTGTGTGTTAACCGACTCTCTGTGTTGTATTACATCACATTTCGATATTTTGCTAGGTTATTTAATTTTCGTGTGCCTGTCTCCTAATTTTCAATTTTGCGTGCCCGTTTTCAATTTTGCGTGCCCGTTCCACATTGTCATCTTACTTGCAACAGCAGTACGTTGCCGTACACTCATTGATATGCTAATTCTCTCTGCCCCCTCCCTCTCTCCGTCCCCGCCCCCCCTCTCTATATTTAAGGGACCGTCACAGAAACGACCCCTCTCTTTGTGCCGATTTGTGTCCTCTCTCTGTGTGCCGTTGTGATGTCTGTCTGCTTGTATGTCTGTCTATAGTTTTCTAGTTAGATTTTTGTTGCTATTTCTTTTATACCTGATGATGATTGCTTGTGTTGCAATCGAAACGTCGTAATATGTTATTTTAATTTATTATTTTATTTTTAGACGTGACTTAACCGAAAAAAACCAAAGAATAAAGATGCCCATTCTAATTCGAATTAATCAAAACTGCATTGAATTACCGGTCGGCCGTAAAATTACGTTTCTACCGTCGCCCTGGGGGCGACCTGCTCCGGTCGCTCAGGTGCAGGCGCTGTCCGAGGTATCTGTTGATATTCCACCTGGCTCACAGATGCTTATCCCCTTGCGATATCGGAAGCCTGTACCTGGTCGTCAGGGTGCAATTGGCATTTTGTTGTCGCCGTCCGCCACTATAACGGGCGGAGCGGCGCTCGTTGGGGCGCAAACTATTGTCCGGCATGACCAGCAGCCGTTTCTGCAGGTGCTTAATGCAAGTTTTGAGAATGTGTGTGTGCCGGCTGGTACGATTGTGGCGCATGCCACTACGGCGTTTACGGCGCAAGATCATCTGGGCAGCCAGATCGTGGTTGGTGGTGTTTCAGGTCCTGGTGCCGCTGATAATCGCTGGATCGCCGAATTGTGTGGGGAAAATTCTTCCCTTTCTGGGGAACAACGTTGTGCGCTTCGTAAATTATTATTGAGTTATTCTGATGTGTTTAGCTCCGACGATTTGGACTTGGGACGCACCTCGTTGCTTTACCATCACATTGACACAGGGGATGCTGCCCCTATTCGGTTGAACTCGCATCGGATGAGTCCGGCGGAGCGAGATCAGGTTCGAGGGGCAGTGGATGACATGTTGGCTGCGGACATAATATCCCCATCTAACAGCCCATGGGGCGCGCCTGTTGTTTTGGTTAAGAAGAAGGATGGCAAATTGCACTTTTGTGTCGACTTTCGTAAGTTGAATAAAGTGTCTGTGGCAGATGCGTACCCCCTGCCGCGTATGGACGACTCCCTCGATGCCTTGTCGGGGGCGAAGTTCTTTTCAACGCTAGATCTCTCTTCGGGATTCTGGCAGCTTCCCCTTGATGAACCCTCGCGGGAGAAGACTGCTTTCCATACGCCGCAGGGATTATTCCAATTTAACTGCCTCCCGATGGGGCTGAATGCTGCCCCTGCCACATTTCAAAGGTTGATGGAGTTGGTGTTAACGGGGTTGCAGTGGGAGACGTGTCTGATATATTTAGATGATATTATCGTCTTCAGCCGCACATTTGATGTGCATTTACTGCGGTTGGAAGCGGTGTTCGCTAGGATGCGTTCCGCAAATTTGAAATTTAAGCCTAAGAAATGTCACCTACTGCAACGGTCCGTGCGCTATTTGGGGCATATCGTAAGTGCGGACGGGGTGGCCACGGATCCGGACAAGACAGCATGCGTCCGTGACTGGCCGACCCCGGCCACGGTGGGGGATGTACGTCGCTTTTTGGGCTTTGCCTCATACTATCGGAGGTTTGTTCCTGATTTCGCGACGATCGCGAGGCCCTTGCACCTCCTTACGGGTAAAGGAAGGAAATTTGCTTGGGGACCGACGAAAGAGGCGGCGTTTCAGAGCCTACGCGATCGATTGGCTACGGCACCGACGTTAGATTATCCTGATTTCGATCACCCCTTCATTCTGGATACGGATGCGAGTGACACGGGCATTGGGGCCGTGTTGTCTCAATCAAAAGGTGGTGTGGAACGCGTGGTGGCGTACGGTAGCTGGGTTTTGTCTCCCGCAGAAACTCGCTACTGCGTCACACGCAGGGAACTTTTGGCTATTGTTTTCTTTCTTTGCCAATTTCGACCGTATCTCTACGGTCGTTCGTTTATTGTTCGCACGGATCATGCGGCCTTGCAGTATGCTCTTAAGATGGACCAACCATCCGGCCAGTTGGCGCGGTGGCTGGACACGCTGCAGGAATTTTCCTTCCAAATTCACCATCGGAAGGGGGTGCGTCACGCGAATGCGGACGCGCTTTCTAGGTTGCCGCAGCCATCCCCTTGCGCGTGCGCGTCGGAGACGCATAGATGTGTGCCGATTCAGCAACCCCCTCAGCCTGTTGCGTTGGTGGTCGACGTGCCTGAAGCTCCAAAGGAGCCGGGACCGGCTGATGGGATTTTGAATCTTCCAAGGGCTGTGTGGATTCGGGAACAAATGTTGGATGGTTCATTGGTCTCGTTACGGAATCAGACTGCGAAGAAGAGTGGGGGACTGTGTACGGGTGGTATGCCGGAAACCGCTCTCCGCAATGGTCTGCTAATGTGGAGGGAAGGGTTACAGGAACGCTGGCATCTGGTTGTACCGGCATCCTTGCGGTACGAGTTGATTAGGACTCTGCATGGGGACACGCTTTTACATCTGGGAGTGCAGAAGACCCTATTGACGCTGCAGCGAGACTATTTTTGGCACGGCATGACAACGGATGTCATCGGTCATGTTCGCGCGTGTCCCGATTGTGCCCGGCGGAAACCACCTAAACAACCATATGTGCCGCCCATACAGTCTATTCAGGTGTCTAGAGTTAACGAATTGGTGGCGTTGGACATTTTTGGACCCTTCCCGCCATCCGCTAAGGGAAATAAATACTTGTTAGTTGGGGTAGAGTACCTCTCCCGCTGGCCGATGGCCTGACCTTTGCCTGACCAGTCAGCGGCGTCTATCACAGACGTCTTTCTATTCGGGTACGTTATGGACAAGGGGGCGCCGGAGAGGCTCCTCACAGACCAAGGCCATAATTTTTCTTCTAAATTGTTGGGGGAGGTGTGCGCGGCTCTTGGGACTAAAAAGATACGGACATCTCCCTAACATCCGCAAACGGATGGTATGGTCGAACGGCTAAATCGGACATTGTCCACCATGTTGTGTCACACCGTGAGTGAAAAACAATCGGATTGGGATTTGCATATCCCTGGGGTACTTTCGGCATACCGAATGACGCCGCATGCGGCTACAGGATATTCACCGTTTTTCCTTATGTATGGTCGCGAGAACGTGCCGCCAATGGATGTGCAGTTGGGAACTGGAGTGAGGGGACCTGCTAAGCCTCTTCCTGATTACATTCGGGATACTGTTCGCCGGGTTACTGAGGCACGGGAGGGGGCCCGCATGGCTACTGCCAAAGCCCAGGCCCGGAACGAGCGGTGTGCTCGACGCTCGAGGGGGGAGTGCCCCTGGAAGGTGGGGGACATGGCCTGGCTCCATTGCCCGCAGGTGCGGCCAGGTACCTCGCCTAAAATACACAAACCATGGCAAGGGCCGGTCCGCCTCATCGAGGTTCCCAACCCACAGTCTGCGCGTGTTCGGTTTGGATCTCGGCGTTGGTTCGTTCACACGTCGCGCTTGAAACCATACGTGGCCCCTCGAGACGATGCGTCATCTCCCGATGTTGCCTTGCCGGGGTCTGTGGCTGCCGACTCATCCTTGCCTGTGCCTGTTGACCTTGCAAGAGCGCCTGTCGTGCCTTTTACAGACAAGCCGGCCGTGACATTGCCGGAGACAGGAGACTCTGCTCGGGGTGTGCCTGCCACGGCTGCGGGGACTCCGAGCCCCGCCGCCCCTCCGACCCCGGCGCAGACACGATCGCGACGCACCCCCGACGCTGGGCCTTCAGGGACACGGGACCGGGACGTTGACGGGCCTCCAACAGCGACAGGAGGACTTCATCCTGTCGCTCCTAAAACCCCGTCACGTTCCCGGTCTGCAGGAGGGCCGCCGCCCGTCCTGGACGGACCGGCGACCCGAACGCGCTCAAAGTCCCTTACATTTCGTTAAATTTGACTGTTGTGTTGTTGTTGTTATATTTATTGTATGCTTCGTCATCCTTGAATGTGTGATGGTTGTGTTCGCTCGCATTACTGGTCTCGTTATTGTTCAGCCGAGGTCGGCTGGATTTTCTCTACGGGGGAGGGTGGTGTAATGCGGGCGTAAACGGCTTCGCGGATATGACGTCATGGGGGGAGGAGTTAGGTCACGTGGGTGAGAGGGGTGAGGTCTTAAGGGAGAGATACCGGAAGAGACGAGAGAGTGTGGGAGACGGAATTAGAGTGAGGCCACGCAGGGCGGAGGTCGAGGAGTGGCGAGATCGCCACACACACGGGGGAGTAAGACTTGGCACCGTCGGCCAGCGGTGACCAAGCGCGGAGGAACGACGGGCAGCAGTGGAGCTGCAGTAAGAGCAGCGATGGAGCTGCAGTGAGCGCAGCCGGAGGACTGCACAAGGGGTCTGCAGCGGAGCTGCAGAGGTGTGGAGGCTACGGGAGCGAGGGCAGCTACGGAGCTGCCAAGGGGAGAGCTCTGAGCGAGGGCCGTGCGGGAAAAGTGTAAGAACCCGAATAAAGGACGACGGAGACAGAACCAGGATCGAGTCCCTTATTACAAAAATATATGTTAAATAATGTGGGAACCAGAAGACATCCCTGTCACACCCCAAGGTGTAGAGGGAATCGCTCTGACTGACGGCCACATAGTTTGACGCGGGGCCGCTCACCATCATGAAGGTCCTTAAGGATCGTGAGCAAAGGGTGAGGGACTCCAAAAGCATGAAGAACAACCCAGAGGCCAGGCCTACTGATGGTATCATAGGCCTTTACCAGGTCAATAAAGCACACACATTCACTGACACGCACACATGGACCTACAGACACACAAAGAAATGGACTTACACCGACTCACATGGAGCCACGCACACAAAGCGACTAACACACACGCCCATGAACTGACACACACAGACATATCGACTCACACACAAACACACATATCGACTAAGACACACACACATGGACTTACACACACATACATAGACTGACACACACATTGCCCTACACACACACACATACGGACTGTGACACACAAACATCTACTTTAGATATACACACATGGATTAACACACACATATCGACTCACACACACATATTGACTTATTACACACACATATCGAGTGACACACACATGTATGGACTTACACACACGTACACATCGACTGACACACATACTGTAGACACACAAACGCACATTGACTTACATACTCAGATGGACTCAAACACACAACAACAACTGCCATTCGCCACTAAGTGGCGGTGACGTCACCACGATGCTTGTGCCAGGCCATGTGCACCTTGAGGCCACATGAAGTGTTGAACGCCCGCTGGCAGGAGGTCACGGGGCAGACCCAGGTGCCACGGGTCGACTGACTGAGATGACCGAGATGAGTGGCTGATGCACCACCTGTGCCCCTTACTGTGCAAACTTGCTGTGCTTTAGCCACCCGGCGCTCCACTCGTTGTTGTGAGCGTCGCTCCTCCACCCTCCGTTGTTGTGGGAGGGCGACTGCCTCCAACTGCCCAGTAGCGTCCTTCACGAGCCTCCTCCACAGAGGCCGATCTTGACACCGCTGGTACCAGTCATCGGCAAATCCACTCAGCCCCACGTCCTCCAGTACCACATCACTCCATCTCTTCTCTAGCCCATGCTGCGCCCGTTTAGCCCCCTCGATCCGGCCGGACAAAAGCTGTTCAGGCATGCGATGGCTGGGCATGCGGGCTACATGACCCCAGCCAACGCAGCCTTGCCTGCCGGAGGAGCCCAACGATGGGACTTTGCCCAGATCTTTCAAGGATATGTGAACTCCTCACACAATCCAGCCTGGTTAAACCCAGGATGGATCGTAGGCAGGCCAGCCTAAATGTTTCCAACCGACGAAGATGCTCCATTAGGGGGGTCCACGTTTCGCAAGCGTAGAGAAGGGAGGGAATGACTGTGGCCGAGAAGACCTGAAGCTTCGTGCGGGGCGACAGACCAGGTAGCTTCCAAACAGCATTACGCAACCGATGAAAAGATATTGCCGCTCGACTGATTCGGAGTGAGACCTCTGCTGTTAAACTGGAGCCAGTCATAAGCACACTGCCCAGGTATGGGAAACTCTCCACTCTCTCCACTACTGCCCCATCACCGATTGGGAATTGTGGGGGTGGAGTATCCGATGGTACAAAATACCCAGGCAGGTGCTTAGTTTTGGTGGGTCTGATGGTAAGGCCCCACCTCTTAGTGGCATGCTCCAATCTCAGCAGCAGCATCTCCAACTCCTCCTCTGAATGAGCAGCTATTACCAAATCATCGGCATACATAACGTGGTTGACCAATAGGGAGCCATCCCTTGATCGCACCCGGGCATCAATCAGCCTCCCATTATATCTGTACCAAATGGAAATTCCCCCGTTACAGCTATTAAAGGCTTCACGAACTACGTGGTCAAAATAGATGTTAAATAATGTGGGAGCCAGAGGACATCCCTGTCGCACCCCAAGGTGTACAGGGAAAGGCTCTGACTCCCGGCCACGTAGTTTTACCCGAGCCCGCTCACCATCATGAAGGTCCTTAATGATCGTGAGCAGAGGGTCAGGGACTCCGAAAGCACGAAGAACAACCTAGAGCCCAGGCCTACTGATGGTATCACAGGCCTTGACCAGGGCAATAAAGCACATATGTAGGTCTTGTTGGAATTCCCTACACCTCTGCTGTAGCAGACGGACAGAAAATATGGCATCTGTGTAGGACCGCCCTTTCCTGAAACCGCATTGGGGCTCCGCAAGCCTCTCCTCAGCGTGCCTAGCAAGACGATGTTGAATAATCCTTGCCAGGACCTTTCCCGGCACACTGAGGAGTGAGATGCCCCTGTAGTTGTTACAGTCTGTGCGGTCCCCCTTCTTAAAGAGGGGGACCACCAGGGCATCCTTCCAATCCTGCGGAACCCATCCAGTGGTCCAGACTGTTGTTATGATGTCATATAGGGCAGTCTGTGCACAAACGCCACCCTCCCTCAGCATTTAGCTTGGGAGATCATCTCTGCCCGGTGCCTTTCCTGGTCTCAGACTCCGGATCGCCTTCAGTACTTCCTCAACAGATGGCACCTCAGCCAGCCACTCACAGGGGGTGACTTCTTCCAATATTTGAGGCACCGCAGCCTCAGCAGGGTTATCCCCACTTTGTGCCATGATGTTTTCCTGGCTGAGGGATTTCCCCTCCCCCAGGACCTCACAGAAATGCTCAGCAAATCTGCAAATCTTTTCCTGGGGGTCTGAGATTGGATCACCGTTTTGTCCCCTAATGATGGTAATAGGTGTGGCGCTGCAGGTTACTTTTTTGATGGAGTTAAATAGTGATTTGTGATCGTGGGCCACTGAGGCAGACTCCATCTCCTCAGCAACCCGTGACCACCACCAATCCTTGCAGTGCCTTACGGCTCTCCGAACCTCCGAGCGAAGGCTGCGGTAAGCCTCCTCATTCTCTGACGTGGGATGCTGTAGCCGATGAGAGTGGGCCTGTCGCTTTTTCTCAACTATCCTGAACACTTCCTCTGTCAGCCAGGTTTTCTGGGGAGGCCTGGACCGCGTACCCAAAGCAGCCATTGCAGCTGCATGAGTCACAGTCCTAAACCTCGCCCATTTACCCTCGACATCAGGAGAAGTGGGGGACGATGCCAACCCCAGCTGCAAGCGATGATGAAATTCTAGCTTGCAACTTTCATCAGCTAACTGAGACTAGGCCACTTTAGGTTGGAATGGGGTCCTGGGTGTACACCCACCACCGGAGTGGAAGAATGGCAGGCGCATCTTACAGTCGATGGTCAGAGGGCAGATCAGCTCCACGGTAGGTCCTGGTGTCAAGGACATGGGCTCGCATCTGCTTGTCCGTCACTATGTAGTCCAGCAGATGTTCTTGCTTGGACCCGGCATGCATCCATGATGTTGTGTGGATGCGCCGATGCCGGAAGAGCGTGTTGGTAATTACAAGCCCATGGGCTGCACAAAAATCTAGCAGCCTCCTACCGTTATTATTGAGCTGATCTGGCCCATGCCTTCCAATCACTCCAGACCAGGTGCCAGCATCATGACCAACTCGGGCATTGAAGTCACCCAACAAGATGACTTTGTCCCGAGATGCCACTTTAGCCAGCACCTGTGACAGGAGGTCATAGAAGGCATCTGACTCGTCGGCTTTGCCTGTATCCCTCCATGGATGTTCGCCTTTGGTGGGGGCATAAGTAACCATGACCACCACTCCTCAACACACACACACATCGACTCACACACACACATCGACGTGCACAGCAATCCCCAATAATGGCACAGCTATCAGTATCGCAGTACTACGTATGAGTAAATAGCGTGACGTGAGCAATCGAAACAATAGAAATGCATTGAAGAAATAAGCATAAATAAGTGTAAATTAAAGAGCAGCACTACGCACAGGTAAGTTAAATAGCAGGCTACAGTCTAGATTATAGACTGCCAGTACGCCGAATCAATGGCATAAGCATTGCCACAGTCGACATAAAAAGCTGGCAATACGGGCAGAAAAAGCAGAATACAGTCGACATGAAAGGCTTGCAATACGGGCAGAAAAAGCAGAATACAGTCGACATGAAAGGCTGGCAGTACACTGAGTGATAGTAAAGAAGCAGGCAACAGATTATAGACTGGCATACACTCATAATGGTCAAAAGGAAAATTAGCAATGTAGATTATAAAGTGCCAGTGCACTGACGTTAATTAATCAGCAGGCAGCAGGCCACATCACAGACTGGCAGTAGACCGTCGCAGAGTCATAAAAGCACAGCTAAAAAAGGGAATATTTAGCATCCTAATAATGAAAAATTAGTTTTGTGCACACAAACATTATTATTGTAATATCTGCCAACGTATTTGTTTACTAATAGTAAACAATACTACTACAATAATGGTATCTAAGCGCTGTAATAATATTAATATCTACGGACTTTATAGCAGTAACTGCACGCATCGTGTTGGGGGGGGGTCGAAGAGGATATCACACTGTGAATAAATAGCCGCAGCGTTATGTGTATATTTATTGCATGTTAAACGCGTAAAAGAAAATGGCCCCCGTGAGCTCGACCGAACGCACATCACTTGGCAGCCCCCCCCCACGCAATTGGCGCGAGTTGGTACGGTCGATGTCGTGCAATAAATAAATAAATATAGCGAAATCCCACTAAATCGCTAAATTAACTAATTTAAAGGTGACAGACGTAAAAAAGGAATAGCCTATTCCCACTGCGGGGCTTAGGGCATGCTGGCTGGCAATTTTTTTTCGACATCAACCCCACCGTTCGAGAGCCAAATCCCTCGCAAGCGTGCAAGAAGACTTGTATATATAAAAAAAGAAGAAGAAAGAGGACTGGTGAGCGTTACATTGGCAGCAGTGAGGAAACGTGTTACTGACATTGTATTACAAATATTAGCTGTAGGTTTTCCCTGAAGAGTAATACGTTTTCAGTGTTATGGTTATTCAGTGTATAATGTCTCATTACATATGATCGCGTTTTAATAAATAAATACGTCTCGCACTGAGCCAGGCTGGTGACTTGGAGTGCTGAGCTGGCACAGCTGAGACCCTGGGTTCAAATCTAGGTAAAACGATAACTAAACTGAAATAACGCAATACATTTGCTAAAACACTGCCTTAAAATAAAATATATCGAATCTTTATTATTACCGTATTATCCGGATTGGAAGACTAACTTTTCTACCCCTTCAAGAAATAGTGGTGGGTATGTATGTGTAGTGGGTTCCATTCAGGCGCGCACTGGAAATGGAGGCAACACATTTATTGTTAACACAACGGGGTAACTTAACCCCTAAACAGGATAATACTTAGGGTGGTGACCACCACGGCTAACCACCTAGCACACTCTCCGGAATAACAACAAAGTCGGACACCCGAGATCTAGGATCGTCGACGGCGGCTTTGTTCCGAGTTGAAGACCCCCAATTCCTCTCGGGACCTCGCTTATATCGCTCCGCCCTTGGCCACACCCCCACCTCTCGATCTCTCGGGGCTCTGGGTCCCCATAACGTGACCCTCTCACCCCCATCTGGGGGTCTCATTGCCTACCCTTGTCTGGTCACGTGCCCTCGCGGGTTCACACAGGCTACCATGTCCTGACCCGATCTCTCTCCCACTGCCACCGGGACCTTGTCCTCTATCCAGCCACTCTGTGGCATGGCACACCCACTCCGGTGCCAAAGGGAGTGGCTCCGCACGTACAGTACCACTCCTCACCCGGTACTGTCACTACACCCTAGTGACACCATTTATGTCACTACATATGTGTAGTGGTGGTATTGACGTGCACCGACTGTGACAGTGATGGATCACGGGGCGGCGCGGGGTGCGGGGTTGGGCACGCGTTGTGGGCGTGGTGTGGACGCGCGCGCCGGGAGTGACAGATGACGGGGCGGCGCGGCGTGGGTGGTGAGGCACGATGAGATGTGGGAAAAGAGGATCGTAGCCAGCGCCCAGCGATTGGTCGAATAAGTGGGTGCTCGCAGCGACGTCCGCAGGTGGGGTATAAAGGGGGACGCGCGAGAGCACTCGGAGAGAGTTACCCAGTTGAAGACCCGAAGACGGAGCTGAAGACCTAGTGCCCCGAGACCCCTAGTCCCGCCGTCCTTGTGGGGACCGGGGCCCTGTGTGGCTCGGAGGCGAGGCTGTGGGACCCGGGGTCCGACGCCCCCGTGGGTCGGGCTGGGGACCCACAGTCGAGACGGATACCCCGGGCAGGGAGTGTCCCGAGTAGCTCAGTGGCGTTAGTCGCCGAGTAGCTAAGTGGATGTTGGTCATCCGAGTAGCTCAGTGGGCGTTAGTCGCTAAGTGGATGTTGGTCATCCGAGTAGCTCAGTGGCGTTAGTCGCCGAGTAGCTAAGTGGGTGTTTGTCACCCGAGATACTAAGTGGATGTTGGTCATCCGAGTAGCTCAGTGGGCGTTAGTCGCCAAGTAGCTAAGTGGGTGTTTGTCACCCGAGATACAAAGTAGGTGTTAGTCACCTGTAAACGAGTTTGATAAAATAAAGAGTGTGTTACCCGTGAAGTCGTCTCCCGCCGAGTTACTACATTACAACTGGCGTCAGAAGTGAACCTGTCTTCAAGAAGAATGGACACTAGGAAGACTACCCGTACCCACGAGCGAGGTCGGGAAGACGACGGCGTACCGGGGACACCGACCTCGGGAGTAGAGGACGAGGAGTTGCCGCCGATGCAGCACTTCGCGGTGATGGCCAACGCTCCGCTTGCCTCCGACACCAGCCTCCAGGACGCGCACTCCCGGTTGGCGGAGTTGCTACTCGCCGCCGCCGCTGTCTTGGCCGACATCTCCGTTCCGGCGAGCGGAAAAACGGCTGCGGGGGTCGTGGAGGAAGCGACGGTGGAGGATTCCCGCCAAAAGGCGCTTCGCGCCAAAAGTCTGGAAGTTGCCGCCGTTTTTGGGGGGCCGCCACCGATTGGCGGGAAAGACGGACGCCACGTGGCCGGACACCTCCGCGCAGCGCAGCCCACGTCATCAGCGCGCGCCGGAGCCCTCCATTTTGCGCCTGACAACCGAGCCGACATTTTACACAACTACAGCGGAGCGCGGGAAAATCTCTCCGACGTCGATGACGAAAAGATTGCCCGCGCTGTCGGCGTTCAAGGCGGATGGGGGCGACTGGGGAGCCTTCCAACGAAGGTTCCTCGCTCATCAGGAGATGTCGGGGTGGTCCGACACCACTGCCCTGCGTGCGTTGCCAGCGATGCTTGACGACGACGCGCTTGCAGCCTTCACATCTGCTGCAAGGTCGTCCCGCTCTACGCTCCAGGCCGCACTACACCTGATGGCGAAGGTGTTCGGGCCGCCCTCCACGTGTCGCCACCAGTTCTACGATCGGCGGAAGGTGGCTGGAGAAACGACGCTCGCCTATCGCACGGCACTACTCGCCTTGGCGGACGCAGCGTTTCCCCGTATGGATAAGGAGGGGAGGGACGCCATGGTGACGGAGCAGCTGCTGGTGTTGGCCCACGAGTTGGGGGTCCCCATCAACGTGGCGGACGAGATGGATATCTGCTCCCTGGCGATCGCCACGAGCATTCACGCGTACGAGGTCCTCAAACGCAAGCCGGGGGTCGTCTGCAAATGGGCGGGGAACGGGGCACTGGCCGCCACGATCGCCGAACCTCAGCCAGCTGTGGTGCAGGAGCAGGCCTTCGCTGCATCGCGTCCGGGGGAGTGGAGAACGGGAGGTCGTTCGCCCACACGTTCGCCCCGCAAGCTGGAGCAACCGAAACCTACGACGTCCGTCGTCTGCTACAACTGCGGCCTTCGGGGTCACGTCGCAGCCGGGTGCCGGGCCCCGCGTCAGCGCGCCACAGGACCACGTCGGGACGACGACCAGGGCCACAAGTCATCCCAACAAAACCCGGTGCCTCGGGCTTGACGGCTGCTGACCGTCGAGAGCCTGAACCCCGGGGCACGCACGGGTCCTCGATGCCTGGCCGATGTCTTCCTGAACCGCCGGCACCACCGGACGTTCAACCGCGTCTGGTGCCGTACGACGGACCGGCAAGGCGGACTCGGGCTAGGGCTCAACAATTTTCATGAAGACTTTTTTTTTTCTCTACACCGAGCTCGCCCGGTGTTCCCCTCTGCCGGGGTAATGTCCCGTTGTAGGGACGCTCGGAAAAAGAAGGGGACACTGCACGAGTCGAAAGAAAAAAAAAAAGATTTTTCCATTTATTTTCCTTTTTGCATACACATTGCTATTGTCACTCGCCGGTTTGTATATATTATTCTATTGTCGCGGTGGCATTGGTTGAGGGTTGCGGATGGTAGTGTTCGCGTCGTGTTGTGTTGTTAAGTTAGTTGTTGTTCTTGTTGTTGTGTTGTGTTACGGGGCACACAGGGCGGTTTGTATATTTTTATAGCAGCCGGGTCGGCTGCGAGCTATGTGGTAGGGGGTGATGTAGTGGTGGTATTGACGTGCGCCGACTGTGACAGTGATGGATCACGGGGCGGCGCGGGGTGCGGGGTTGGGCACGCGTTGTGGGCGTGGTGTGGACGCGCGCGCCGGGAGTGACAGATGACGGGGCGGCGCGGCGTGGGTGGTGAGGCACGATGAGATGTGGGAAAAGAGGATCGTAGCCAGCGCCCAGCGATTGGTCGAATAAGTGGGTGCTCGCAGCGACGTCCGCAGGTGGGGTATAAAGGGGGACGCGCGAGAGCACTCGGAGAGAGTTACCCAGTTGAAGACCCGAAGACGGAGCTGAAGACCTAGTGCCCCGAGACCCCTAGTCCCGCCGTCCTTGTGGGGACCGGGGCCCTGTGTGGCTCGGAGGCGAGGCTGTGGGACCCGGGGTCCGACGCCCCCGTGGGTCGGGCTGGGGACCCACAGTCGAGACGGATACCCCGGGCAGGGAGTGTCCCGAGTAGCTCAGTGGCGTTAGTCGCCGAGTAGCTAAGTGGATGTTGGTCATCCGAGTAACTCAGTGGGCGTTAGTCGCTAAGTGGATGTTGGTCATCCGAGTAGCTCAGTGGCGTTAGTCGCCGAGTAGCTAAGTGGGTGTTTGTCACCCGAGATACTAAGTGGATGTTGGTCATCCGAGTAGCTCAGTGGGCGTTAGTCGCCAAGTAGCTAAGTGGGTGTTTGTCACCCGAGATACAAAGTAGGTGTTAGTCACCTGTAAACGAGTTTGATAAAATAAAGAGTGTGTTACCCGTGAAGTCGTCTCCCGCCGAGTTACTACATTACATATGCATGTGTAGTGGGTACAAATGGGAAGAAGCTTCTTTGGAGGTAACACGTTTACTATAACATTAATAAACCATAACACAAAGAGGTAACGGCCCCTTCCACCCAATACTCTAGGGAGGCATCTCCTCCGGACTATCATGCCCTCACACTGGATAAGCTCTAACCCTACACTGGTTAAGCTTCAGCCCTCCACTGGTTTAAGCTTTAGCCCAATCCTAGTCAGGGGTTCGGGCTCTGCTCCTTTGGCTCTTTACTTCAAGTCTTCAGGTGGCTCTTCGGTCTTCAGGCAGACGACAACTACCGGGACCGTTCAGGGACCCTGCTTTTATACACAGTCCCAGCTCACTCCGCCCCTACCCAGACCTTCCTTATATAATGTTCTCAAGGGACCTGGAGTGTGACGTAATCCCCCCAACCCCCATTCTGGGGTCTGGGGTCCGCACCCTTGGTCACGATGCTCCCCAGGGATTACCTAGGACTAAACGGCGCAACATTCACCTAGCCGGCTCAGCCTCCCTTCCGCCCCCTGTTGACACAGGGCCGGCACTGCTGGCAACGAGTAGTGGCGATCGCGTCCAACAATGCCACTACATTACCCCCTCCCCCCCCTTGTAGCATCCAGCCGTCCCATCTGCCAACTATCGCCACAAGAACATGGTAAAATCAGAACAAGTACGTGTGCCTCAACAACAACAGAAAGAACAACCCCGACAAATACCCCAGCCCACCTGTACAAATATTACACTATGTACAAATTTACACACACACAAAAAAATATCCGCGCGACCCCCCCGAGGCGCCACCCCCAGGACACGCACAGGTCAAGGCAATGACGGCGCGTCCGACCGACCACAAGGCAAAAGTGAGGAAGGCCACCGACCATGGCAATTTGGCGAACACAAAGGTAGGTGCGTGGTGTGGTGCGTGTGAGAATGTGGGGAGGGTCACGAAAATCGTGGGGTCTTAGAGCAGGTCTGTGTTGCAGGGCCATCGTACGGGTCAGGGGGTTTCGTGGGTGGGTTGGTGGAGACCGGCCCAGCCTGGGGGACATCCGGCCCGGTGGTTGAGCGCTTGTTGATGGAAGCGGCCGGCAATGACGGCCGTTGAGAACTCACTCCTGCGGCATATGAGGGTGCAACAAGACGGCTGTGCTCAGGGTTAGGCACTGTGGCTCGGACACATCACGCACTCGGCCCCCGCAATGTGTAGGTGAAGTAGAAGAGCGCGGCACGACAAAGGGTTTTAGGCGCGACGGGTGGTCATTCAATAAATCACGGGGACACAAACAAAGGTTGTAGCACCCACCCTCACCACAGCTGCCTTTCACACTCGAGGCCAGAGGACAGGAGATGAACCATAAAAGTTAATGACACCCTCCCTCCCGCCAACGGAAGGGTCAGTCATAAAAAAATAATACACGCCCCCCCCCCACCCCCCCGACGAAAGAGAACACAGGCGTTTCGCTTTGGTTAACTTTTGCATGTTTCTTCTAATAACGAAAATCCAAAACTTAGCGACAAAAATTAAGCGAACATTATCGATCCTCACACACACTGCAATTAAAAACCAGGCTACAATCTACACCAGTGGATCATGACTCATTAATTCAATACTAATGTTATTGTTAACTTTAATTATATTCTACGCGACCTGACAGAAGCATCAAAGAATAATTATGGCAGTCAGGGTCGTTCCTAAGCCAAAACGAATTCCATAGCCTCGGGATATCAGATAATAATAACTCGAGAACAAACAACACAAACCCAGGATACAGGCAGTGGAACGAAGGTTAGTAAAACCCTATGAAATACGTGGTAATAATATAATAAAGCTCGTTGAGGCGACTTCTGGAATCCGTCTGTTATTCAACTTGTATTACAGCTTTTCCCTCACGCTGCTGACAGGCAGCGTGAGAGGGTCAGATAGAGAGAGAGACACACTGCCACGTGGCAACCCGGAGCCCCGCTCCCGCGTGGGCCCCTTCCTCTGTTCATTCCCGTTCTGACCACGTGTCGTTCGTCTCCACCCCTATTTAATACCCGGGTCACGTGGTACGTTTCCACCAATCCTGGTTAGCCTCCATGGAATATTCCAGGCCCCCTCGTAAGCTGCCGGGACCACGCCCCTGACTCATCTCCCCATTGGCTGTGGCCAAAGCCAGCAGAACCAATCCCCTACTTACAGCTGTCACCTTTCCATTACGTCAGGGCCATGCCCCTAGGCTTCCCCCCATTGGCTATAAACCAGGACCGGCAGAGCCAATCATCATGACGAGTTGTGATACGTCATTGAGCCGGATATATCCTCACATTACATCACCCCCCCCCCGCCCCCGGTGTAAAAAGTCAGCCGTCTCGGCTGCGAAAAGGGTGACAAGCCGAATTCCATTAGGAAAATTATTAGGGCGTCTAAGACGCATTAACAAGGTAAGGGGGAAGTAGGCGTATACGCGCCGGGAAATTCAAAATATTTAACAACAGATTGTTCACGCGTGGTTGCCTCGCCGACTGATCAGCAGGAGGTGGTTGCCGTGGAGAAGAAGAAGAATGTTCGGTTTCCGTTGTATCTGGGACAGGTCCCGTTGGAGGAGGGACGTCCGGGGTCTCGTCGTCCCTCAAAACCTATTCATCTGCGGGGGGTATAACACAGCCCCACTGGGGATCAACGGGCGAGGCAAGTGGCACATTCGGCACACCAGACCCCGGCAGGTCAACAAGTAGAGATGAAGGGCCAGCACGCGGGTCAACGTAAGGTCTGAATCGCGACGAATGGACATACCAACGACGTTGGCCGTACTGGATGCGAACACTCTGGGATTCCGAATGTCCACCAGCCTAACAGGCCCCCGCCAAGGCTTGTGCAGTTTAGGGGACGTGCCCACTAGCACCTGAGGGCAATGGAGCCATGCCAGATCACCCACCGACCAGGGGATGTCAGTTCGCGATCGACGCGCATACCTCTCGTTCCTTGCCTGTGTACGGGCCGTCGCACATCTGGCGGCCTCTCGTGCCTCCGTAACCCGTTTAAGCGAGTCCCGTATGTGATCAGGCAAGGAAGGGGATGGTTGTTTACCCGCCGCACCCAGTTGCACATCAATCGGGGGTACATTCTCATGGCCATACATCAGGAAAAATGGCGAATATCCTGTGGACGCATGCGGAACCATGCGGTATGCCGCCAGGACGCCCGGTATGTGCAAGTCCCAATCGGTTTGTTTTTCACTCGCCGTGTGACAAAGCATGGCCGAAAGGGTGCGGTTAAACCGTTCCACCATGCCATCCGTTTGCGGATGGTAAGGGGAAGTACGGATTTTCTTTGTGCCCAGCGCAGCGCATACATTCTTGAGCAATTTGGAGGAGAAGTTACGTCCTTGATCCGTGAGCAGCCCTTCGGGTGCTCCTTTATCCATGACATAACCATTCAAGAAAGCCTTGGTGATGGACGAGGCCGTTTGGTCAGGCAGAGGCCAGGCCATAGGCCAGCGAGAAAAATATTCGACCCCACCAAAAGGTATTTGTTTCCCCTAGCCAATGGAGGGAACGGGCCCAGGATGTCCAGAGCAACTAGCTCATTAATACGGGATACCTCAATCGAACGTAGTGGCGGAACACAATTTTGACGAGGTGGTTTCCTCTGTGCACAATCATGGCATGACCGGATAAAGTTAGTGACATCTGCCGTTATGCCGGGCCAAAAGAAATCCTGCTGCATCGCGGCCAACGTTTTCTGCACGCCGAGGTGCATCAGTTTGTCGGCGTGCAGAGCGCGGAGCAGGTCGTGGCGAAGGGATGTCGGCACAACCAGGCGTGAACGGTCAGACACTCCACCCATACACATCAATTCTGGCGAATTGCCCGATGTTGCTGGATGCAATTACCAGCGACACGTCGTACTCAAATTGTAAATGTTGTGGTTTTGCGCTTCAACACACCGGTGGGCTAAAGCAGTGAACTAATTTGTCTTTTGTCAACGTGACACATTTTTACTGATTGGCCGTGTCGGGTGGTGGAGGGTTACGACACATTTATAAATAACGCGATCTAAACCCAAAAACGTTGATTATGAATAATATTGGTCGCGAAAGCCTACGTGTTAAACTGATCAATAGTCCCGCCTGGCACCGGAACATCTGCCATTTCCATCCCGCCAATTGAGATCTCGGTTTCCCGATCAGTTTCCGCAGCGGAGCCAGAGAGGCATCGGCCTCCTGCTCACGTAGCCACACCGAGTGTGGCAAATGCAGCGTATCGTCGGCGCCAACGGGTACATCCTGGCCTTCATCGTTCGACATCGCCCCCATAACCGGACAGGGCGAGGTAGGCAGTGCTGCACAGCAGTGCGTACCCATCAGACAGGCGCAGAGAGGAGTCGGGGGCAACCTGGAGAGAGCGTCTGCGTTGCCATGGCGAGTACCTTTGCGGTACGTGATATCGAAGGAAAATTCCTGTAATGATTCCAACCACCGAGCCAATTGACCCGATGGTTCCAATTTCAACGAATATTGTAAGGCCGCGTGGTCAGTGCGCACGAGGAATTTCCTTCCATACAGATACGGCTGGTACTGGCGAACAAAATTTACGATTGCTAACAGTTCCCGTCGTGTCACGCAATATTGCGTTTCGGCAGGGGACAGAACCCTGCTGCCGTATGCCACCACTCGCTCGACCCTGTCTTTCCGTTGCGACAAAACGGCTCCTATGCCGATATCGCTAGCATCCGTGTCAAGGATGAACGGCTGGGAAAAGTCCGGGTAGTCGAGCGTCGGCGCGGTGGCGAGGTGATCCCAAAGAGATTGAAAAGAGCGCTCCTCTTCCGGGCCCCATTTAAATCTCAGATTTTTCCCCGTCAGAACATGCAGTGGCTTAGCCAGCGTCGTGAAGTTCTTAACAAAACGGCGATAGTAGGATGCGAACCCAATAAACCGCCGTACGTCACCCACCGAAGTGGGCGTGGGCCACTCTCGGACACACGCCGTTTTCTGAGGGTCCGTGGACACACCGTCCGAGCTGACGATGTGACCCAAGTATCGGACAGACCGTTGCAAAAGGTGGCACTTTTTCGGTTTAAATTAAAGGTCAGCCGAGCGCATCCTCTAAAAGACAGTCTCCAGGCGTTGGAGGTGTTCTTCGAACGTGCGGCTGAATACGATGATATCGTCCAAATATATGAGGCATGTTTCCCACCGCAGCCCCGCTAGCACCAGTTCCATCAAACGTTGGAACGTCGCCGGTGCCGCATTCAAGCCCATAGGTAAGCGGTTAAACTCAAAGAGGCTTTGTGGAGTGCGGAACGCCGTTTTTGGTTTGGACTCATCATCGAGGGGAAGCTGCCAAAACCCAGACGACAGGTCGAGGGTGGAGAAAAAATTTGCCCCTGACAAAGCATCCAATGAGTCGTCCATCCGTGGCAAGGGGTATGTGTCTGCCATGGATATATTATTCAATCGGCGGACATCTACACAAAACCTCGTCCCACCATCCTTTTTCTTAACCAGCACCACCGGCGCGCCCCAAGGACTGTTGGACGGCGCAATTATATCGGCCGCCAACATGTCTTCCACCGCGCCGCGCACGTGTTCCCTTTCAGCAGGGCTCATGCAATATGGGTGCATACAAATCGGTCCCGCCGCACCGGTGTCAATATGGTGCGACAAGAGCGAGGTATGGCCCAGATCCAAATCGTTTTTACTGAAAACGTCAGCGTACTCCAACAATAATTAATGCAAAGCACTCCTTTGCGTGGCCAACAAAGATGTATTTTCTCCGCACAAATCTGCGATCCATCGATCGTGTGAATGATCATATCGAGGCCCGCCAGCGGCCATGTTAGTGGGTGGTTTACCCTCAAAGCTGGTGAAATCGGTAGTGGCGTGAGCCAATACCGATCCAGCCGGGACGACGACCCGGTTCGGGCCCCCATTTAACACTTGTATGAACGGGGCCTGACCAGGCCGAACGATAGTTTGAGCCGCTACTAGGGAAAAGGATCTTGCCACCGAATTCGACGGGGACAACAGCACACCCGTCGCACCGTCCGCAGCATCCAAACGCTTTCGGTAATGCAGCAAAACAAGTATTTGCGAGCCCGATGGCACCTCGACCATGGCAGCAACAATCGCGTTAACCGCGTTACCCGGGGGCGAACGGCCCAGCAGGGAAGGCAGGAACGACATCCTACGGCCCCCTGGCATTTCTAAACAACCTTGGTCGACGAGTATCTTAACTGGCATGCGGCGCAAGAAATCGGTGCCCAATAGGCATGGGACGGCCAGTGAACGAGAAATCAACACTGGTCCCTCTGCGGTGATATTCCCGATAGCAATGCGCACATCAACTTGCCCCAAAATACCCATGCTACCCCCATTAGCAGCAACGCACGCGTCATTAACCGGTCGGATCCGTGACGTAGGAATGGACAGGAGATGAAAAATTACATTGGAAATGATGGTGGCAGACGCGCCTGTTTCCACCAAAATACGAACATCGACGCCATCGATGGTACCCCGTACTGTCGAGGACCCCGACGCGGCAGCCACCACCCTACGGGCCAATTTTCTCCATTGTGTCGCAGAGTGCGGCATCGCCACAGGTACACCACAATTACCATTGGGAGTGCAAACATGTGTGCGAGTGGATGGGTGATGTGATAAGACCTGACGGGTGTCCGATGTGTGCCGACTTGCCTGAGGGTGCCTTGGATCCGCATCCGGTAGAGGAGATGGAAGCCGGCCCGACGGGAGCTGAGAAGGCAGAGGTCGGCAGTGGCAATCCCGGGCGAAATGGCCTCGTCGGCCACACTTGAAACACGTGGCCGCCGTCACCCGGTGGTCGCTCGTCCCGGTCTCTGCACGTGGTCATCCGGCCCCATCACGCCGCTCGCGCGGCCGGCGTTTTGGGGCCCAGCGAGGAACAGCAGCCATCACCTCGTCGTCGCTGGAGTCATTGGAGCCGTGGACGACCCGACTCGGAGACCACCCCAATGGTGGACCATCTATTTCGGGATTCCCCGTCCATGCCGCCATCTGATCCCAGCGTTTTAGGTTAAACTTGGCGTCCAAGCAGCGCGCCGCCCATCGCGACGTAAGCGGTTCGTGTCCGCACAGTGGCAACGAGATGTTAAGTTCCTGGGCCAGCTCAATCATTCTGGAAAGGATGAGAGGATCCAGGAGATCAGCTGACGAGTCGGGGTAGGCGGCCATGGCAAGTGCTAATAGCGCCCCTCGGTACGCCAAGGGCGATTCCTCTGGTCCTCGACAACGCGACATAAATTTCCTTGTAGCCGCCGTCGGCGGTTCGTAAAACTCCGCCATTTCCGTAAAAGCGTCATGCAGCGTCTTCTTCTTGCTCGCCGGGATGGATCGGAAAACCGCCAAGGAGACATCATCCAGCAGCGTGGGCAGCGCCTCCAGTGCCTCCGCCTCCGTCTATCGCACCGACCGAAAGGATGACTCGAAGCGCCACGTGAACGCACTCCAATCGCCTCCGGCGACAAATTCCTTGATTTGAGGAAGGCGATGTCCGCGGTGAATGTCCGACGCCTCGAGCGTTCCCAATCCTGCTACCCGTGTATTTCGCGGCTCCGTCAGAATGGCGTCCGGCGCCCGCGTGGCATCAGGCCCGCTCAAGATGGCGCCCGGCGGCCGCATGTCGGCAGCCCCGCCCAAGATGGCGTCCGGCGGCCGCATGTCGGTAGCCCCGCCCAAGATGGCGTCCGGCCGCCGCGTGTTGGCAGCCGGTCCCAAGATGGCATCCGGCGGCTTCGTTGCAGCAGCCCCGCCCAAGATGGAGGCCTCTCCCTCCGCGGCAGGAGCAATAGCGGAAGTCGAATCCCGCTGAAAATCTTGGCCATCGGCTCTTGGTTGCATTCCACGCGGCCGACCGAGGGCCCCTGAAGATGCGACCACCGTCACCAGATTCAGCAAAATCGCACGGAGCGAATCAATTTGCTTCGCCAGTCGCCGCCATCCCTCGTCCGCAGTCGAGGACGTAGCTTCTCCAGCCTGTCGGCGATGAGCGGCGTCGGGGAGAGCAGCAGCCGGAGGCAGAGGACCCGCAGTTCCCAGCAGCTCGTCCGCCTCAACTTCTTCCTCCGACGGAGGGTCCGGTGGGTTCTTCTTCTTGAGGTGCTTGGACATCTTAAAGGATCGTCCAAACTGTCTCAAGAGATACTTCTGACACCAATGTAATAAAGCTCGTTGAGGCGACTTCTGGAATCTGTCTTTTATTCAACTTGTATTACAGCTTTTCCCTCACGCTGCTGACAGGCAGTGTGAGAGGGACAGATAGAGAGAGAGACACACTGCCACGTGGCAACCCGGAGCCCCGCTCCCGCGTGGCCCCCTTCCTCTGTTCATTCCCGTTCTGACCATGTGTCGTTCGTCTCCACCCCTATTTAATACCCGGGTCACGTGGTACGTTTCCACCAATCCTGGTTAGCCTCCATGGAATATTCCAGGCCCCCTCGTAAGCTGCCGGGACCATGCCCCTGACTCATCTCCCCATTGGCTGTGGCCAAAACCAGCAGAACCAATCCCCTACTTACAGCTGTCACCTTTCCATTACGTCAGGGCCACGCCCCTAGGCTTCCCCCCATTGACTATAAACCTGGACCGGCAGAGCCAATCATCATGACGAGTTGTGATACGTCATTTAGCCGGATATATCCTCACATTACAATAATAAGGCTAAATCACCAATCCTGAATAAACACAAACCAATAATATGTCAGTCATACCTAACCAAGATGGAATGTACTCCATAGAGAAAGAGCCTCCCAACCTTTGTCTTCCCACAGCATGGATAGCAAGATTTGCACACAAGCAAAGAATCATCAAACCTCGATAGAAATACCGTGAACCCGGCTACAACATACCTTGAATCACTTACAATCAAAATTACAATAATGCTATAAGAAATAAAGTGAGTCTCATTTTAATTTCCAAACAGAAAACGGAAAAACTTGGAAGTTGTGTGAGACAAAGTAACACCCACCACGAGAAAGACCCCCCCCCCACTTCCAGGTTAATTATTGCAGAGGATGAACGGAAAATCCGGCACAGCTGCTTCATTTGAATAACTTAATTATTCCAATAAATCAGAACACACACACGGACACGCAGGCAGCTGTGTCAACACACAAGCGAACGAAACAAAGGTTGGTTCCGGCAGGTGTGCCAAGCAGAGAGATTTTTCAGATATAAGCAGAGACACCACCAACGGAGGAGCATCATCATCACCACCGAGGCAGGAGATCATCACCACCGACGCAGAAGAAGACTCAGCAAAACTCAACAAGTATGGAGGGGCTCGCTGGGTAGCGACATGCTAAACCAAGCAAGAATTATGTGCCAACAGAAGAAGTATCGCGAGACCGAGCCACCGCAGTGCGAGTGAGACCGGCGAAGATTCCAGTTATCACTCGTGAAATAGCGAAAGCGCCCAGCGTCTGCCATCACCGAACGAGAGCATCGTTCATCGCCAGAGCACCCGGAGCCGGAGAGCGCGCACAGCCGCGTCGCCCAGTGCCCAGAGCACAAAGGTGCCAGCCACCAGCGCACGAGCGAACGAGCACCGGGCGCCACCGGGGGCCACTGGGCACCACCGAGCGTCACGAGCGACCGAGCGTCTCCAAGGACAGCATCGGGCCGACGACGCTCAGCTAGCAGCGGAGAAAGCCGACGGCTCGCTGCAGCCACGCCCGAGCGAGAGGGAACTTCTCCGAAGCCGTTCGTATCCCACCCCCCACGCTCACAAACCCACGACGGGCCCGACGTCTGCTCCCCCAAGACTTTATCAAGGGGACAATCAAATGCCCCCACACAATGGAACCGACCCTAGCCAATCATAAGAAGACTAATTATAAAAGTGTATGAACTATCAGCTGGCCGTGAAGGCATCGTGGCTCATCGAGTGATAAGAATACGTCGTTTATAAGTGCCTTAGTCGTTTTTTTTAATTTGTTTTATTCAGTTTTTTTTATCGCATAAATTACCAATAGATTAATCGATGTAAACTAAACTTTCGAAACCTTCGTCACGATTCTACACGCTCACAGAGAGAGAATATTGTGTTAAACCTGTTCCTTTGCCAGATAACCCTGTCCACGAATTAATTAAAGCTTAGCCAGAGATATGAATCTTCCGTAAAAGGGCACGCCCACCGTCGCACACCATTGTTCCAAGACATTTCGTTGAATATATAATATTGCCGACTAATCTATTGACGTATACTTTGCCTTTGGGGTATAATAATTGCTTTTATTGCATTTCGTATGACTATCATTGCATGCCTGTTTTAAAGACTCTCCATTGCCGTCTAAGCTCGCGTTGCACGGTAGAATTAATGATATGTGCGGTTGCCAAAGTGAAACAACCTTGATGGTTATCTATACTGCTCGCGGAAGGATGAGAGTTCGCATATTAGAGTGTCAGGTTTTTGTTTAGTATTAAAATTGCTTAAAACATAAGAGTTTGAGTGTTTCTTTCCTAAGTTCATGAAAACAATCATATATAAAAGTCTCCGAGCGCTCGCGCTTGCGGGAAATTTGGCTCTCGGACGGTGGGGTTTAAGACCGAAATAATTTGCCAGCCGGCACGCCCTAAGCCCCATGGTGGGAATAGGCTATTTCGTTTTTCCATCCATAAACTTTAAAGTAGTTCAATTAACACATTTGTGCCGTTTCTATTTTTAATTATTTACTTATTGCACGCCATCTACTTTACCAAGTGACGCCAATTGCGTGGGGGCGGACCCTGCCAAGTGACGCGCGTTCGCTCCATCTCAAGGGGACATTTTCTTTTACGCGTTTTACAGCCAACACATACACACATCACGCTGCAGATATTTATTCACAGTGTCATGTCCTCTTCCCCCCCTTCCAACACGATGCATCCAGTTTATACTGAAGACTCCGTAGATAATAATATTTTACTGCTTACATAGCATTATTCTTGCACGGGCAGGGGATGCTGGGGAGGGGGGGTAGCGGCCCAGCCCCTAGCCTGGCAATGTGCCAACTCCACCGCCTCGCCAATGTAGGCCAGGACGGGGACTACGCATGGCACAAGGCCTCAACATGGCTATGGTAAGTCCAAATTTCCTTGCTTTTTACACTAACAACTCAAGTCCATTGTTTACTATTGTTAAACATATTAGTTGACAAACATTACAATAATAATGTTTGTGTGCAGATTAAAACTCAGCTTCATTGTTCAACATTATGAAACAAGTTCACAGATGTTACAATAATTATGTTTTTGTGAAAATAACAACTCAGGTTCATTGTTTACCATTATGAAACAAGTTGACATGTTACAATAATTATGTTTGTGTACACAAAACTCTTTTTGGATTTTTGGGTTGCTCAATTTCCCCTTTTTTTGCTGCGCTTTTATAACGCTGCCACGGTCTATTGCCAGTCTGTGATTTCTGCTTATTTCTTAAATTCATTTCTATTGTTTCCATCGCTCACGTCACGCTATTTACTCATACGTAGTACTGCGATACTGATAGCTGTGCCATTATCGGGGATTGCTGTGCCCGTCGATGTGTGTGTGTGAGTCCATGTGTGTGTCTTTGAGTCCATATGTGTGTGTGTGTAGAACCATGCGTGTCTTTAACTCCATGTGGGTGTCTTTTTTGAACGGACAACGTCAAAGTGTTTATCTGTGTGTGTTAGTCCATGTGTGTGTGTCAGTCGATCTGTGTGCTTGTACGTCGATGTGTATGTCAGTCCATATGTGTGTGTAAGTCCGGCAAAACAACCTCCTACCTCCTCGCGGTGCCGGACGGGCAACACTGTCGTGGGCAGTGTTGTGGGGGGAGGGCCAATGCCCATTGGCCTCTCCCCTCATGGCGTCTGTGACCACCACAGTGGCTAAACGGGGGCTCTGGACGGGTGCGAGGGGCTGGTAACCCCTCCACCTTTCAATTAACCACCACTAAACTACGAATTAAACATGAACCTGTAATTAATAAGCTTGTGCCGGAGGCCCCGGAAGGTCAGGCTTTTATGACGTCTCCTGGCCAAACCCCATTTGGCGGAGCCAGGAGATTGAATTTTCACCCTCGGGGCTCCTCCAGAAACAACGAAAAACCATTGCGGATGGCCACGTGGAATGTTCGAACGCTCACTGCGGAGGAGAGGCTGCCACTCCTCTGTCGGGAGCTGGACCGGTACCACCTGGATCTCTGTGGCATTCAGGAAGTCCGGTGGACCGGTTCTGGCTCCTGCCACCATGAGGGGTGGACAGTCCTCTACTCGGGGCAGGAGACTGCCAAACAACAGGGTGTGGCTCTTCTTCTGAACAAAAGAATGAAGGGGGCGTGGGAGCGTGGCGGTGAGGTGTGGGATGCTGTAAGCCCCAGGATACTTTGGGCTCGCCTTCCCATCAACCAGAGGCGAGGAGTGGTGGTCGTGGTTACTTATGCCCCCACCGAAGACGAACATCCGTGGAGGGATGCAGGCAAAGCCGATGAGTCAGACGCTTTCTATGACCTCCTGTCACAGGTGCTGGCTAAAGTGGCCACTCGGGACAATGTCATCTTGTTGGGTGACTTCAATGCCCGAGTTGGTCATGATGCTGGCACCTGGTCTGGAGTGATTGGAAGGCATGGGCCAGATCAGCTCAATAATAACGGTAGGAGGCTGCTAGATTTTTGTGCAGCCCATGGGCTTGTAATTACCAACACGCTCTTCCGGCATCGGCGCATCCACACAACATCATGGATACATGCCGGGTCCAAGCAAGAACATCTGCTGGACTACATAGTGACGGACCAGCGGATGCGAGCCCATGTCCTTGACACCAGGACCTACCGTGGAGCTGATCTGACCTCTGACCATCGACTAGTCATCTGTAAGATGCGCCTGCCATTCTTCCACTCCGGTGGTGGGTGTACACCCAGGATCCCATTCCAACCAAAAGTGGCCTGGTCTAAGTTAGCTGATGAAAGTTGCAAGCGAGAATTTCATCATTGCTTGCAGCTGGGGTTGGCATCGTCCCCCACTCCACCTGATGTCGAGGGTAAATGGGCGAGGTTTAAGACTGTGACTCATGCAGCTGCAATGGCTGCTTTGGGTACGCGGTCCAGACCTCCCCAGAAACCCTGGCTGACGGAGGAGGTGTTCAGGTTAATTGAGAAAAAGCGACAGGCCCACTCTCATCGCCTACAGCATCCCACGTCAGAGAATGAGGAGGTTTACCGCAGCCTTCGCTCGGAGGTTCGGAGAGCCGTGAGGCGCTGTAAGGATGGGTGGTGGTCGCGGGTTGCTGAGGAGATGGAGTCTGCCTCAGTGGCCCGCGATCACAAATCACTATTTAACTCCATCAAAAAAGTAACCTGCAGCGCCACACCTATTACCATCATTAGAGGAAAAAACGGTGATCCAATCTCCGACCCCCAGGAACAGGTTTGCAGATTTGCTGAGCATTTCTGTGAGGTCCTGGGGGAGGGAAAATCTCTCAGCCAGGAAAACATCATGGCACAAAGTGGGGATAACCCTGCTGGCTGAGGTGCCAGCTGTTGAGGAAGTACTGAGGGCGATCCGGAGTCTGAGACCAGGGAAGGCACCGGGCAGAGATGATCTCCCAAGCGAAATGCTGAGGGAGGGTGGCGTTTGTGCACGGACTGCCCTACATGACATCATAACAACAGTCTGGACCACTGGACGGGTTCCGCAGGACTGGAAGGATGCCCTGGTGGTCCCCCTCTTTAAGAAGGGGGACCATACTGACTGTAACAACTACAGGGGCATCTCACTCCTCAGTGTGCCGGGTAAGGTCCTGGCAAGGATTATTCAACATCGCCTTGCTAGGCACGCTGAGGAGAGGCTTGCGGAGCCCCAATGCGGTTTCAGGAAAGGGCGGTCCTGCACAGATGCCATATTTTCTGTCCGTCTGCTACAGCAGAGGTGTAGGGAATTCCAAAAAGACCTACATCTCTGCTTTATTGACCTGGTCAAGGCCTATGATACCATCAGTAGGACTGGGCTCTGGGTTGTTCTTCGTGCTTTCGGAGTCCCTGACCCTCTGCTCACGATCATTAAGGACCTTCATGATGGTGAGCGGGCCCGGGTAAAACTACGTGGCCGGGAGTCGGAGCCTTTCCCTGTACACCTTGGGGTGCGACAGGGATGTCCTCTGGCTCCCACATTATTTAACATCTATTTCGACTGCGTAGTTGGTGAAGCCTTCAATAGCTGTACCGGGGGAATTTCCATTTGGTACAGATATAATGGGAGGCTGATCGACGCCCGGGTGCAATCAAGGGATGGCTCCCTATTGGTCAGCCACGTTATGTATGCCGATGATTTGGTAATAGCTGCTCATTCAGAAGAGGAGTTGGAGACGCTGCTGCTGAGACTGGAGCGTGCCACTAAGAGGTGGGGCCTTACCATCAGCCCCACCAAAACTAAGCACCTGCCTGGGTATTTTGTACCATCGGACACTCCACCCCCACAACTCCCAATTGGTGATGGGGCAGTTGTGGAGAGAGTGGAGAGTTTCCCATACCTGGGCAGTGTGCTTATGACCGGCTCCAGTTTATCAGCAGAGGTCTCACTCCGAATCAGTAGAGCGTCAATATCTTTTCATCGGTTGCGTAACGCTGTGTGGAAGCTACCTGGTCTATCGCTCCGCACGAAGCTTCAGGTCTTCTCGGCCACGGTCATTCCCTCCCTTCTCTACGCTTGCGAAACGTGGACCCCCCTGGTGGAGCATCTTCGCCGGTTGGAAACATTTAGGCTGGCCTGCCTACGATCCATCCTGGGTTTAACCAGGCTGGATTGTGTGAGGAGCTCACAAGTCCGTGAAAGATCTGTGCAAGGTCCCATCAGTGAGCTCCTCCGGCAGGCAAGGCTGCGTTGGCTGGGTCATGTAGCCCACATGCCCAGCCACCGCATGCCTAAACAGCTTTTGTTTGGCCGGATCGAGGGGGCTAAACGGGCGCGGCACGGGCTAGAGAAGAGATGGAGTGATGTGGTACAGGAGGATGTGGAGCTGAGTGGATTTGCCGATGACTGGTACCAGCGGTGTCAAGATCGGCCTCTGTGGAGGAGGCTCGTGAAGGACGCTACTGGGCAGTTGGAGGCAGTCGCTCTCCAACAACAACGGAGGGCGGAGGAGCGACGCTCACAACAACGAGTGGAGCGCCGGGTGGAAAAAGCACAGCAAGTTGGTACAGTAGGGGGCACAGGTGGTGCATCAGCCAGTCATCTCGGTCATCTCGGTCAGTCGACCCGTGGCACCTGGGTCTGCCCCGTGACCTCCTGCCAGCGGGCGTTCGACACTTCACGTGGCCTCAAGGTGCACATGGCCTGGCACAAGCGTCGTGGTGACGTCACCGCCACTTAGTGGCGAATGGCGGTTGTTGTTGTTGTTGTAAGTCTATACATGTGTGTGTCACTTGATGTATGTGTGTAAGTCAATGCGTCTGTGTGTGAGTCCATATGTGTGTTAATCCATGTCTGTGTATCTAAAGTAGATATGTGTGTCACGGTCCATATGTGTATGTGTGTGTAGGGCTATGTGTGTTTCAGTCTATGTATGTGTAAGTTCATGTGTGTATGTCTTAGTCCATATGTGTGTGTGTAAGTACATATGTGTGTTTACGTCAATGTGTGTTTTATTCCACGTATTGCTGTGTGCAAGTCGGTGTGTGTGTGTGAGTCGCTGTATGTGTGTACGTCGATATGTGTGTGTAACTCCATGTGTGCGTATCTCAAGTGCATATCTATGTGTGTGTGAGTCCATATGTGTGTGTGTCTGTAAGTCGATGTGTTTGTGTGTGTTAGTCCATGTGTGTGTGTGTGTGTGTTTCAGTCCATGTGCGTGTGTGTTAGTCGCTGTGTGTGCATGCCTCCATGTTAGTCAGTCTGTAGGTCCATGTGTGCATCTTAGTCCATGCGTGTGCTTTATTGACCTGCTCAAGGCCTATGATACCATCAGTAGGCCTGGCCTCTGGGTTGCTCTTCGTGCTTTCCGAGTCCCGAACCCACTCATCACCATCCTTAAGGACCTTCATGATGGTGAGCGGCCCCGCGTCTTAACTACGTGGCCGTGAGTCAGAGCCATTCCCTTTACACCTTGGGGTGCAACAGGGATATCCTCTAGCTCCCACATTGGACCACGTAGTTCGTCGAGCCTTCAATGCCTGTACCAGAAGAATTCCAATCTGCTACAGATACAATGGGAGGCTGATCGATCCCCGGGTGTGGTCAAGGGATGGCTCCCTATTGCTCAACCACGTTATGTATGCCGATGATCTGCTAATGGCTGCTCACTCGGAGGAGGAGTTCGAGGTGCTGCTGCTGAACCTGGAGCTTGCCAACAACAGGTGGGGCCTTACCATCAGCCCAACCAAAGCTAAGCACCTGCCTGGCTAATTTGTACCATCAGACACTCCACCCCCACAACTCCCAATTAGTGATGGGCCAGTTGTGGAGACAGTGGAGAGTTTCCCTAGGCAGTGTGCTAATGACCGGCTCCGGTTTAACAGCAGAGGTCTCACTCCGAATCAGTCGAGCTGCAGTATCTTTTCATTGGCTGTGTAACGCTGTGTGGAAGCTACCTGGTCTATCACTCCGTACGAACCTTCAGGTCTTCTCGGCCACGGTCATTACCCTCCCTTCTCTACGCTTGCCACACTTGGACCCCCCTAATGGAACATCTTCGCCGGTTAGAAACATTTAGGCTGGCCTGCCTACGATCTATTCTGGGTTTAACTAGGCTGCATTGTGAGAGGAGCTCACAAATCCTTGAAAGATGTGGTCAAAGTTCCATCGGTGACCTCCGGCAGGCAAGGCTGCGTTGCCTGAGTCATGTAGCCCGCATGGCCAGCCACCGCATGATTGATACGACTCTGGGCAGCGAAGCGAAGCCTAAACATTAACGTAATCGCAAACATGCGCATACATTAATACGATCATCTCCATAATTAGCATAATTTATGCACATAATTACATAAATTTGCATGCTTTCTGAGATTACGCATTTTTCGAATCTTCATTTAATTTTATTATTTTTATCAATTTTTCATAACCTGACATATATAACAGGGCGCACAACCTGGACGATGTCGACAGGGCCCCTCCAGGGCCTGAGTAATTTTGGCGATGTTGCCAATGGTACCTGGGGGCAATGGAGCCAGGCCTTGTCCCCTTTTACCCATGTATGTGCGGATGCACGAAGGCTCCGCAACCGCTCGTTGGCCAGTTGCCGTGCACTAAAATTTACCCTCGTGGCTTACCTAGCCTCGGACAACTTCTGAAGATTGAATCACATATGGTCAGTTTTCTTAGACTTTGGGGTGGCCGGTTTAACATGCAGTTGCACCTCCATGGGGCGTTCAACGTCTCTGCCGTATATCAAGTGGAACGGTGAGTATCCGGTGGCTGCATGACGTGCCATTCTGTATGCGGCTAGGACCCCGGGAATCTGTAGATCCCAATGAAGCTGCAATTGGCTCACCTGATGACACAGCATGGAGGTGAACATTCTATGTAGACGCTCGACCATGCCGTCAGTCTGTAGGTGGTATGGGGAGGTACGGATTTTATGTGCGCCCAACATGTTGCACACGTCCCGCAGCAAGGTGGATGAGAATTTTTTTCCCTGGTCGGTCAGCAGCTGTTCAGGAGCACCCTTGTCCAGAACATAGCCCTCGACAAAGGCCTCGACGATTGCTGCTGCTGACTATTTGGGGAGTGGCCAAGCCATAGGCCAGCGCGTGAAGTACTCCACCCCAACCAGCAGGTATTTGTTACTTTGGGGAGTGGCAGGAAAGGGTCCAAGGATGTCCAAGGCGATAAGCTCATTAACGCAGGACACTTGAATCGACTGCAGGGGCGGGCAAGATGGTCGGGCTAGCGGCTTCCGCTGTGCACAGTGAGTGCAGCCCTGCAGCAAGTCAGCCACATCCCTAGCCATGCCTGGCCAGAATAAGGTCAAGTTAGAGCATGGCAAGGATTTTATGCACCCCTAAATGTAAGAGTCGCTCGTCGGCAGCCCAAACAGCTTTTCCCCACAGGGCGGTGGGCACAACAATTTTGTATCGGCGCAGGCTGCCATCCCAGGACAAAGGACGCAAAGCCATCGTGACCCCTACTCTCCTCTGACTGTTCGACACGACGAAGAAATTTGATGAGAGAAATATCCTCCATCTGGAGGCGGCCCCAATCATCGCGGTTCAGGCCGAGCATTGCATCCCGTGCGACCGTTCCATCAGGATCCCCAGAGGGACCCACCCCACGGGCCACTGCAGTGAGGTGCGGGGGCAAGCCATCAACCGGCTGCTTGCAGCGTCCTGAACCAATGAAGCATGCACACCTGTCACCCGTCGGCAGATGCGACAAGGCATCGGCATTAGAGTGTTGGGTGCCCTTGCGGTAATTAACTGTAAACGCATAATCCTGGAGGACCTCTAACCAGCGAGAGAGTTGACCGGATGGCTGGTCAACTCATAGCGCGTATTGAAGTGCCTGCCATACAAATATGGCCGATACTGTTGTATGCCAACAGTTCACGGCGAGTTACGCAACAGCGTTGCTCCGCCGGAGATAACACCGGGCTGTCATTTGCGATCACGCGTTCGACCCCATCAACAACCTGCGACAATACCCTGCCGATGCCGGTGTTACTTGCAACAGTGTCGAGAATGAACGATATTGAAAAGTTGGGGTAACACAGGGGAGGGGCATTCATCAAGGCGTCGCGCAGCGAGTTAAATGCGGCCTCCTCCACCTCGCTCCAGTGAAACTTAACGCCTTTTGCCATCAGCGCATGAAGGGGCCTAGCAATGGACGCAAACCTGCCACCAAGCGTCAGTAATAAGACGCGAAGCCGATAAAACTCCGCACTTCCCCCACCATTATATATGCAAGTTGTAAATCAATTCTAAGCTGCTACATTTTCTAACATCGAGGGAACGATTACAATTTTGCGAACAGATCAAACAATACTTCACAAATGAGAGTAATAATGGCGTACATTAAAAACGAGATGCTAAAAATTAGACAAAAAATAAGCGATTCTTGACTGGAATCACAGTTCCTGGCCAGCAATTTAATGAAGTTGAGGCTTTATCAGGGTCATGATTTGATTCAAGGACCAATTCGTGTCTTTGCTATTGTGGAATGTGTGGAATCTAACAGTTGCAGCAGTTAGACATGTTTCAATAAATATATAACTTGGCCTTAAAATGAGCACCTGACCTCTGTGTGAAGATGTCAGCTCTACGGAGACAATGACGGCCGGAGCTGGTGCCGTCTAGACCACCTGTGATGCCACAGCATCGAAGCCACTCTGCAGGCGCACTGCCCCTCCCCCAACAACCGCAACCTTGGCCCCCTGCCCCCCACCAACAGCAGGAACAGGCCACCCGACCCCGTGTGGAGCCCCCCTTTTACTCAACCGTCTCCAAGGCTTGGTTGTACACTCTGTGCGTAAGACCCAAACAGGTGGGGAGGCTGACCCTCTCCTGGAGGGGACCCTGGACAATGGTGTGGCAAATTTCCCCCTGGACGGTGCCGATCAAGAGACTGGGAGATGGTGGTCAACATCCGCCGGTTGCAGCCCTGGAGAGCCCCCCCCCCCCCCCCAGGGAGACGCCAACTGCACAGGCAGCCAGAGCCCGCAACACCCCCCTGCCTCCCATACCCAGGGATTCGCCCCATACATGGGCCCCCTCACGACCGATCCCCCGGGGAGTCCGGGCCCAATGGGCAAGCGGCAGCAATGGCACCTAAACCCCGCTGCCCCTGAGTTTGTTCCCCAGGCAGGTGATGCCGGAGGACAGGTGGAGCCCCTGGAGTCGAGGCGGAGATCCCCCCCCCCGGGGCCTCGAGAGGCTAAGTTACCCCCAACTCGGCCAGCAATGAAAAACGGGCAGATCCCTCATTCCGCAGCGCTACCTGATTGGAGCGGCCAGGGCGAGGTGCTCCAGTCAGCTCAGGATGGGGACAGGCACCTTGGGAGGGCTATGTGATGCCACAGCATCAAAGCCTCTCTGCCGGCGCGCCGCCCCTCCCACAACAATCGCACCCTGGCCCCCACACACCCACCACCCTCCTCCCTCCCTCCCTCCCTCCCACCCCCTCTACGATTGAGTACACTCGCACACACGTAGTGTCCTGATTGGGATCTCCTGGACTAACAGTTGGATTTTACTCCAATGATTCCTCTGAGGAATGTTGAATGGTTTCCCAATGCCATAAATTTGGCTTGATCCAACAGAGGAGTCTACATCGCAATGCCCCTGAATTGGCTTAATAGTGTATGGGTGCAAATATATTACCGGGTCAACTGATAGGAGTCATATATTCCTGCAAACAGCGTCAGAGTGGTCAGGGGAAGCTCGACGGTAACTGCGGTCCGTGTAAGTGGAAAAGCCCAGATGTGGCCACAGGTAGGCACACAATTGGCCGCGCGATATCATGTGAACCAGATCCTTTTAAGTCGGATATAAAAGGTGAGACCGGGGAACAAGGGGGCCATCTTGTCTCCTACATCTTTGCTGTGAACATCTCAGTCAGTCCTCCTCTCTTCGCCACTCACAGCGTCCGTGCGACGCCAGTGACTGCAGCTACAAGGTACGAGGGAGGACGCTTTGGTGGGTAGGCAGCATTAAACGAGGGTTTTCTCGTAATACACTCCTCACGTCATACCGACTAGACAGCTTACTTTCAAGGGTTTGTTTGTGCCAAGAATAAAGGTATTAGCAAGACGGTATACGGCATGGTATTTCTGGTTTTTATGCAAGTCATGGGTTGCGTGTATGTAGTGGGTTCACAGGCGACAGAGACGGTGTAGTCGAGGCACACTATTTATTAGAACTTTACATTCAGCACAGGGCAACGCAAACAACACTTTAAGGGGTAACGGCCCTTTCACCCGTACTGGACTGGGATACACCCATAGAGCAATTTGCCCAACTGGTCTGCTCCCAGGTCCTCCACTAAGGGTGCTAGGGGAGGCTATCTGACCTGGCCCTGTTCAAGGCACAGGTCCTGAGGCTCTGGGGCCGCGCCACTGGCTTGCCCTGCTCGGTCCTGAGAAGGACGGCGAGTCAGAGGAGTTCGAGGGCATATCTGCCGGTTTTCAGTTTTCACTGGTTCTTCACTCGTTAGCTTACCAACACTGAACCACGAGCCCTCTCGCTCCCCGCCTTTTATACCAATTTGCCACCGAGGGGTGGGGCTGTGTGGAATCCCAGCATCCCCCCACAGCCCCCCAGGGTGTTAACCGTTTGCGGACGTGGATGTGGACACCCCTGTGTGCTTGTTCGTTTCCCTCCCGTAACACCCCTACATGTGCGAGAATCGTCTGGAGTGGGCGGCGCAGCCTAACGCCGAGAGTCCGCACATTGGCGCGTGCGGTCTGGCCCTGGGGCGGTGTGCACAGTGGTGCGAGTGTGAATGAGGTACGAGCGAGGACCCACGCGGGGACAGGTGATAACGACCCGCATTTGGGGTGCATCTCCCGCGGAGCGTTCGCATTATCTGCTACACATTCATGCCGAGCCTTTGTGCCGACCATCTCGCATCTCGCACGACATTGGTATTATTGGTCACGCTTTTCGCGCAGAGTCTGTGTAATATTCACTGTTGCACATTGGGTAAATCTGTGTCAGTGTGTGAGTGCACCGCCGGGAAGTTAACCCAACGAGCTGCGCCAAGGGTGACGGAAGAGCGGTGTCCTCCCCTAGCGAGTACAGCACTAGGATGTCCATGACCCGTGCATCACGCACAAAACAAGCGCGCCGCCCCGCTCCAGAGTCGGACGGGGAGGGGAGCTTGGCGTAGAGATCGTCCCACGAGGATGAAGTGGTAGATAGAGCCCGGGGCACCGGGGC
This sequence comes from Lampetra planeri, assembly GCF_965212315.1. Taxonomy (NCBI): domain Eukaryota; kingdom Metazoa; phylum Chordata; class Hyperoartia; order Petromyzontiformes; family Petromyzontidae; genus Lampetra; species Lampetra planeri. The sequence goes on along the minus strand of NC_136123.1, from coordinate 13,575,962 downwards.
TCGCAGCTGGGCAACCCGGGTAACCCCGGTCGAGTCAGACATGGAGCCCCACACACCTCTTCCTGCGCCATGCCCGGCCTTCATTGTTGCTACTTGCTAACAGCACTTGCTCCAACATTTTGTTAAGGGTTTATGGAGATATTTGTCTTGAAATAATTAATGTGCTTTGTAAACATACCATGGGGCGTGTTTGTAGACACGTGTGTGCGCGCATATGAACGTGTAAAGTTAATCTTCTTGGTTCTTTCGGTAAACTCACGTAGAAGGGAAATAATAAAATAATAAACATAAAACATAATAAAATAATTCTCACGACGTTTCAGCCACAACGCAAGCAGCCGTCCTCAGGTGAAGAACAGGTCTGTCGGAAAGACAGTGTTTGAATGAACACCACCACGCTTGGCAGCGTATATTTAAGTTGGGTTGGAGGGGGAAGAGCGCCTTGACAAAGGAATTTGCATATCAAGAGGAATTTAGCATATTTATGGGAAATGCAGATATGGTATTAGTCACTACTTGTGAAATGCGTAGGAGGTGGGCGGGGGGTTTTCAAAGTCATATTATGCCCGTGTATTATGCAGGATTAGCAGCATCAAAGGGAGGGAGTAGGGTTAGCATTAATAAAGAGAAGGAATGTTAATAGTATGGAGCTGCAGCAGTTAAACCACCACGTAATAAACTAAAATATAAACTACATCAGTATCATCAATATACTAAATATACTCTCCAATAAGCTGAGCTACTAACAGTAAGTCATACATTACAATTCTATGTCGCAAAAAATATAATATGCCTCCAGCTAAACTTTTTCCTCTTACATCACACGGGACTACCCCGTACTATATACTGCCATAAAGAAACCCAACATTAAATTATATATTGTATTACTATACACCACCCTATACCTTAGACTATACATTGTAATATTACAATATGTATTATTCTACCCACCCTACTGTATACCACACTGATGTATATTCACTATACAATTACAATACTATATATTACCTTATACATTATATTAAACATTACACTTTTATACTATTTATTATTATACAATCTGCTATACACTATACCATTGACCGTCGCGTGAAAGGTACTAAGAGGAAGCAACGAAATATGTCAATGGGAGAGTGGTGATAGGAGACTTGCAGCGGAGCAAAGAATCCATTCTCTGCGGAGAATAAAAGATATATAGTCAATGCCAGTGAGTGGACTGCGGTCTGAAAGTCACCGTAAACGTGAACACAATCAGTTAAGATCCGAAATGGTTTATTACGTCCTTCCAATGATTGCTGAGCCAGAATCCATCTTCTCGGTTGAAATTGTCTCTGTGTTTGTATATGTGGATCGCCTCATGAACGAATCTCTCATGGTAGCCAGGTGGCTTGCAGATAACCTCTGTCTTGGAGAAGTCAATGTCATGTGAGCCTACTGAATTGTAACAGTGATCTGCCACGGCTGAGGTGTTTGTCCTACCGTGTTTGAGGTCTGCTTTATGTTCACGGATGTGGTCCGAGACATGTCGTTTGGTTTCTCCAATGTAACCGCTACCACAGAAGCAACTTAGTTTGTAGACGCCAGGGAACTGTATGTCTGGAACCACATCTTTTACAGACGGGACCAGATCACGGATTTTATGTACTGTGTTGAATCGGACCTGGATCTTGTGTTTAATCAGGATTTTGGAGAAGTGTAAAGTTAATTTTAGTCGATATACTGCTAGATGAGCGCTTCCGCATGCCGTGCGGGTGGTGGGGAGGTTATCCGAGCCACGCTACACCCCACTGATCAGCACTGCTGGTTGGTGAATGCGCGATCACAGCAGGGCCCAGCAGCAATGGGATTGGCTGCTGATGCCCCCACTACGAAATCTCGCCGTGAACGACAGCTTACGGCCCCTGCGCTACCTCAACAGGCTCCACAATGATGATGATCCATAACCAGCCAGCAGTGGCACGGTGCACTGGCCCCGCTATCAGCCGTGCTTCTCTCTTCTTGCTTCTCCAGCTTGTCGAATTCCAACCGGACTCCTGCCCAGCCTGGGTACTGAAATACAAATAAAGCCCGTCTAACCTTCAACGATACTTTCCTAAGAACCCACAATCTACACTAATGGCAATGATAATTCTACTTACGGCTCAAGAAGTCTCCCTTGCTCAGAGTCCAGTCCACTGCTCCTGGCTTCAAGTCCTGCTTCCTCCAGTGCTGTGGGTTACTGAGGTGCTGAGAGATATGGATGGCTCCTGCCTCATTCGCTCTGAGCACTGCCTTTTATACTACTCAGGGGCACCCAACCCCATCAACCCTATCAACCCTACCTAGACTGGTCCCAAACTGGTCATTCCGCCTATCTGGCTTAGCCAGTTTCAACCTCAATATCCTGGTCCAGTGTATATTGTTCACCCTCTGTCCATTTAACTATGGGAAACAGACCGCGCAGAGCCTTCGTCACAAAGTAAAAACATATCGTTAAATGTTAAAAACGTATTTGATACTAACCATAACTCATAACCCAATGTCTATGCTCCTCACCTTTCAACAACACGCACTGACCAATGAGGTGAAGTATGGCTGACTCCCACAGTCCATGCATTAGGGATCCGGACGTCACTCAACAGTGAATTGACAAAGGGGCTCTGCGTCGTCAACGTCATGACTTCACTGATGCACTCTGGTGGCCGTAATTCAACGCTCAAAGTAATATGATACCTTGGCTATGTGATGCACTTGTGCACGTGTGTAACCTAACCCAGGGCTGCAGGTGAAAATTGTACAAATAGACTAAACAAAATATACAGTTTACAAATGATTTATTACAAGGTTGGCAATGACACAATATCTATACATTTGATGAAATAACCCAAAACGTTCTAATCATACTCTGAGAAATACATCTACGGGTTCAATCTGACAATAAACGTTAGCATTAATTTTATGCCCTTTTCATGAAAAGCAAACTTTAATACACAAGTGAATAAAATTACAATACAATAAAGAAAACGTCTAAAAAAAAGCAATTATATGTATAACTTATGCTAGGGTAAGGAATACAATTATCACCTATTGAAAGTGTTTCCTTTCAGAGTAAACAAAAAACATATATTCAAATATTTTACAGTTCAGATATAGCAGCAGTCGAGTAGCAGCTCTGAAGGTTAAACTCTGATCACACTAAAACAAAGCATTATGCAAGAATAGAACAAAGCACAATATGCATGTTCCAGGTAACAAACGTGATTGTATTAATTTAATAATTCTCTGTATTTTGATAAATGGTATTTCTATGACTACCAATGCTAATAATTTCAAGACTGGTATTTATAATCATTGCTCCAAGAGTATCTGCATACTTACTCTTTGGTTCTTTCGGTAAAGTCACGTAGATAGAAATAAAACAAATCACGACGTTTCCATCGCAACACAAGCAATCTTCATCAAGTGGAACAACCACAGCAAGAAAATGCTGAAGTAGGCGAGAGAGTTGCCGTGGCAAGAGGTTATATAGGTAAGAAAGGGGGGAGGCAAGGGTGGAGAGAGGGGGGGGAAGGGCGGGGGGGGGGGCTGCGTGAGCACTAGGGGAAGAGGACATGAGGTGGGGGGGGGGGGAATTGGGCAGGGCTAGAAGTGGGAAGCTGAGTGTGGGACACGGGGGGGGGGGAAATAAAAATCTACTAGTAAACGGCAGGTAGCATGGAAACAACCACAACCAGTTAAGACATTACCTGGTTAATAACATCCTTCCAATGATTGTTACATTTGTCTCCATCTTCTCGGTTGACGTTATGTCTATGTTTGTACAGTATATTTGGATGGCTTCATGAACAAATCTTTGATAGTTGCCCGAAGATTTGAAGAATACCTTGGTCTCGGAAAAAAGCAATATCATGCAAGCCCACAGCGTTATAACAATGGTCAGCTACGGCAGAGATATTGGTACTGCCGTGTTTCAGATCTGCCTTGTGTTTGCGAACACGGTCCGAGACATGTCGTTTCGTTTCCCCAATGTAACTGCTACCACAGGTACAACCCAGTTTGTAGACTCCAGGATTTTGCATGTGAGGAATGACCTCCTTCACAGATGGGATTAGATCACGGATTTTGTGTACTGTATTGAATCGGACCTGGATCTTATGTTTGTTTAAGATTTTGGAAATATTTTTGGTAACACCTGTTATATATGATAAAGTCATGGTTTTGATTCGCTTCTCAGGAGAGTGTTTCTCCATGGTTGGAGAAACAGCTTTGCGAATAATACGGTCCGAGTACCCATTCATTTTGAGGGCATGGTGCACGTGTTCAGTTCACTGGCTAGGTGGTGTTGGTCGGAGATGCAGTGGGCCCTATGGTGTAGTGTTTTGATGAGAGAATTCTTCTGGGCCGGATGGTGGTGGGAATCAGGTTTTAGATAGGAATCTGTGTGGGTGGCTTTCCTGTAGACAAAATGTCCCAACGAGTCGTCAGGCCTCTTAAACAAAACATCCAGGAATGGTAGCTTACCATCCTTCTCCATATTTATTGATTATATCTTAGTGTGTTATGTTAGGTCTCCAAATTCATATCTCAACGCAGGATACAGTTCTTATAAATAAGATTGTTATGCATGAACTTAGGAAAGAAACACTCAAACACTTCTGTGTTAAGCAATTTTAATTCTAAACAAAAACATGTCACTCTAATATGCGAACTCTCATGCTTGGAATTATTAACACAGTACTCCTGGAGATGTTCTCCTTATTGATCCATGCATTTAACCCTCAGTGATTATGTTGTTAAACTGGGTAATCAGAACAATAAATTAATTCCACAGAGTAACACGAGCGTATCCGGCGACAGGTAGAGTATTTAAAACAGGCATGCAATGATAGTCATAAGAAAGGCAATAGAAGCAAATTATTATACCCCAAAGGCGAAAGTATACGTCAATAGATTCATCGGCAAGATTATATATTTAACGAAATATTCTTAGGTTTTTTCGGTAAAGTCACGTAGGTAAAAAACATTAAAAAGTAAAATAAAATGAAATAAAATAAAAATCACGACGTTTCGGAGGCAACACAAGCTTCCGTCTTCAGGTGGTACCGTCACAGCCACGAAAGCTGTATCAAGTAAATGAGAGATTTCAGGAGCTACCACTCCGTTTATATAATGGTTGGAGAAGGTGGTGGGGCAAGGGCCGCATACTTTTTATTAATATGGTAAGGTGAGGATTAAGACTAAAAATAGACTGCATAACAAACTGAGCCTTTGTTTGGAGAGGCACGGCTTGTGTCTCAACCTGTGACAGGGAGACACCACTAAACATGGTAAAACTGTAATAGTTGTCTGTTAAATAAGATTGGCAAATAAGTGTAGTTAAATCTTTTTTGCATGGTTAATCACATCTTTCCAATGATTACTCAGTTTGTAACCATCATCACGGTTGAAATTATGTCTGTGTTTGTATATTTGTATGGCTTCGTGTACAAACCTTTGATGGTAGCCAGGAGGTTTGCAGAGAACCTTGGTCTCGGAAAAGACAATTTCATGAGAGCCCACCGAGTTGTAGCAATGATCGGCAACGGCCGAAGAATCAGTTCTGCCATGTTTCAGATCTGACTTGTGCTCGCGGACACGATCATAAACATGACGTTTCGTTTCTCCAATGTAGCAATCACCACAAATGCAACTCAATTTGTAGACTCCAGGATACTGTAAGTCAGGAACGACATCCTTCACAGATGGAATCAAATCACGGATTTTATGTACTGTACTGAATCGGACTTGGATCTTATGCTTGTTTCGAAGTTTGGAGATATTTTTGGTCACGCCTGCTATGTATGGCAACGTGATAGTTTTGGTCGGAGTTTCATGTGGCTGTTTCTGCATGGTGGGAGAAACAGCTTGGCGGATAGTGCAGTCAGAGTATCCGTTCATCCTGAGGGCCCGATGTACATGTCTTAATTCACCGGCCAGGTGGTGTTGGTCAGAAATGCCATGGGCTCTGTGGTATAGCGTTTTGATGAGAGAATTCTTTTGAGATGGGTGGTGGTGGGAATCCGGTTTCAAGTAGGAATCTGTGTGGGTGGCTTTCCTGTAGACAGAATGTCCCAAGGATCCGTCAGGCCTCCTCTCAAACAGAATATCCAAGAATATCCAAGAATGGTTATATTTTATTTCATTTTATTTTACTTTTTAATGTTTTTTACCTACGTGACTTTACCGAAAAAACCTAAGAATATGAATCCTTGCAGTCACGAAAGCTTCAAATCTAGAATTTAACGAAATGTCTTGTGTTGTATCTATGCCCTGTTTTCCGTTATTAATATTAAGAATAATTAAGAATTTTTTTTTTATTATATCTATATATATATTTTTTAAAAATTAAATAATGAAAACAACCCACTACAAGCACACCAGGAATCTGTGAAACGGCCATTAAACTGGTAAGAAGTCGGTCACAGAGAGGTCAGAGACATCCAGATGGACAAAGATCGATGACTGAACTCCCAAGACATCTTGAGATGCACGGAGGGGGTGCAGAGCAGAGTAAAGGATAATAACGGTTGCCACTCGCGTTTTCTTAACGTTTTCCTAACCGAAAAGTAGAAACTTAACAAAGAGAATTAACCAACAAACCATAGGTTTTTTATTAGTAATTATCTTATATTACTCGTATTCACCGCATACATATTATTTAGAATTATATGTTTCCTATCTACATGACCTTCCGAAAAACTAAAGAGTACGATTTCCAGAAAGCTTAAGTGGAAACATAGTTACACTTAACTTCAGGACATTAAAATATAACTCAGAATAAAACAACAATCTCTGGAGAACTAAAATTGGCGAAGCCCCAAAATAATAATGTGACGAGGATCATTACGAATATTCATTAAACATAGACGAATTATAACCACGATACTAAGACCGAAGGAACTCATAAAATATAATTCAAGAATAAATGTAACACACAGGACCACATAAATGTATCGCATACATCTCCTCGACCACCTTTGTCTTCCAGCGGGGTCTGACCTCAGAATGACCCATGCAGGGCAAGCAAGAAGGGAGCAGAAAGGTCACAAAGGGGGGGGTTTGTGCTGACATTCGAGAACATCTGGTTTTTTTTTCTGTTTGTTTTCTCTCGCAAGAGACGCGGAGAGAGGAGAGGGTGCTTAGGTTTGAGTTAAACACGGCCGTCTTTGTCTCCCCGCAGCACAAACAGATGGCCCATGAATGCTTGGAGGGTTAGGAAAGGTCGCGAGGAGGGGTCGCAGGGGTGTCTGCTTCTTCTCGCTCTGTTTGTGTTTTTTTTTGTTGCCCGCTCGCAAGGAATACGAGAGAGGGGAGTCACGTTTTGAGTTAGGCACGGGCGCACACAGCGAACAGGCAGTCTGGGTCGAGTCGTGCTCGGTCTCGCAACTCGGCTTGCGACGCAGCGTTGCGACAGGGCTCGCAAGAGAGCTGGGGCAGATCGTGCCTCGAGGAGAGATGGGACGACGAGACGTCGTTAAGGTGACAGTCTGAGTGCAGTCAGTCCGAGTCGCGCTCAGCGGTGCGACGGGGCTCGCAAGGGACGTGTCGGCATGAGCCGAGAGAGTATCGCTGAAAGTTCTCTTCTACAGTTATCCTGATGTGTTGAGTTGCTCGCAAAGTCAAGGATTGCGATAAGTTGATTGTACTAAGTTTTCACAGTCGGCTAAGAGGTGTGCAAATACAATTATACATTTTGAGAGCGAATGCCAACAGCTGCAGCTGGAGTTGCGCTAACGAACAATCAGCCGGGAGAAAGAGAAGGAGAGCGCCAGCAGAGCTGCGCCACCGAGCGCCACCGAGCGCCACCGAGCGCCACCGAACGCCAGCAGAGCTGCGCCACCGAGCACCACCGAGCGCCACCGAGCGCCACCGAGAGCCACCGAGCGACACCGAGCGACACCGAGCGACACCGAGCGACACCCAGCGCCACCGAGCGACACGAGCGACCGAGCATCTTCAAGGACAGCATCGTGCCAACTCGTCGTCCAGCAGTGGAGAGAGAGAGAGCGCACAAGCAGAGACACGCCGAGCGAGGGAGCAGCAGGGGCTCGCGGCGGCCACGCCCAACCCAGAGAAAACTTCTGGCCGCTGTTTGTATCCTCCCACACCACACAAGCTAACGACACAACTCCCGGCTCTAAGAATTAATTAATATTACCAGGGGACAACGCACACACAGCACGCACACGAATAAGACTTTAAAAAAAAATTGTCATTGCGTTTCAAAAAGGGTTGCCATTTCGAGGTGGTGCGTTCAATATCAACTGATCGTGCAAAGCAGTTGCTGCCGTCGAGTTACATGAATAAGAAATGTTTTAGTCATTCATTTTCGTTAACTGCATAATCACGCCAATGAAGAAGTATTTTTAGTCATTCATTTTCGTTACTGCATAATCTTGTCCATGAATTTATTGACGTATACTTGCTTTCGGATAAGAGAGTGTCATGTGTTTGTTTAGAATTAAAATTGCTTAACACCAACTGTTCGAGTGCTTCTTTCCAAGTCCATGCAAAACTATCTTATTCTTGATAACTGTATCCTGTGATGAGATATGAAAATGGAGACCTAAAATAACATAAATACACTAAGATAATCAGTAAACATTTAATCGATGATAATCGTGTTATCCTGATTGATATAACACTGGATAAACGAAGCTAAGCTTAATTATCACAACTGCTCACATTAACATCATCGCAAGCATCCGCATAAATTACTACGATTATCTCCGCGATTATCATAATTTATGCATATAATTACACACATTATCATAATTTATGCATATTAATACACACATTGACATAATTAATGCGATTTGCGCATTTTTCGGAAAATTATTAATTTTTAATATTTTTATCAAAATTTCATAACCCGACACATACAACACTTGGAACAATGGTGTGCGACGGTGGGCGTGCCCTCTTACGGAAGATTCATATATCTGGCTAAGCTTTAATTAATTCGTGGACAAGGTTTTATGGCAAAGAAACAGGTTTAACACAATATTCTATCTCTGTGAGAGTGTAGATTCGTGACAAAGGTTTCGAAAGTTTAGTTTACATCGATGAATATATTGGTAATTTATGCGATTAAAAAAACGAAAAACAAAAATAAAATAAAACGACTAAGGCACTTATAAACGACGTATTCTTATCACTCGATGAGCCGCAATGCCTTCACGGCCAGCTGATGATCCATGCACTTTTATAATTAGTCTTCTTATGATTGGCTAGGGTTGTTTCCATTGTGTGGGGGCGTTTGATTGTCCCCTTGATAAATTCTTGTGGGAGCAGACGCCGGGCGCGTCGTGGGTTTGTGAGTGTGGGGGAGGGCGTATGATACGAACGGCTTCGGAGAAGTTCCCTCTCGCTCGGGCGTGGCTGCAGTGAGCCGCCAGCTTTCTCTCTCTGGTCGAAGTTGGGCGCTTTCGCTATTTCACGAGTGTTAACTGGAATCTTCGCCAGTCTCACTCGCACTGCAGCGGCTCGGTGTCGCGATACTTCTGTTGGTGCAGAACTCCTGCTTGGTTTAGCATATCGCTACCCAGCGAGCCTCTCCATACTTGATGAGTTGCGGAGTCTTCTTCTGCGTCGGTGGTGATGATCTCCTGCGTCGGTGGTGATGATGCTTTCGATGTATGGCGCTTTTGCTGGTGCTCCCTCTCAAAAGTTGTGA